>NC_092714.1:266843596-267206564 GCF_047496885.1 Scyliorhinus torazame | reverse complement strand
AGCCTACTTGTGACAATAAAGATAATAATTATTATTTTTCTCATCCCCATTCTCCTGCCTTCTCCCCATAACCCCTGATCTCCTTATTAATCAATAACCTATCTATCTCTGTCTTAAAGACACTCAGTGATTTGGCCTCCACAGCCTTCTGTGGCAAAGAGTTTCACAGATTCACCACCCTCTGGCTGAAGAACATAGAGTAAAGCTCCCATACTCAGGATATTAAGCATCAGTTGGGGCCAGGAATGGAGGTGATTGGGAACTAAAACTAGCCCCACAGGCTGGTGTGCTCGATTGCTACGTTCCATTCTCCAGCTAATTAAACCAATTGGAGGCCGAATGAAGCCTGGCTGGCCGGGACTTTCCAGTTGGCCTCGCGGTTCCCAGCACCAGGCATGGGAGCCTGCAGCGGAGGCAGGCCCCGAGGCCCTCCCGGCTTGCCCGGCTGTAGCAGCAGCTGCAGGCCTTCCTGTAGAGGCGCTCCCACCACCCAATGACAATAATCTTTATTATTGTCGCATGTAGGCTAACATTAACACTGCAATGAAGTTACTGTTAACCCTGCTGCTTTCCAGCCAGCCTGACTGGCCCTCCATTTCCGAGTGCTCACCCACAGTTCTCATGACGACAATCCCTCCTTTGGGTTATTAATTGGTTATTTCTGGGAAAATCAGAGGTGGCTCTTTTCCACACAGGGCGGGTTTCTGACACCGATTTGAGCCTGACGTCGTTCAGAGGTCCGCAGCGAACATGCAGCCTAGAGTTTCTAAATTAGGCCCAACATCAGAACAATGCCCCTAAATTCACAAGTGTTCATTCTTCCATATTCTGCATCCGCCAATGTGTGGCCCAGCTCTCTCAGCGAGAGTGCCACCTTAAACATATCTGAGCATCTTACATTTAGACAACACCTTTAACACAGTAAAATGTCCCAAGGCCTTTCACAGGTGTGATTGATATTAGGGCAGGTGACCAAAAGCTTGGTTAAAGAGGTAGGCTTTGGGTTTGAAGGGGAGTTTTAAAGGAGATGAAGGAGGAATAGAGATGATTGAGAGGTTAGCGAAGGAGTTCCAGAGCGTTGGGTCTGAGCAGCTGAAGGCACGACTGCTAATAGTGGTGTGAAGGAGGACCGGGACGCACAAAAGGCCAAAGTTGGAGGGGTGCAGAGATTTGCGAGCCGTAGGGCTGGAGGAGGCTTTTGTTTTGAATCACACTTGGAAGGAACTTGCTGGAGGCTCCTGCTTTGGTCCTTTTGGGATGGAGTGCTGCACTGTCAGAGCTGCTGTCTTTCATAGTCACAGCGTCATAAGGTCGGAATCTTCACACCAACGAGATCTTCTGGTCGCGCCAACAACGATCACCCGGTGTGGGTTCCCCAGCGACGAGCGGTGCAAACAACGGGATACCCCATTGACAGCCCTACTGCGGGCCAATGGTAGGCCGCCTCCGCGAAACACGCCGGGGGGTGGGGGTAATTCCAGCCCAGTGTGTGATTTAACCATCGCATTGTGCCCGGCGGGAAATGGCGGGAAAGGCCAAAATCGAGATTCGCACCGGGCGTGATTCAGGTTGATATTTAACCGGCCCCCTCCTAATGGCGAATTCCGGATTGCACCCAAATATGACGAGCACATTGGGGGGCCTTAGGGGGTTGGGCTTGGTTGGGGGCTGGAGCGTTGCAGGTTGGGGGTCACCTCTGGGCAGGGGTGGGGTGGGGCACTTTTCATCTGTGAGGCCTTCAAGCCATCTTTAAATACTGTGCATCCCCATAACAGGGGCAACCACAGCTGTTGCCTGTCTGTTCTACCAAACACTCCCGGGACAGAGCCCTGCTCTTGGTTATATACTGAAGGTCACTTTAACTCCCTTTGACTGTGAGCAGCCTCCAGGTTCACAGCTGAAGGCTATTTCAAAAGAGGAATTAGCCTTGTTGGTTGTGAGAGCGCTTCACAGCTGCAGGTTGTGTTTGCTGCTTGCTCCTGCTGGTGGCTGCTGATGCCTGGAGGTTGCTGTTGCAGTTTCCTTCCTTTTCTGTAGCTGGACAATTATTTCTAAGATACCTGGGTCCTAGATTACCGAGCTCAGGGACTGGTTTAGCACACTGGGCTAAATAGCTGGCTTTTAAAGCAGACCAAGGCAGGCCAGCAGCACGGTTCAATTCCCGTACCAGCCTCCCCGAACAGGCGCCGGAGTGTGGCGACTAGGGGCTTTTCACAGTAACTTCATTTGAAGCCTACTTGTGACAATAAGCGATTTTCATTCATTCATTCAGAAGGCAATCCGGTTTGAAGTAAGAAGATGCTGCGGGATCTGGTCAGCGACATTGATCCAAATGGGCCACCTGCTTACACCGTTGAAGAAATGCTTTTGCAGATTGCTGATACTTTTGTTGCTGGTGTGGTGAGCGCCGCAGGTAACTGGCACGTCACCACGGGTTAAACACGCTGGAATCAAGGATGTTCAACTGCACCTTGAGCGCCAGTGGACTATGTGGACACCAGGATTTGGTTGCGGTGTGGGACGGGCCGTGTGGAACGGGCCTGCACAGCTACGGCGCCTGGACAGAGAATGTTACACATTGATGGACAGACCATTTCTACAACAAAGTTCAGGACATGATAACACGTTCTCAGGCTTATCCTCTATTTCTGTTGAGGAACCTGCGAGGGGTGGCAGCTGGAATTGAAGCCAGGAGAGAGGGGGTAACTTACCCTTGCAGCTCGGTGGAGGTTGTTGGTTTTCTTCCTACATTGTCCAACCAGTCACGGTGCCCGCACTGACAGTCGCTGCCACTGTCTCCCAGGAGGCATTGCTGACCCTGCAGCTGGATCCCCGACTCCCTCAGGCAATCAGGCTGTCCCCTCTCGCATCCACAGCATCGAGAAGGCTGCCATCCCCAAAGCAAGGAGTAGGTCTGTGCCCTGCTGTGCTTGTGTGTTGACTGGGAGTGAGTGCTGAGGGAGCGTTTAAACGCAGCTCCCCCTTGTTAGCGGCGAGAGGCAGAGTCGCGGGTCGGGTGAATCCAATGGCGAGAAGCTCGCGCGGTCTCATTTCCAGCACTAAGTGCCATTAAATACGGGTCATGATGTCGCCAACACAACCGTCGAGAAACACCCGCCAATCATGGATAGAGTGGATAGCCAGAGACTTTCCCCAGGGCGGAAATGGCTGTCACGAGGGGTGATTGGAGGAAGGTATAGGGGAGATGTCAGAGGTTCTTTACACAGAGAGTGGTGGGTGTGTGGAATGCACGGCCAGCAGAGGTGGTGGAGTCAGAGTCATTGGGGACATTTAAGCGATTCTTAGACAGGCACATGGACAGCAGTAAATTGAAGGGGTGTTGGTTAGGTTGATCTTAGATTAGGATAAATAGTCAGCACAACATCGTGGGCCGAAGGGCCTGTACTGTGCTGTACTGTTCTATATTCTACAATCGCCTCCAAAATGACACTTAGAAAATGTTCCGTAAAGTGCTCCCCTGACTGCCCTCTCGGTTGGACATGGTATTATTTGAAGGAGAGTTGCCCTCTCGGTTGGACATGGTATTATTTGAAGGAGAGTTGCCCTCTCAGTTGGACATGGTATTATTTGAAGGAGAGTTGCCCTCTCGGTTGGACATGGTATTATTTGAAGGAGAGTTGCCCTCTCGGTTGGACATGGTATTATTTGAAGGAGAGTCAGGAAGTCCTGGCCAATATTTATTTTTCAACAAATGGCGCTGTGGTGAACGTATTGCAGTAACCATTCACCGTGTATATAACTATCACGCTGTTGCCCATGTGGGCTCCACCTATGGACCATTGTAAGGTATTACCTGTAATGTATCATGTTGGTGCCTTGTGGGCTCCGCCCCTGACTCCGCCCCTTGAGGGGAGGTATAAAGAGCAGTAGCCCTGTAGGCGGCTCTCACTAGCAGACCAGTCGCAGGCAGGCACTGTTCTAGTTGATTAAAGCCGCAGTTTACTTCTACTCCTGGTTTCGAGTGAATTGATGGTCGCATCAGGCGCTATAAACAAGTCATCCATCCGGCCACTGCCTCACCACTGAGGAGTGTCCCAATGGGTCGTGTCTCAGCCTCTGAGCTAGAAATGGATCAGATTAATGCCAAGAGCAGAAGGTTCAATCCCCGTTCCGGCTGGGCTGGATTCAGGACCTGTCTTCTTGTCCTGCGGTTGAGATGGTGGTGCTCTGCATTGGACCTGCCTTTGAGAAGGAAACTCAAGAAGAAGAGCAATTTATAAGGTGCAGTATCATAGACGTTATTAATGTAGGGTTTAAAAGCAACTTCGACAAGACACTAGTTCAGCCTCAGCCGGATTATTGCTTTTCCCGCAGCGAGTGGTTAATGTCTGGAATTTGCTGCCTGAGAGAGTGATGGAGCAAGGTTCAATCAAACCATTTATAAGGGTCTGTGATCAGGGAAGGAAGAATGTGCAGAGTTACGGGGAGAAGGCGGGAGAATGGCATGAAGGGAATTGCTCGCTCGGAGAGACAGTACAGACCTGATGGGTTAAATGGCGTCCTTCTGCGGCGCAAAGAATTTTGTGATTCCGTGACTACATTTCAGAAGTACTTCATTCGCTGTAAAGTGCTTTGGGATGTTCTGGTGTCCTAAAACGCCGATATAAATGCACGTTCATTCTTTGTACTAGCTCAGTACAGTGGCAGTGACTTGGCACAGCACAAAATCCACGACAAATTCTCAACATTTCCATGTTCATGGCCCGAGTGAGGAGATCTTGCATTAAAAACTCTCCGCGGGACCAGCGACTGGGTGAGAACCAACCAATCTGCTGTGGGGAAGGCCTCTGACGATCTCTAATTTATCAGGAGCAGTCACTGATCAAAGGGATTTGCCCAATCCTCTTTTCCCTCCCCAGCATGCGGAATGAGCTTGGCTGTTTCAGAGAGCGATAGTTTGCAGAGTGCGTTCTGCCGCCCTGTCAGTTTCATGGGCTTTGCTGTAAAATGTCACTCAGTAGCAATGCATTACCGCCTTATTTTCACTTCTGGGAAACACCTCATAATTCCCTTCCACTCGCAGTGTTTATGAGGTACGGATTGCTCAAGCTCAGGAAATGAACCCAATAACATACTGGCGGTGGTGGGACATACTCTGCACATTTAAAGAATGTGTGTACCTTCTCTTCACCCACTCCCTCCACGCCCTCAAGCCATGACCTAGATGCCCCGCAATGTGTTCTTTCAAGGAGGACAACATTGAGCTAAAAGTCCAGAATCCAATTGTGCTTTCAACTGAAACTCTTGGTTTCATGAACTAAAGAGAAACCTAATGAAATACAGACAAATGTAAGTTATCAGTTCTCTTTGTGGTGCTCACTGGCTTGCTGTTCGCTGCCCTGGGGCGGGATTTTCCCACCCTCCGCGCCGAAATTGCGTTCGGCGCGGGGGCGGAGAATGACCTAAAATAGGCTCCCACGCCTACGCGTGATTCTCCACCGACCGGAGAATCGCTGCCAGTCGCGCGTGTGCCATCGACGCAGCCCCGGTTGGGGGCCGTTGAAAGCGGCCCTCGCGGCGATTCTGCGCGCCCGACGGGCCGAGTGCCCGCCGAGTCCCACCGGCGTGGTTCACATGTGGTCCAGCCCGGAGGGACCTTGCCGTTCTGGCTGCGGGGGCTGTCCTGGTGGTGGGGCGCGGGGATCCGACTCCGGGGGGGAGGGGGGCCTCCACGGTGGCCAGGCTCGCGATCGGGGGGCTACCGATCGGCAGGCGCGCTTATTCCGGGGCGGGGGGGAGCTATGTTCCTCCGTGCCGGGCCCCTGTAGGGCTCCGCCATGTTGCGCAGGGGCCGGTGCGAAGACGGCAGCCGAGCGGGCGTAACTGCAGGGCTCCACCGGCAGCCGGAGCTGTGGGACGCACGCCTGGGCCCTGCTAGCCCCCTTGAAAACTGAGAAACACCCCGGACTTTCAGTGATTCTCGCCTGTTTTCCGGCGGGTGGGGGGACTTAGTCCCCAGAAGGGAGAGTCCCTTCCCTGAGCTACATTCCCTATGTTAAGGTTGTCTCACTATATCCTGTAATCATACACTTCCCCTGACACTCAGGGTCTCCTTCCCCGCACCCCAACCCCCACCTCACCTTTTCCTTTCACAAGGATTAGATTTAACTCTCTACCTCTGTCACTGAAGGTGGGCAGCGGTATGTTTTTGCCCCTGTTAGTCTGTTTGTCTGTCTGTAGTATAGCCCTGATTCCTGTCTCCCAGTAAAGTCGCAAACCGGGTCACGAGATGCGGAACTTAGTTTTTCCTGCTGGGAAAAACAAATTTCCTGTGCCTTCCTGACCACATGTCCTTTTCATTCCGCCCCGCTCGTGGCTCAGGAAGGCCTTGGGTGCGAAATGCATCCCTTCCCAATTGTGAGGGACACAGGGAAATTGTATTCCTCCCACATATTATTTTTGTGTGCAGATGTGGGATTTGGAAGCCCTAAAACGCACACCTTCCTGGACAGATTGTGGGCACTGTGGGAAGCCTGCTAATGAGACTGGAACATCGTGACAGGTAAGTGTAAGATGTTTTGAAACTTTCACTATTCGATTCTGTCATGTGATGTGGTTGTGTTTTTCCACATTCTGTCCTGCAAATGTAACTATTTAATTGGCCACATTATGTCGATGTTGATAAAAGAAGCCCTTTGCTAGGGTTGTGCTTAAAAGACTTCACATACTTGCAGACCGAGTGTGCCCAGAAGCACAGGGCAGTTTCTGTGCCAGCTGATCTACTGTAAACATTATCTTCTCCAGCCAGAAAAGAAAGTGGGAGGAACAGGGTTTACCTCTTTACCTTATTTTCAAAGCCTACTTGTCACAATAATAAAGATATCAATATTGTATATTGAACATCTCCCAAGCGACTCCGTCTCATCCACTGCTTCCATGATAACATGCAACATGACAATGCACGACATGACAACATACAACATGCACAACATGTTTAGCATGACAACATGCAACATACACAACATGCAACAAGCACAATATGCAACAAGCACAACATGCAAAATGACAACATGCAGCCCGACAACATGCAACAAACACAATATGCAACATGCACTACATGACAACATGCAACATGACAACATGCAGCACGACAACATGCAGCACAACAACATGCACCATGACAACATGCAACACAATATGCACAACATGCAACATGACAACAGGCAACATGACAGCAGGCAACATGGCAACATGAACAGTAACTTGACAACATGCAGCATGGCAACATGCAACATGCACAACATGGCATGAAATATGATGACATGTAACAAGAACAGCATGAGAACATGCAACATGCCCATGCATGACACAACAACATGCAACACGCACAACATGACAACATGTAACATTGCCAACATGACCACATGCACAACATGACAACATGCAACATGCAAAACAGGACAATATGCAACATTGTCAACATGACCACATGCAACATAACAACATACAACATGATACCATGACAACATGCAGCATGACAACATGTGCAATGTGACAATATGACAACATACAACATGGCAACATGACAACAATAAATGACAACATGTAATATGACAACATGCACAACATGCATGTCAACATGACCACATGCAACATGACAACATACAACATGATACCATGACAACATGCAGTATGCCAACATGGGCAATGTGACAATATGACAACACACATGAGAACATGGCAACATGACAACAATAAATATGACATGTAATATGACAACATGCACAACATGCAACACACACAACATAACAACATGCACAACATGAAACATGCACAGCATGGCAACATGCAACATAACATGCACAACATGGGAACCTGCACAACATGCAAGTCAACAGGCAACATGACAACATGTAATACGGACAACATTCACAACATGTCAACATGCACAGCATGACAACATGCACAACATGTAACATGTACAACATGCAATATGACAACATGCAACATTCACAACATGGAAACATGCACAACATAACATGCAACAGGACAACATGGCAACATGCGCTTTAATGTACAGTTTGGCGCCGCCACATCCAACAGTCTCAGACTAAAGAATGGAGTGAAACAGGGTCCGAGGTTCAGGTCTGGTTGGTGAAGATGAGTAGTCACATGATGACACCTCCAGGATTGTGTCCAACCAAAGTTGGCAACACCCACCCTTGCCCTTTTCTTTGGCACAGGTTATGGCTTCCTTCCACCCCCTCAAATTGAAATTGTAGAACGGAGACTGACCTTCTCCCAACACTGGCGTTGCCTTTTTTTTTAAGTGTATGTCAATCTGCGCAGTTTCCTCATTGAATTTCACTCCACTCTTCTATATATTCCACTTTCCCACGTAAGTTGTGTTGTCTGCAAACACTGACATTTTAATTTGAACACATTCATCAAGATCATTTCTAAATGTCACAAAGTACAGAATTCCCTTGATTGACCCCTGGGATACGCCTGGTCAATACTGTCCAATCAAAACTACTATTATTGGCCACTACATGTTGTTGCCTATCAATTATCCCGTGTATTACCCATTCATGACTTCCTCTTTTATCCCAAGGGCTGTCCCATTATTCACGGGTCCCTTGTGAGGCACATTATCAAATGTCTTCTGCAAGTCAGGATATAGCATTCACCCACCAACTCTGTTAGCTCCTTAAAGAGTTCCAATAAATTTGTTAGACATACCCTGCCTTTTCACAAACCCATGTTGGTTTAGAATTATTGCCTTTATGCTTGTTAAATGTACTTGAATTGTTTCCTTTCTAACAGACTCAAATGTTTATTTTCAAGTATAGATGTTAAGCCAACAGGCCAGATAATTCCCAGGATCATGATTTTGACCTTGTTTTAAAAAAAAAAAACTGGAAAAACATTAGCTGTTTTCCCATCCCCTGCACAAGATTTAGTGAACTTCAAAACTTTGTCCTTTATCTTTGACGGTCAAGCAAATAACGAAGAGCGGGGGAATCTACAGGTCGCACAATGTTAGGAGGGGAAGTAAGTTGTGTAGCTGGGAGCAGGAGATGGCAAAGGGATATTAAGAGTTTTAGTAAATGGTAACGTTCTGTAAATGGAGTTCAGTGTAGGGAAGTGTGAGGTAGTCACTTTGGATCAAAGAAATATAAACCAGGGTAGATTCTCAATGGTAAGAAAGCAAGAATTGTGGAGGAACAAGTGTGATTCAGGAATCTAAGTACACAGCATTAAAAGCCAGTAGCCAAAAACAGCCTTTAATGCTAATGGAATGTTGGCTTTTATCATAATGGGGAATACAAAGGGACAAAGTTATCCTGCAGTTGCACATAATCCCATCACGTTCAGTTCTGGGAGGGACTTTTTGACCACGGAGGAGATGCTGCAACATTCGTCAGAAGGGACCACGGCTTAAAGGGTTAAATTATAAAGACTGGTTGCATAAGGTTCTCAGTTTAGGGGTAACCTGATCAAGGTGTTCAAAGAAAGTTTAAAACAATTTGGCCGGGATATTTCCTATGGTGAAGAAAATCATGAACGAAGTAGGCAGAGCCTTAAAGTTATTGCCAGCCCATTCAAGAACACCAGGAAGCCCCTTTTCATGTCGAATTTTGGAATTTTCTGCTAAAAAAGCCTTTGTATTATGGAGGGGATTGTTGTGTGAGAACAGATTGAGTCAATAGGTCTATATTCCCTGGAGATTAGAAGAATGAGAGGAGATCTAACATCAAACATAAAGTTCTTAAGCAACTTTGACAGTGAAGATGCTGAGAAAATGTTTCCCTCGCTGGGAAGACTAGAACATTGGGTCTCTCTGAGAATAAGAAGCCAACCATTCTGGACTGAGGCGAGGAGAAATTTCTTCACTCAATGGGCTTTGGAATTTTTTGCCTCCCAGAACCTCGGATGCTCAGTCGTTGAACATATTCAAACCGAGATCGAAAGATTTTGGGGTATTAAGGAAATTGAAGGAAATGTGTTTGTGTGGGAAGGTGAAGTTGAGAGGTAGAATCTATAAACAAACCAGACGGATAAATTGGCCTCCGCCAACTTTTATTTCTTATATTGTTATGCCCAAATTAGACCAATGGAGTCACATGTGGCAGAACAGTCCAGATTGTACAATCAAGGAATGGTGAGCATTGTTCACCACCTTAAAAAAAACTTTCACAGGCTTTTGAATGATAACTTGCTGTCATTGGATGTCTGATCTAGCATGGTCCCCTCTGCAACGGATCTATAGCATTTGCAACAGGGCAGGCAACAACGGAGCTCTTCAACCAATCAGATCAAGGAATCCACACTGAAACATGAAGCAGATTCAAGACCAAAAGTATAAGTTAGATATTACGGACAGACTTTTCCAGTACAGTTACAGCATTGGCATCTACCCAGCAATGTGGAAAATTGCTCAGGTGTGTCCTGTACACAAGAAACAGGACAAATCCAATCCAACCAATTACCGCCCTATCAGTCGACTCTCAAAGTGACGGAAGGGGTCATCAGTGCTATCAAGTGGCACTTACTCAGCAATAACCTGCTCACGGACGCTCAGTTTGGATTCTGCCAGGTCACTCAGCTCCTGACCTCATTATAGTCTTGGTTCAAACATGGACAAAAGAGTTGAATGCCAGAGGTGAGGTGAGAGTGACTGCCCTTGACATCAAGGCAGCATTTGACCAAGTATAGCATCAAGGAACCCCTGCTAAGCTGGAGTCAATGGGAATCAGGGGGGAAACTCTCCGTTGGTTGGAGTCATATCCAGCACAAAGGAAGATAGTTGTGGTGGTTGGAGGTCAATCATCTCAGCTCCAGGATATCACTGTAGGAGTTCCTCAGGGTCGTGTCCTAGGCCCAACTGTCTTCAGCTGCTTCATCAAAGACCTTCCTTCCATCATAAGGTCAGAAGTTGGAATGTTTACGGATGACTGCACAATGTTCAGCACCACTCGTGACTCCTCAGATACTGAAGCAGGCCATGTCCAAATGCAGCAAGATCTGACAAGTGGCAAGTTACATTCATGCCACACATGTGTCAGGCAATGACCATCTCCTAGAAGAAATGAAATGAAAATTGCTTATTGTCACAAGTAGGCTTCAAATGAAGTTACTGTGAAAAGCCCCTAGTCGCCACATTCCGGCGCCTGTTCGGGGAGGCTGTGACGGGAATTGAACCGTGCTGCTGACCTGCCTTGGTCTGCTTTCAAAGCCAGCGATTTAGCCCTGTGCTAAACAGCCCTAATCATCGCTCCTTGACATTCAATGGCATTGACATCACTGAATCCCTCATAATCAACATCCTGGGGGTTACCATTGATCATAAACTGAACTGGACTAGCCATATTAACACTGTAGCTACCAGGGCAGGTCAAAGGCTAGGGATCCTGTGGCGCGTATCTCACCTCCTGACCCCCCCAAAACCTGTCCTCCATCTACAAGGCACAAGCCAGGAGTGTAATGGAATACTCTCCACTTGCCTGGATGTGTGCAGATCCAACAACACTCAAGAATCTTGACACCATCCAGGACAAAGCAGCCCGTTTGACTGCTCCCCCTTCCACAGACATTCACTCCCTCCACCACCAACGAACAGTGGCAGCCGTATGTACCATCTACAAGAAGCACTGCAGGGACTCACCAAGGTTCCTTAGACAGCACCTTCTCAACCCACGACCACTACCATCTAGAAGGTCAAAGGACAGCAGATACCTGGGAACCCCACCATCTGGAGGTTCCCCTCCAAGTCACTTACCACCCTGACTTGGAAATATATCGCCGTTCCTTCACTGTCGCTGGGGCAAAATCCCGAAACTCCCGCCCTAATAGCACAGTGGGTGTACTGTCATGGGAGTGTCCCTTTAAGAAAGGGTTTTGTCTTATCACATGACTTCAGTGATGTCATTTTGTGGGTGGATCTGGGCTGTGGCTGTGTGAGGTTTTTAGTTTTGCTTTCAATGTTGACTGCTGTGGACTACAGGCAGAGAAAATAAGTGTTTTGGCCTTTCTCTCTCTATTTTCATTTTAAGTATCTGTTCCAGAAAAAAAACCATTGATTACAGCTACCTGCTTTGGTAACTTAAAATATGTAGTTTGCTTTCTGAAAGGGTTTAAACCTGCTGGTGAGACGGGGTCAGAATCTCAGGGAAAGCCAGTTTTATTCAAGTGAGAATGCAGAGTGCTGGGCCAGGCCCTTGAAAAGGGGTTTTGGTTTATGGGATTTTGTTTCTGAATTGGAACAGTTAAAGGGGAATTCATTAAGTGTTATACATAGATTACTGTAGCTGTGTGAGGTTGTTATATTTGTAATTGATAAAAATTCTTGCTGTTTGTTTATATATATATGTTAACTAAGTTCTAAGAATAAAGTTGTTTTGATTGAAGTGTCTCTGAAGACTGATGAATCACACCTGAAGGAAGGCTTTGTGCTCATCCTAGCCAAATTCAACATAAAGGTTGCTGGTCAGGTGGACTTCATAATATACTTTGGAGTTTCTAAACCCTAGCCCATAACAGTATCTACACCTCAAGGACTGTAGCGGTTTAAGAAGGCAACTCACCACCACCTTCTGAAGGGCAATTAAGGATGGGCAATAAATACTGGCCTAAACAGTGATGTTCGCATCCTGTAAATGAATTTTTAAAAACGGGAGTGGTGCAACTTGAACTCTTTTGTTTTCCTGTAATCTCTCCGTAAGCGGAGATGTTTTAAGTTTTGAAAAAGGCTGTGGCCCATTTCCCCAAACTGACAAGTAAATTTTAGAGTGACTCGTAACAAGCTCTCTTTAGGGTTAAATCAGAAGTATTGTTTATTCATACATTCAAACCCGGGGGAGAGTTGTTGCAACTGCACACGCACAACACAGGCACACGAGAATGCCATGTGAAAGAAAGGAGTTTTACAATTAGGATTACATTGAAAAAATGGACCAAGGATTTAGATATTAATGCAACGGGAATCTCAGAGCCCAATGAGGGTTCCTTCATGTAGAAGTTAAGGTTCAGGTGCATTCAAGAATTGCAGAATTCCTTTCAGATTGGTGGTGGCACAGCAAGTTGAAATTGGTATTCCGAGTATTCCACCCTGCAGGCGATGGCTGGAATCTTCCAGAGAACTAGGCTTTGTGGATGTTTATTGTCAGCCTGTAGTTCTGCTTTGGTGTAGACAGGCTGGATATTAACAGCAGACCATTCTGGAACCCGAGAAGTGTAACCTTAAAACTTTCCAAGGGTCAAAGGAACTTAGATCATGTGGCGTTGCCCCATTGATAAGTCAGTTTCAGGTAAACAATGAGTTTCTATGTGTCTGGTCAAAATTCAGTGTTCATCTTAGGAGATAGATGGTGGCTGTTAGCACCTCTGCAGATATCACAAGTTTGAATGATTCTCTCTATTCTAAGTCCAGGATGGGGAGACAGACTGCGTGATGCTTCCTTGTTTCATTGATTTTAATGGGTTCACATAATAAGTAGGTCTGAGATTCCACACGGATGAGGGTTGGACTGTGTTCTGTAATTACTGTTGGATGTTTACAGAACTGTAGCCAACTTGCAAGTCATGTGACTTGTAGCAGCCATATTTGTGGTCCAGCCAAGTCCATTTTTAAATAAGCAGAAAGTAAGGTTTGAGTGAAACAGTTTATGATTTCTTGTATGTTTTCTGGACATAACATCCCTCCCGCCCTCTGGGAAATAATTAATTCCGTTTCATTTCTTTTCAACATGTGCAAAAAGCAAAAAGAAATAAAGGGTTATACTTAATTCACACTTGAAAGTCAAACACAGTTAGCTGGTGAAATGCCAGTTCCCTGCTGTTTTCTGAGAGTTTAAATTTGTAATAGGGCATCAGCGACGATATTGTTCTTTCCTATGGCAGTACCCATTGCAGAACATAGATGTCAAGATGCTGGAGAACTAGAAGGAGGCACAAGGTTTTTTTCTTCACCGTGTGTAGCACCTTTTCTGGTATCGGTTGAGATTTCTGGAAAAATAGCCATTGGATGGACGCTCGATCCCGGAATCATCTTCCTGGAGTGGGATGGCTCCTACCCTTAGATCACTGGGGTTGATGGCCACCTTAATGGTTTATTAAAGCCTGGGGCAGCTAGTATGGGCTCGTTTACCAAGGTGGTTTTCAAAGGTGGTCTCTGTCCACACTACCTTTGAGTTTCTTTTGAATACATCTGTTAGTGGGGCAGCTAGGGCACTAAAGTTCAGAACAAACTTTCGGTCGAACCCACACATCTCTAGAAAATTATTTATTTCCCTCTTGATTTTTGAGAAAAGGAAAATCGAGTATAATAATAATAATCTTCATTGTCACAAGTAGGCTTACATTAACACTGCAATGAAGTTACTGTGAAAATCCCCTTGTCGCCACATTCCGGCGCCTGTTCGGGTACACAGAGGGAAAATTCAGAATGTCCAATTCACCTAACAGCACGTCTTTCAGGACTTGTGGGAGGAAACCGGAGTGCCCGGAGGAAACCCACGCAGACACGGGGAGAACGTGCAGACTCCACGCAGACAGTGACCCAAGCCGGGAATCAAACCTGGGACCCTGGAGCTGTGAAGCAACAATGCTACCCACTGTGCCATCGTGCCGCCCACTAAGGTACCCACTTTGGCTTTGTGGGGCAGTACGTTTCCCTGTCCCACTACATGTCTCAGGTAAGTCACCTTGGCCTTTGCAGACTTGCATTTTGCCAAGTTCACTACAAGCTTTGCCCTGGAACACTGCCTCCAGGTGGTCTCTATGGTCACTCTAGGTGTTTCTCTAGACGATCAAGTCACCCAGGTACACTGCACTAATGCTGAATCCAGCTATTACCTGCTTTGTCAACATCTTAAAGGTTGCTGTGGAATTTTAAGGCTAAAGGTCATGACCTTACACTAGTATAGGCAATCTGGAATGAGAAAGGCTGGGATTTGTCTCACCCGAGGGGTCATGGGGACTTGTCAGTACCTTCATAAAAGGTTGCGTTTGCTGAGTTTGCCAAGTGACTACCTTGTCCACACAATCCTCAAGGTGTGAGATTGGGTGGGAATCGGCCCTGGTTACTGCATTCACTTTCCAGTAATCCATGGATAGTCAGAGGCTTTTCCCCAGGGTAGAGGGGTCAATTACTAGGGGGCATAGGTTTAAGGTGAGAGGGGCAAGGTTTAGAGTAGATGTACGAGGCAAGTGTTTTAAGCAGAGGGTAGTGGGTGCCTGGAACTCGCTACCGGAGGAGGTGGTGGAAGCAGGGACGATAGTGACATTTAAGGGGCACCTTGACAAATACATGAATAGGATGGGAATAGAGGGATACGGACCCAGGAAGTGTAGAAGATTGTAGTTTAGTCGGGCAGCATGGTTGGCACGGGCTTGGAGGGCCGAAGGGCCTGTTCTTGTGCTGTACATTTCTTTGTTCTTTGTTCTTGTTCAGAGCCATTTTGATCCATCCGGCTCCCGGGCCAGTACAATGGGCAACTCTGGCTGAGCTCAACCCAGCCATTATCCAGCATGTCCTGGATTTCCTGCCTTACCCGAGAGAACTTTTCAGGGCTCAGCTGGTGGTAGTTTTATTGGTGTCCTGTCTCCAACATCCAACTCATGGACATTTGGAGTGGCAATGCCCCCATACGCCCAGATGACCATTGGCTGCTTTGCCCTCAGGGGAGCGCTGACTGGTGGTGGTTTCACCTGAGGATCACCACACCCCAGGTGAGGGGCAAGATTGCGGACTCGGTGCTTTCGTGACTTCCCTCAGCCGGTCGGGGAATTGAACCCGCGCTACTGGCCTCGCTCTGCATCGCGAACCAATGGAGCTAAACCGGTCCTCACAGATGACGTTAAATCTTCCGAGTAGGATGACCTCACCCTCCCACTGCTCTTTGGTAAGCTGTGATAACTGGACATTTAAGTCTTCCAAGACTCCAGCCTGGGAGCCGGGGGTTAATCTGACTCCTCTTGGCTCCCTCAGATATTTTCACCCTTTGGCAAACTCCCACCGGATGTCTGGGTTCTTGGCTGTAATATTTCTTTAGCAGGGTGAGAGTGGCAACTGGTCTTTCTTCCTCCTGGTATGGAGCAGGTCATTGACTTTCTCAATCCTTCTGGCCACTTGATATGTGCCACTGATTTTGGCTCGGAAAGAGTCAGTGGGTAGGGGCAGCAGCATTAGGTCCTGCTGACTTGGTTGGAGAGTCTGGGTCTTGACATGCCTGTCTTTCCATGGCTTGCTGGGAAGTGTTCTCTGACCACCACACAGGCCCTGAAGAGCTGTTCCCGGAAAGTGGAAGCATACTCCAACATGGAGGTGTCGTCCTTGAACTCCAGAAACTTCTCTTCTAGTAGCTTCAGGAGAGCCTACAGCTTATACCCAGAAATTATTTCAATGGGGCAGAAGCCAGTGGAGTCCCAGGCAGCCAACAGCAGGAAGGCTAAACCCGTGTCCCAGGCATAGAACCATAGAATTTCTACAGTACCGTTTCTGGTCTGCTGCACCACCTAATGAGGTATCCTCCTTGGAACTACATTTCTACAGCCCTACAGGACCCACAGGTCACATCTGGCGTGTCCTATTTTGTTACAGTGGGAAGTCACCAGGCTTCGGGTTTGGGGAGAATCTCCTTTGCCCTGATTTGTAACTTACTTTCTGGATGTAGCCTTCTTCTTATCCAGTTCTTCCTTCTTATCGGTCCAATGGTTTTGACGGTGGTTTGTAAAAGGGTTGCATGAGTTGCCAGGCCTAAGAGTGAGGGTAAAGTTATCTTCAGTGACTGCTGCATTCCGGACTGTTAGGATTTTCTGGCCAGCTAAATGAATTCTGCGTTTGGAGAGAAGGTAGCTGTTATTACCCCCATTTACATTTAGTTCAACAGGTTAATTCAGTAACGTGGAACAACAGGTGATATAAAGATAATGGGCCAGATTCTGTGACAATGAAGCATCTCGATTTTAAACATTTGTTCCCACAAAGAGGCTTTTCACAGTCACTTCATTGCAGTGTTAATGTAAGCCTACTTGTGACAATAAAGATTATTTAAAAAAAGTTTCTGGGAAGTGATAATGTCGGCAAGGGGTGTCTGGTACCCGAATGTTCATCTTTTAACCCGTGAGATTTAAGGATTGGGAAAGAAACAGAGGAAGGGCTTAGAGTGAGGGTAGATTTGGGTCAAATCAGGCACAGTAAGAAAGAGAAAGAAAGATTAGGTGCAGAGAGAAAGACAAAAAGAGACAGAAAGAAAACGTTAGAAGAAAAATGTAAAAGTTGACTTTTAAAATCTCCAACAATCTCCGAAGGAATGAGACTCCACACTTATAATTGTTCACTTTCTGGAGCAGAGATGTTGACTGGAAGTTATAATGCTATTAAACGGATACTTACTGATGAATGTAACTTCCCATGGTGAGTTTAATGGACAAGTAATGCGAGAATACAGCAGCAGCATTATGAACACGGGGATATTTATACTGAGGCACCATTGTCATGAAGCTATGGGTGGAGTGTCACTCACCGTCCAGAAACTTGTGGTTCATCAATCATGGGTAATTCTTAATCGCCTGATGATGCTGACTGACTTTGCACTAATAACGGGATACGTATGTGCAAGTAGACTTATTGTTGAGGATGAGGTTTAGCTGTTATGCTCCTTGCAGTCAGAAAGCTCACTAATATTGAAATGTCGAAGATCACACATGAAGGACAGTAGCCTAGGAGAAGGAGGCGGATTCCCCCAGCAGTGAGAGTTCTTTGGAGTGATCAAACCGCTGTCCATTTACCACCAACTGTAATGCTGACAATGACGAACATATGCTTTTTAAAAATTTGTTCAGAGGGATGTGAGTGTCACTATTTGGCCAGCATTTGTTGTCCATCTCTAATTGCTCTTGCAAAGGTGGTGGTGAGCTGCTCGCTTGATCCACTGCATAGGTACATCCACATTGCTGTGAGGGAGGGAGTTAGAGAGTCATAGAGGTGTACAGCACAGAGAAGGTCCTTCGACTCATTGCATCTGCGCAGGTCAAAAACAACCACCTCTCTATTCTAATCCCATTTTCCAGCACTTGGCCCATAGCCTTGTCTGCCCTGGCACCGCAAGTGTACATCTAAATACTTCTTAAATGTTATGGGGGTCTCTGCCTCCACCACCCTTTCAGGCAGCGAGTTCCAAAAAAGGTTTTCTCACATCCCCTCTAAACCTCCTGCCCCTCACCTTAAATCTATGCCCCTGGTCACTGACCCCTCATAATTTTATACATCTCTCTCATGTCCCCCCTCAGTCTCCTCTGCTCCAAGGAAAACAACCCCAGCCTATCCAATCTCTCTTCATAGCTAAAACTCTCCAGCCCAGGCAACATCCTGGTAAATCTCCTCTGCACCCTTTCCAGTGCGATCACATCCATCCTATAATGTGGATTCCAGAACTGCACACAATACTCTATCTGTGGCCTAACCAGGATTTTGACCCCTGCTGTTCAAAATAATCACACGTGGCACATTGTATTGTTTAGATTTCAGCAGTTAAAGAAATAATGGATTTTACATTGAATTGATTTCTGTTTTCGCAGAAAGTGAAGTAATTCAATGTTTAGTTTCTCGTGCCATAAAGAGTTGATGTAGTGGGCGACATTAACCCAGCACAAGAAGGTGGATGTGTTAAGTGAGTTGGTTCAACGTTGACTGCAACTGGATGCAATGAAACTAGAAACAGGCTTCCGACACAGGAGGTGGTCCAACACTGTTTTATTGAACCTGCTGATTGCTGTACATAATCTGCTGTGGGTTGATTATCAACCCACAGCAGATTATCAACCTAACAACCTAACTAATAACCTCCTACTGGATTGACCAGACTAACTCTCTACCATATGGAGATGGTGCTCACTGGCTTGTGCACTCAAACTATCTCAGTAGCTGTATCCTGTGTGAGACAGAGAGTCTTAATGCCCTGTGGGCTTTATAGTGGTGGTGTCCTGTCTGGTGATTGGTTGTTCTGTGTCGTGTGTGTTCATTGGTTATCCTGTATGTCAATCACTGCCTGTCTGCATCTCATTATATACATGAGTGGATATTATGACATCTCCCCTTTTCAAAATAAATTTTGGAACGTGGTGGTATATACATGCATGACTATGTACAAGTGGTGAGTGAATGAACATATGTACATGGGAAGGTGTCTATTGTGCAGATACAGAGCAAACTGAACAAAATTTACAAGATTTAAGTCTATAGATTCAGTCTTTGTGGCGGGCGACAAATTCTTGTCGATCGCCTCAGTGGTGGAGGGGGGGGGGGTGCCGGCACCTGGACAGGCGGGAGTGCTGCCATTTCGGTGGCCTCATGGACAGGTGGGATCGCTGCCAGATCGGTTGCCTCGTGGTGTGAGATGTCCGGAGGAGGCATGATGACATGCGGAGAAGTGCGGTCAGGTGGTGGGCAGGGAACTTTGCTCAGCCATTTGGACAACTAAGGACCTGAGGGCAGCCTGCCTGACGACAGTAGCTGGGGCTGACCAACCTCCCTCAGGCAACTGGACGATAACAACATCGTCTGGAGCCAGCGCAGGTAGATCCTTGGCATGAGCATCATACGTGATCTTCTGCTGGT
Organism: Scyliorhinus torazame; assembly: GCF_047496885.1. Taxonomy (NCBI): domain Eukaryota; kingdom Metazoa; phylum Chordata; class Chondrichthyes; order Carcharhiniformes; family Scyliorhinidae; genus Scyliorhinus; species Scyliorhinus torazame. The sequence goes on along the minus strand of NC_092714.1, from coordinate 267,186,982 downwards.
CCCTGGATCGCTGCTCTTTCTGCAGCACCGTGAGGCGGTCAAGGTCTGGAACATGGATGGCTGGAACAGTCGACCTCAGGTTGCGGTTCATGAGCAGCTGCGCCAGAGACAAGCCAGTCGACAGAGGGGTTGCCCTGTATGCCAACAGCGCCAGGTTGAAATTCGAGGCTGAGTCTGCAGCCTTGCACAGCAACCGCTTGACAATATGGACCCCTTTTTCGGCCTTCCAGTTTGATTGCGGGTAATGGGGACTGGATGTGATATGCCTGAAGTGGTAGGATCGTGCAAAGTCGGACCACTCTTGGCTGTAGAAACATGGGCCGTTGTCACTCATTACTGTGAGTGGTATGCCATGCCTGGCAAACATCTCTTTGCAGGCTTTGATGACTGACTTGGACGTGAAGTCCGACAGTTTCACCACTTCCAGGTAGCTGGCGAAGTAGTCGACCAAGAGCACGTAATCACGCCCATTTGCGTGAAAGAGGTCTATCCCCACCTTGGACCATGGAGAAGTCAGGATCTCGTGCTGTTGCAGTGTTTCCTTGGGCTGAGCTGGTTGAAATTTCTGGCATGTTGTGCAGTTGAGGACCATGTTGGCAATGTCCTGGCTGATGCCAGGCCAGTAGACTGCCTGCCGAGCTCTGCGTCGACATTTCTCGGCCCAAGGTGATCCTCGTGGATCTGTCTGAGCACCATGGTTTGCATGCTTTGGGGAATGACGATTCTATCTAGTTTAAGAAGGATCTCCTCAACAACCGTTAACTCATCCTTAACGTTGAAGAACTGGGGGCACTGCCCATTTTGCCAGCCATGGGCGAGGTGTTGTATCACGCGCTGCAGTAGAGGATCTTTGGCAGTTTCTTTGCGTATTTCGACAACTCGTTCATCAGTGGCTGGGAGGTTGCTGGCACACAACTGCACCTGTCCCCCGATGTGGCGAATGAAGTCGCCCTGTTCACACGGCGTGTTGGTGGATCGGGATAGGGCATCCGTGATTACCAGCTCCTTACCCGGTGTGTAGATGAGTTCGAAGTCATATCGGCGGAGACGAAGAAGAATTCGCTGAAGCCGAAGTGTCATGTCATTTAAATCCTTCTGGATTATGTGGACTAAAGGCCTGTGGTCTGTTTCCACCGTGAACTTTGGCAGACCGTATACGTAGTCATGAAACTTGACTATTCCTGTCAGGAGACCCAGGCACTCCTTTTCGATCTGGGCATACCGTTGTTCGGTCGGAGTCATGGCCCTGGAGGCATATGCCACTGGAGCCCAGGACGAGGAGTCATCCCGCTGGAGGAGCACCGCACAAATGCCGTCCTGGCTTGGGTCTGTGGGTATCTTGGTATCCTTGGTTGGGTCAAAGAACACCAGTACTGGGGCTGTGGTGAGCTTCGCCTTCAGCTCAAGCCACTCCGCTTGATGTGCGGGAAGCCACTGGAACACTGTCGACTTTTTAACGAGATGCCGGAGGGACGTGGTGTGGGATGCCATGTTGGGAATGAATTTTCCGAGAAAATTTGCCATCCTGAGGAAACGGAGGACCGCCTTTTTGTCCTCTGGGGTCTTCTTGGCATTGATTGCCAGCACCTTGTTGGCGTCAGGTTGCACACCCTGCTGTGAAATGTGGTCACCCAGAAATTTGATAGCGGACCGCCCAAATGAGCATTTGGCCCTGTTGAGCTGGAGGCCACTTTCATGAATCCTCTGGAAAACCTGTTTGAGGCGAGCGATGTGATCCGCGGGCGTCGTGGACCAGATGGTCACGTCGTCCACATAGATTAGCACCCCCTCGATGCCCTCCATCATTTGCTCCATTATTCAATGAAATACTTCGGAAGCTGAGATGATACCGAAAGGCAGGCGGTTGTAGCAATACCTGCCGAACGGAGTGTTAAACGTGCACAGCTTCCGACTGGACTCGTCCAGCTGTAACTGCCAGAAGCCACGGGAGGCGTCCAGCTTGGTAAAGAATTTGGCATGGGCCATCTCACAGGTCAATTCTTCACGCTTCGGGATCGGGTAGTGCTCTCGCATTATGTTGCAATTCAAGTCTTTGGGATCAATGCAAATGTGGAGTTCACCAGAGGGTTTCTTGACGCAGACCATGGAGCTGACCCAGTCTGTTGGTTCCGTGACCTTTGAGATGATGCCCTGGTCTTGGAGCTCTCGTAGCTGCATTTTCAGACGATCCTTGAGGGGGGCCGGCACACGGCGTGGTGCATGGATGACTGAGGTGGCGTTCGGCTTGAGCAATATCTTGTAGCGATATGGGAGCGTGCCCATCCCAACAAACACATTGTGGTATTGCGTGAGAATGTTGTCTATCTCAGCCTGGAGATTCGCATTGGGCGAGGCAGTCGCCAATGTCGAGGACATGGCATGGACTCGCTGGCCAGATTTAGGAGTTTGCATGCGCGAGCACCGAGCAGGGATGCTTTGTCAGGCCGGACAATCTCGAATCTCAACGTCACCTTGATTGCCTTGTGAGATACACCTAGCTGACACGACTCACTGGCAGCTATGGCATTACCATTGTAGTCAAGGAGCTGGCAGGCTGGTGGAAGAATGCTAGGTTGGTGTTGGATGTTGTCGAGGTCCGACTGTGATAATGAGGTTCGGAGACACGCCAGTGTCCAGTTTAAATCGGTTGCGAGACTGGTTGAACGTGATGACACCACTCGTCGCCAGGATCCACACCCAGGGTTGGACGGCGGTTTGCAGGCGCGGTGGAGACCAGCTCGCATGTGGCTCGCATGATGATGCCCACCCGATATGGAGACTCAAGGCAGTCAGCATCGGGGTCCATTGGGCTGTCTGGATCAGAATCCTGCAAGCCTTGTTGTACGCAGCGGGCACGTCTGCGCTGCAGCTGGGATCGCTGGCTGTTGCTCGGTGGAGCGGACCTGCAGAAGGCCGCGTAGTGGCCAGGCTTTCCACACTGTAGACATCGCCTTCCTTTGGCTGGACATTGACGCTTTAAATGGGTGGAGCCACAACTTGGTCACGTCATGACGCTGACGTCAGGGCGTTCTGTGCACCATCGCGCATGCGCAGTGCGGTCGGCCGATGCTCGCACATACGCATTAGGGTCTTCGACCTCATCGTCCACCCGGTCGTGGCGGCATGCGTAGGGACCCGGGAAAAGCACGCGAAACGGCCACTCTCTTCAATGCTCAGGCCTTGCATTTTTGCGATGGCCTGCACCCTTTCTGCCTCCTGGGAGGCCAGTTTTGCAGTTTCTGCCACCCTGATGCGGGAGTAGCGATTTCTGGCATGCTCATGGACAACGCACGTTTCGATGGCGACAGAGAGGGTCAACTGTTTGATTTTGAGGAGATGCTGCCGCAGGGAGTCGGACTGACCCCGAAAACGATCTGATCCCGGATCATGGAATCAGCCGTCGAGTCATAATTACATGACTGCGCTAGGATGCGGAGATGGGTCAAGAAGGACTGAAAAGGTTCATCCTTACCCTGAAGCCTCTGTAGGAAGATGTACCGTTCAAAGCTCTCATTCACCTCAATTTTGCAGTGGCTGTCGAATTTCAACAGAACTGTCTTGAACTTCGTCTTGTCTTCGGCATCGGCAAACGTGAGCGAGTTGTAGATGTGGATGGCGGGATCCCCCGCAGTCGACAGGAACAGCGTGATCTTTCTGGCATCCGATGCTGCCTCGAGGTCGGAGGCCTCGATGTACAGGAGGAACTTCTGTTTGAAGACTTTCCAGTTGGTGCCGAGGTTGCCGGAGATCCGGAGTTGCGAAGGAGGCTGGATGTTTTCCATGCCGCTGGATGGCTGCTTGCTGGTCGTTGCAGATTCACTCGAGGTAGGTTCGTTAGAATTAAAAGCTCCCTGGTACCATGATGTGTTCAGTGAGTTGGTTTAACGTTGACTACAACTGGATGCAGTGAAACTAGAAACAGGTTTCCGACACAGGAGATGGCCCAACACTGTTTTATTGAACCTGCTGATTGCTGTACATAATCTGCTGTGAGTTGACACTCTATTAATCTAACTGATAACCTCCTACTGGCTTCACCAGACTAGCTCTCTACCACATGGAGATGGTGCTCACTGGCTTGTGCACTCTAACTATCTCAGTAGCTGTGTCCTGTGAGAGAGAGAGAGTCTTAATGCCCTGTGGGCTTTATAGTGGTGATGTCCTGTCTGGTGATTAGTTGTTCTGTGTCGTGTGTGTTCATTGAATGTCCTGTGTGCCAATCACTGCCTGTCTGCATCTCATTATATACATGAGTGGATATTATGACAAAGGTGGCAACATATCACCAGGCACTTGTCCCATTGTAACCATCAACGTATTGTCCAGCTGATTTAAACATATTGTGCTGGGCGGGCAAGAGTGGATTTTATGACAATCGATTAATGTAACTTTAACAGCACAGTTATCAGGTATTGATAGATCAGTGTGTTATTCCCTCTTTCCAACTCTCTCTTTCTCTCTGTTTGTCTGTCTCTCTCCCCCCCCCCCCACTCTCCTCTCTCTCTCTGTCTCTCCCTCCCTCTCTGGCACCTGCAACCTCTTTCTGTTTACAGATTACAACAAACTTTCCCTTTTAGATTCTACCTTGAGTTACCATAGTTACTCCAAAAAAAAAAGAGAAATCGAAGGCTAACGCTTTATGGTGGGGCCCTGACGTGATTCGTCCCCTGCGACCGCCCTCCCTAACAACTCGACAAGTCGAGCTGCAAGTTTTTAACAGGCATGTGCTTAAAGAAATCTGACACTTACCTCAGCCAATTGCTTAACCCTGTATTTCTCCAAACTCCTCTGGCAGATTTTCAGACTGGAATGTATGTTTGTACAGTACTTAGAGCTGGTGGGAGTGAGTCAGTCCCCTCTCTCTCTTTGGGATTTACTGGGCAGAGTCTTTTCACCATTTCTCAAATGCGCTCGCGACGATCTGAATCGTTACTGGCATTGTCTGCAGCTGCCGGGGTGTCAGCCTTGGCGCAGTGGGTCGCACTCTTGTCTCCGTGGCAAGCGGCGGGGACACTGCCCCTAGACTCTGGAAACCTGGGTGTGTTGGGAGTTCAGTGCATGACTGAGGGGAGTGCTGCATTGCCGGTGGTGCCATCTTTCAGAGGGACTATTAAACTGATTGCCCTCTCGGGCCGACGTAAACGCTCCTTAAAAAAATTCAAGAGGACTTCCCCTCAGTGTCCTGGCCGATATTTATCCTTCAGGAAAACCTAAAAACAGATGGTCTGAGTGCAGCGTGTGGGTTCTTGATCCTGGCTGCTGTGCTCTCTTGCATTGGCTTCAAAAAAAGGCTTTCTTGGCAGTGAAGTATTTTGGGCTGTCCCGAAGTTGTGAAAGCCGCTATATAAATGCACGTCCTATCTGCCCCAGGATTGAAGCTTTACTTTTGAAATTGGGTGTGACTTGCCTGAGAGTTCTCACACCCAGATTCTTGCTGCCACATGATAAGCATTGGAACCATGAGCATCAACAGGTTTTCTGAGTGGATTCTACCCACCAGGGACCCTGATGCTTCCCTGGAAGGACAGGGTGTGCTTCATGCTGTGTCAGTCACACAGAAAGATCCTCGATCCTGTGGCCCGGGTTAAGCAATCTCAGCTTGAGTACGTGGAGGTCGAGGGAGCACGGTAGGGGAGGGGTAAGAATGCAACATTTGGTCTGGTCCTCTCAGCCTAGGGGAAAGGGGAAAACTGCAGACGGGCAGAACAGGCTCAAGTGGCTGATGGTCTACTCCTGTTCCTGGGTGCTACTTCATTGTGCACAAATGCTTGCTGAAAACTGGGTGGAGAAAATAAGTCTTTAATAAGGACATGGGGAGTGCAGACCGAGCAAAATAAAGAATTTAGATTTATTCACAATAACGGTATATACACTACCTGGTAGATCCAGACTGGGTTCATATTTTGTTGGTACTTTACTGACCGACATTCTATACAATGGTTAATAGAGAACCCCGCCCCTCAGCGGGGTAGCTCGTACTCCGCGAGGGCCACGGGGAAGATAATCATTCGCACCCCGTTAGTCCCGCGTGGGATATTACAAAGCCTTTAACAGAAGGGCAAAACAGGTTCCTTGCAAATCCTCAGCCTGTTGCAGCCCAATGCAAATCACTGGGCTGCAGATTTGCCATGAGCTTAATGGCAAAGACTAATATCATCCAGAGTCTGCGAATAGACTCCCCCCAAAGTTTGAAGACCCCCCCGATGACCGATGAGGAGGAGAAGGGGTGCAGGCGGAGGACGTTGGACTCCCTTCGGTCCCGGCAAATAGTTGAGTACCTGATGCGGCAGATCAGTCGGCGAATACTTCGCCCAAACATGCCATCTGCAGCAGGAACGCCGTGGTGGACGGTAACAGGAGGCGGCTGAATAATTGAATCGGCGTCCGAGACTTCAGACGTCTGCGTCTCTATTTCTGAGTCGGCAGATACTCAGTAACTGGTGGCCCCCCGCTGAGAGGTTAATGGATCGTAGGGCATGTCAGTGTCGAGGGAGACTGAAAGCAACGCAGCAGGCTGGTTCGGCAATGGAGTCGGAGGACCCAGGGCAGGTTTCTTCCGAGGAGCCTCACGAGGGACCAACCTCCAAATGTGATCCAAATGCCGTCTCATCAGTTGCCGTGGTACCCATCAGATGTTGTCAGGCGTGAAGTGTCAAAGAGGTCAATGTCGAACTGGGCAAGGCCTTTGCAAATCTTGGTTATGGCTCGCCTTCCTACGAGAATCAAACTGAGTCAGGTACGAAGCCCACGATCCATTAACATCTCTGCGGGGGCCATCCCAGTTACCGCGTGTGGCGTGGTCCTGTACGAGGTTAAAGAATGTGCCAGCTCGATGTCCATCGAGCCCCAAGTCTGTTTCTTTAGTCCCTGTTTAACCGTTTGCATGAATCTCGCAGCCAAGCCATTCAATGCTGGATGGTGTGGGGCAGTGCGGACATGCCGGATCCCGTTACTGTTCACAGAAGGGGCAGAATTCTACACTCGTAGAGGAGGCCCCGTTATCCGTTATGAGCACCTCAGGGTAGAAAAATAAATGCTGAAGCGTTCGACGGTCGCCCGTGAGGTGACCATCGCCATCTTGTGGACCTCCAGCCAGGAAGAGAAACATTGAACCCAAAGATGGACCGGCGAAACCGGCGCGTATGCGAGTCCAAGGAGTTCCTCTCCCTACTGGCCGACCTGTTATATAATGGTTAATAGAATTCCCCCACCCCTCAGTGGGGTAGCTCGTACTCCGCGAGGGCCATGGGGAAGATAATCATTCGCACCCAGTTAGACCCGCGTGGGATATTACAAAGCCTTTAGCAGAAGGGCAAAACAGGTTCCTTGCAAATCCTCAGCCTGTTGCAGCCCAATGCAAATCACTGGGCTGCAGATTTGCCATGAGTTTAATGGCAAAGACTAATATCATCCAGAGTCTGTGACTAGAAATAGAGATCAGGATTGGATTAGCAGTCCCCCCCTAATGGGTGGAATGCCTGCCAGTGCTCTCTGTGCAGATTGACACTTGAAGAATGACCAGCCAAGTCAGGTATCAAATAGTTGCCAGTACACAAAATAAGAAGACGTTCATTTATGTAGCACTTTCTTTTTGAGCAGGATGTCCCAAAGCATTTTTACAAGAGAAAACAAAATCCTGCATTTTTATGTTGCTTTCCATGACAACCGGACATCTCAACGCACTTTACCCCCCCCCCGGTGAAGTACAGCCTCTAACAATGTCGTCACTGTTGTAGGAAACACGGCAGCAAATCTGAGCACAGCAAGCTCCCACAAACAGCAATGATGCTGACCATGTCTCTGTGTTTGTGAGGTTGAGTATTAGCCAGGGCAGATAAAATGCAAAGAAAGCTTAAAAACATAATGCGGTAAACCACTGTTGCACCTGTATTAGGTGGTGTACGGTAGGACCTGTACGACAGGTTCGCCGGTAGTCCCTGCCTGCTGGCTCCGCCCAGTAGGCGGAGTATAAATATGCGTGTCCTCCATTCAGCAGCCATTCCGCCAGCTGCTGTGGGAGGCCACGCATCTTAGAGCAAAAAAGCCTCCGTTGTATCCAACTCTAGTTTTTGTTCAATTGATCGTGCCTCAATTTATTGCTCTAAGATTTTCTTCAAGATGGGACCTCCGAATCAAACCAGATCGCCTGCAGCTGGATCCACAATCAAGCGACGGCAAAAAGGACTTTAATCACTGGCTAGTTTGCTTCGAGGCGTACATCAACTCAGCGACCACCCCTGTTCCGGAGGCTCAGAAGATACAGATCCTGTGCTCAAGGTTGAGCTCCAACGTGTTTCCGTTGATCCAGGACGCCCCGAACTATGCCGACGCCATGGCGCTTCTCAAAGAAAACTACGTACAGAAAGCGAACACACTCTTCGCCAGGCACGTACTCGCCACTCGCTCTCAACTCCCTGGTGAGTCCATAGAAGACTTCTGGCGGGTCCTAATCCCACTCGTCCGGGACTGTGACTGTCAGGCCGTTACGGCTACCGAACATTCCAACTATCTTCTGCGGGACGCGTTTGTAACAGGGATTGGGTCGGTCCTCATATGCCAAAGGCTGTTAGAAGGGGCCCCGCTCGACCTAGCTGAAACAAAGAAGCTAGCGCTCTCCATGACGGTTGCCTCACATAACATTCAGGCCTACCCCACCAGCCGTGCGACCCACCCCTCCTACCCCTCGTGGACCCCACAGACGGCCGCCCCAGCGGGGGCCTTACCCAGCCAGTCCGCCTGCGTCACACAACAGGTCGCGCACCCCAGGGATCCCCGATGTTACTTTTGCGGCCAGCAGAAGCACCCTCGCCAACGCTGCCCGGCCCGCGCTGCCCTTTGCAATGCTTGCGGCAAAAAGGGGCACTTCGCCGCGGTGTGCCAGGCCCGTGCAGTCGCCGCTATTGCCCCCACCCCCCTAGCCTACACACAATGGGCACTGCCATCTTCATCTCCCTGGACCACGCATGGCCAGTGGGCGCCGCCATCTTCACCTCCCGGGGCCACGTGCGGCCAGTGGGCACCGCCATCCTCTCCCCCTCAGTCCACGTGCGGATCATGGGCGCCGCCATCCTGTCCAACCCCCGCAACGTGCGGCACATGGGCGCCATTTTGTCCCCCGCAGGATCTTCAGGCGTCGCCATCTTGTCTCCCTCACGGGACATGGACACCAACAGCATTTCAGGACCTGGGCCCCCCAGGCTCCCCATCATCCGATTTCAGCGACGACCGACCACGACTCGCCTCAGTGACGATCGACCAGTCTCGTCCGCACAACCTGGCCACCGCATCGACCAGTGTGAAAATCAACGGCCACGTGACCTCTTGCCTGCTGGACTCCGGGAGCACAGATAGCTTCATACACCCGGATACGGTAAGACGCTGCTCCCTCGCGGTACACCCCACCAACCAAAACACTTCTCTTGCCTCCGGATCCCATTCCGCCCCGATCCGGGGGTTCTGCACGGTCACACTCACGGTCCAGGGCGTAGAATTCAGCGGCTTCTGCCTCTACGTCCTCCCTAACCTCTGCGCTGCCCTACTACTCGGCCTGGACTTCCAGTGTAACCTCCAGAGCCTAACTCTCAAATTCAGCAGGCCCCTACCACCCCTCACTGTGTGCGGCCTCGCGACCCTAAAGGTCGATCCGCCTTCCCTCTTCGCCAATCTAACCCCGGATTGCAAACCCGTCGCCACCAAGAGCAGACGGTACAGCACCCAGGACAGTACCTTAATCAGGTCCGAGGTCCAGCGGCTGCTACGGGAGGGCATTATCGAGGCAAGCAACAGCCCCTGGAGAGCCCAAATCGCTGGCTTTGAAAGCAGACCAAGGCAGACCAGCAGCACGGTTCAATTCCCGTACTGGCCTCCCTGAACAGGCGCCGGAATGTGGCGACTAGGGGCTTTTCACAGTAACTTCATTTGAAGCCTGCTTGTGACAATAAGCGATTTTCATTCATTTCATTTCAAGTGTTAGTCGTTAAAACTGGGGAGAAACACAGAATGGTCTTGGACTACAGCCAGACCATCAATCGGTACACGCAGCTCGGCGCGTACCCCCTCCCACGCATATCTGAGATGGTCAATCAGATTGCACAGTACCGGGTCTTCTCAACGGTAGACCTCAAATCCGCCAACCACCAGCTCCCCATTCGTAAATCAGACCGTCCATACACCGTGTTCGAGGCGGACGGTCGTCTCTATCACTTCCTCACGGTTCCCTTCAGCGTCACCAACGGGGTCTCGGTCGTCCAAAGGGAGATGGACTGAATGGTCGACCGGTATGGGTTGTGGGCCACCTTCCTGTACCTAGACAACGTCACCATCTGCAGCCATGACCAGCAGGACCACGATGCCAACTTTGCCAAATTTCTCCACACCGCCACTCTCCTCAACCTCACCTACAACAAGGAGAAGTGCGTGTTTAGCACAACCCGCTTAGCCATACTCGGCTATGTGGTCCAGAACGGAGTTCTGGGGCCCGATCCCGACCGCATGTGCCCCCTCATGGAGCTCCAAGGCCCTCAAACGCTGCCTGGGGTTCTTCTCATACTACACCCAGTGGATCCCCATCTATGCGGACAAGGCCCGCCCACTCATTCTGTCCACCCATTTTCCCCTGACGGTCGAGGCCCAACAGGCATTCGCCCATATCAGAGCAGACATCGCCAAGGCCGGGATGCACGCAGTAGACGAGACGCTGCCCTTTCAAGTAGAGAGCGACGCATCGGACGTCGCCCGAGCCGCCACCCTCAATCAGGCACAAGGCCCGTGGCGTTCTTTTCCCGCACCCTTCATGCCTCAGAAATTCGACACTCATCCGTCGAAAAGGAGGCCCAAGCTATCGTTGAAGCTGTGCGGCATTGGAGGCATTGCCTGGCCGGCAGGAGATTCACTCTCCTCACTGACCAACGGTCGGTAGCCTTCATGTCCAAAAACACACAGCGGGGCAAGATCAAAAACGATAAAATCTTGCAGTGGAGGATCGAGCTCGCCACCTATAATTACCAGATTTTGTATCGTCCCGGCAAACTCAACGTGCCCCCAGATGCCCTATCCCGAGGTACATGTGACTGCGCACAAGAAGACCGACTACGGACCCTGCAAGACAGCCTTTGTCACCCGGTAGTCACACGGTTGTACCATTTCATAAAGGCCCGCAACCTGCCCTACTCCGTTGAGGAAGTACGGACAATCACCAGGGACTGCCAGGTCTGTGCGGAGTGCAAGCCGCACTTCTACCAGCCGGACCGTGCGCGCCTGGTGAAGGCCTCCCACCCCTTTGAACGCCTCAGCGTGGATTTCAAAGGGCCCCTCCCCTCCCCCGATCGACACACGTATATTCTCAGTGTGGTCGATGAGTACTCCAGATCCCCCTTCGCCATCCCATGCCCCGACATGACGTCTGCCACCGTCATCAAAGCCCTCAACACAATCTTCGCTCTGTTCGGTTTCCCCGCCTATTTCCACAGTGACAGGGGATTCTCATTCATGAAGGATGAACTGCGTCAGTTCCTGCTCAGCAGGGGTATCGCCTCCAGCAGGACGACCAGCTATAACCCCCGGGGAAACGGGCAGGTAGAGAGGGAGAACGTGACGGTATGGAGGGCCGTCCAACTGGCTCTACGGTCCAGGAACCTCCCAGGAGGTTCTCCCTGATGCACTCCACTCCATTCGGTCACTATTGTGCACCGCTACTGACAACACACCCCATGAACGTCTTTTTGCCTTCCCCAGGAAGTCCACATCCAGGATGTCGCTCCCGACTTGGCTCGCAGCCCCAGGACTAGTCCTGCTCCGTAGGCACGTCCGCTTCCACAAGGCGGACCCGGTGGTGGAAAGGGTGCAATTGCTCCATGACAACCCCCAGTATGCCTACCTGGCGTACCACGACGGCCGCTAAGATACTGTCTCCCTCAGGGACCTGGCACCAGCAGGTTCCACCCATACACACTTCCCCGGCCCGGCGCCACCCTCCCCTCTCCCGGCGCTCCCAACATTAACCCCACCAGGACCATCCCTCCTTCCCCTGCCCATGCCCGAGGATGAAGAGGATCTCGGCACGCTCCCGGAGTCACCGAACATCAGGCCAGCATTGACATCGCCGCCACCGCTACGTCGCTCCCAGCGGAACATCAAGGCACCAGACTGGTTAAATCTCTAACTGGTACCGGACATTTTTTTTTCTGATCAAATACTGTAAATATAAATTCATTGCTGTATATAGTTCTCTGCCACCACCGCCGGACTCAATTTTAACAGCGGATGAATGTGGTAAACCACTGTTGCACCTGTATTAGGTGATGTAAGGTAGGACCTGTACGATAGGTTCGCCGGTAGTCCCTGCCTGCTGGCTCCACCCAGTAGGCGGAGTATAAATATGCATGTCCTCCATTCAGCAGCCATTCCGCTAGCTGCTGTGGGAGGACACACATCTCAGAGCAATAAAACCTCAGTTGTATCCAACTCTAGCCTTTGTTCAATTGATCGTGCCTCACATAACAAAAGGAACAGGAGTGGGCCATTCGGCCCCTGGAGCCAAATTCAGTAAAATCATGGCTGCTCTAAACATGGCCTGAACTCCACTTCCCTGCTTGCTCTTCAATGAGGGATGGCACTTAAGAGGGCAGAGGGGGCCCCGATTTCACATCCTATCTGAAATATGGCACCTCTGACAGTGCAGCACACCCTCAGTACTCCTTTAGGAGGATCAGCTTTCATTTCTGCCCTTAAGTCCTGGAGTGGGATTTGAACTGAAGTCGTCAAAGGAGGTGGAGAATCTGCAAAGGAATATAGACATGTTAAGCGAGTGAGCAAAATATTTGGCAGATGGAGTATAACGTGGCTAAATGTGAGTTTGTTCACTTTGGCAGGGAGCAGTACACAATTTAAATTTTTTAGGGAAAGATTGCAGAACTCGTGGTACAGAGGGATCTGCGTGTCCTGGTACATAAACGTAGCATGAAGATACAGCAAGCAAAAAGGAGGGCAAATGGTATGTTGGCCTTCATAGCCGCAGGATTTACGTGGCACAGTTAGACTGGGATTGACCATCTACCTGGCACAGTTAGACTGGGATCCACCATCTACGTGGCACAGTTAGACTGGGATCGACCATCTACGTGGCACAGTTAGACTGGGATTGACCATCTACGTGGCACAGTTAGACTGGGATCCACCATCTACGTGGCACAGTTAGACTGGGATCCACCATGTACGTGGCACAGTTAGACTGGGATCCACCATCTACGTGGCACAGTTAGACTGGGTTCCACCATCTACGTGGCACAGTTAGACTGGGATCGACCATCTACGTGGCACAGTTAGACTGGGATCCACCATCTACGTGGCACAGTTAGACTGGGATGCACCATCTACGTGGCACAGTTAGACTGGGATCGACCATCTACGTGGCACAGTTAGACTGGGTTCCACCATCTACGTGGCACAGTTAGACTGGGATCGACCATCTACGTGGCACAGTTAGACTGGGATCCACCATCTACGTGGCACAGTTAGACTGGGATCGACCATCTACGTGGCACAGTTAGACTGGGATCGACCATCTACGTGGCACAGTTAGACTGGGATTGACCATCTACGTGGCACAGTTAGACTGGGATCGACCATCTACGTGGCACAGTTAGACTGGGATCCACCATCTATGTGGCACAGTTAGACTGGGATCGACCATCTACGTGGCACAGTTAGACTGGGATTGACCATCTACGTGGCACAGTTAGACTGGGATTGACCATCTACGTGGCACAGTTAGACTGGGATGCACCATCTACGTGGCACAGTTAGACTGGGATCCACCATCTACGTGGCACAGTTAGACTGGGATCGACCATCTACGTGGCACAGTTAGACTGGGATCGACCATCTACGTGACACAGTTAGACTGGGATCCACCATCTACGTGGCACAGTTAGACTGGGATCGACCATCTACGTGGCACAGTTAGACTGTGATCCACCATCTACGTGGCACAGTTAGACTGGGATTGACCATCTACGTGGCACAGTTAGACTGGGATGCACCATCTACGTGGCACAGTTAGACTGGGATCCACCATCTACGTGGCACAGTTAGACTGGGATCGACCATCTACGTGGCACAGTTAGACTGGGATTGACCATCTACGTGGCACAGTTAGACTGGGATGCACCATCTACGTGGCACAGTTAGACTGGGATCCACCATCTACGTGGCACAGTTAGACTGGGATCGACCATCTACGTGACACAGTTAGACTGGGATCCACCATCTACGTGGCACAGTTAGACTGGGATCGACCACCTACGTGGCACAGTTAGACTGTGATCCACCATCTACGTGGCACAGTTAGACTGGGATTGACCATCTACGTGGCACAGTTAGACTGGGATGCACCATCTACGTGGCACAGTTAGACTGGGATCCACCATCTACGTGGCACAGTTAGACTGGGATCGACCATCTACATGGCACAGTTAGACTGGGATGCACCATCTACATGGCACAGTTAGACTGGGATCCACCATCTACGTGGCACAGTTAGACTGGGATCGACCATCTACGTGGCACAGTTAGACTGGGATCGACCATCTACGTGGCACAGTTAGACTGGGATGCACCATCTACGTGGCACAGTTAGACTGGGATCCACCATCTACGTGGCACAGTTAGACTGGGATCGACCATCTACGTGGCACAGTTAGACTGGGATTGACCATCTACGTGGCACAGTTAGACTGGGATCGACCATCTACGTGACACAGTTAGACTGGGATTGACCATCTACGTGGCACAGTTAGACTGGGTCGATGGATCATGTTTCAAAAGCCTGTCCTTTTTGAATTTTGCCCATGATTACAATTAGGATCCCAGAAACTGCTATTGAAATCAATGCACGGGAGTGTAAAAGGCAAGGCCAGAGCGCTGGTAATCCTGTATCCAGTGGATGAACCATCTTGACCTTTTCTTGAGCTCCCTGGCAGCACAACTGTCTGTCTTCTGCCAATTCAGTTCATTCCATGTGACATCATGAAACAGCTGAGTGCACTGTACGTGACAATAGCTGGGGTCCTGACAACATTCTGGCTGCATTGCTAAGTACCTGTGCTATCTGTAACCCGAGCCAAGATGTTAGCATCCACCCAGCAATGTGGAAAATTGTCCAAGTTGGGCAGCACAGTGACACAGTGGTTAGCGCTGCTGCCTCACAGTGCCAGAGACCCGGGTTCGATTCCGACCTCGGGTCGCTGTCTGTGCGGAGTCTGCATGTTCTCCCCGTGTCTGCGTGGGTTTCCTCCGGTGCTCTGGTTTCCTCCCACAGTCCAAATTTGTGCAGGTTAGGTGGATTGGCCATGATAAATTGCCCCTTAATTTCCAAAGTTTAGGTGGGGTTACGGGATGGAGAGGGGAAATGGGCCTCGGTAGGGTGCTTTTTCAGAGGGTCGGCGTAGACTCGATGGGCTGAATGGCCTCCTTCTGCACTGTAGATATTCTATTCTATGACCTATATCCTGTCCACAAAAAGGCGGCTGGATTTAACTAGGCCAGTTACCACCTGTTGTGATTCTAGGCTAGACCCCCAAAATGTTGGTAAGATTTGGTGAGGAACTGATGACATTTTGTTTATAATAGATAAAGTTTGAGATGAAGTTTGGTTTTGAACAAACAAAAATAAACTTTACTATACAATATTCAAAAGATAAAACAATTTACAATGTCTACCTTATACTCCAACTTTCAGGGTTAATTTAAGGTACATGTGAATTAACGGGTAAACTGTGGTCGAACACTGTATACTAAATAGCAAATGCTACCAAGATAGAGTCCTTGGATTTCTCAACAACCCAGCCAGACGTCAGTAACACTGAGTCAACCAACCTCACTGAAACTCTGGCAGGAATTTTACGGCTCTTCCCGCAAGCGGGCCTTCTGGTCCCCCCTGATGGTGATTCCCCACAATGTATTTCCTGGCAGTGGAGGGTGGAAACTCCCATCCTCTCACTAGGGATTCCAGTCTTCAGCTTGGCAGATCCCGCCTTGGAATTCTCCCCAAAAGACGTTGCAACTCGGATGGTGTCAATGACAGCCCACAGGGTTTCAATCTTGTCTCCCAAGATTCCGCTCACCTGCATTGACGAATGGGCACTCACAATCGGATCTTCGACTGTATTGGGCAGATTGCTACTGTTCCAAAGGGGTACCTTTGCCCCTGTGACCCACTGCATGGAGTCACTAACCTTCTGCTGTTATAAGAGCAGGGAGGTTATGCTGGAACTGTGTACACTGTTCATTAGGCCACAACTGGAGTATTATGTGCAGTTCTGGAATATCCATTATAGGATGGATGTGAGAGCTCTGGAAAGGGTGCAGAGGAGATTTACCGGGATGGTGTCTGGGCTGGAGCGTGTTAGCTATGAAGGGAGATTGGATAGACTGGGGTTGTTTTCCTTGGAGCAGAGGAGACTGAAGGGGGCATGATTGAGATGTATAAAATTATGAGGGCATAGATGGAGTGGACAGGAAGAAATTTATCAATGACCAGGGGGCATAGATTTACAGTAAGGGGCAGGAGGTTTAGAGGGGATGTGAGGAAAAGCTTTTTCACCCAGAGGGGGGTGGGAGTCTGGAACTCGCTGCCTGAGAAGGTGTTGGAGGCAGAGACCCTCAGAACATTTAAGAAGTATTGAGATGTGATTTGCGATCCCAAGGCAGACAGGGCTAATGCTGGGAAATGGGATCAGAATAGTTAGGTGGTTGTTCCTGACTGTGACGGGCTGAAGGGTATTTTCTGTGCTGTGGGCTTCTATGACTCTAGGATCTTCAGGGTTTATCCTGAGCCCGGTTCACTTAAAGTCTGCCAACCACAGCCTTTTTCCGACTTGGAGCCTTTTTATCTGCTCCAATCTTAACGGGGACTTCTTCCTGTCCCTGTATACTGTCTGGGACAATTCTGTTGGGATCTTACCCTATCCTCTCTCTTTACTCCTGTTTGGTACATTCGTCTTCAATGGCACGCTACCCTTGGTCACGTGATTTGGGATTTTATGCCATTTTCTTGACACACAGATGAGCTGAGCACAAACCACTTAAAAATGCCGAAGTGTGCGCGTGGGGCCCGCTCCCAGTCTGATCATGCATGGAAACTCCGAGGTCTGTCTGGACTTGGAGTTACTGATCTCTGCACTCAACTCCAGGGTACGTCTGGATTTCATAACACACCCCATCAACCACCCCCCGATCACCAGAAATGTGATGGAAGGCGTTCATGATCGCACTATCAAACAGTACTTACTCAGCAATAACCACTGCTCAGTCTGGTTTTGGCCAAGATCACTTATCTCCTGACCTCAATGCAGCCTTGGCCCAAGCACATAGCAAAGAGTTGAATTCCTGAGGTGTGATGAAAGTAACTGGCCTTCACACTAAAGCAGCATTTGACTAGGTGTGGCATTGAGGAGCCTTGGCAGAGCTGAAGTCAGTGGGCATCAGGGAACAAACTCTCCGTTGTTTTGAGTCACACCTTGCATGAAGGATTGTGAATGGTGAAGGCTAATGGCCTCAACTCTAGGACATCACTGCAGGAGTTCCTCAGGGTAGTGTCCTCGGCCCAACCACCTTCAGCTGCTTCATAATGACCTCCCTGAAGTGTTGGGTGCTCTGCCACACAGATGAACCAACACGGTTGTGAATGGTACAACGCAGTTTTATTCCAAACATCTATTTACATTGGTGGACTGTTTACTGAGGTTCGATCATGACCCTTGATTCTGTGGACCTATTCCTAATTCTATCTTGTAGTGGCACTCAGCACATGGTGGATGTCTGGGTGGCCTGCAATGAGCTCTGTGCCCTGAGCCGTCTCCTGCTCGAGTGCCCAGGAAGAGTCGTGTTCCCTATTTTGTACTGTGTATACTCTTGCCTGTGATTGGCTGTCGTGTTGTGTGTGTTGATTGGTCCGTTGATCTGTCCATCAGTATGTATGTATGTATGTGCTATGATGTTTACCTGAATATCATGACACTCCCTTCCATCATAAAGTCGGAAATTGGGATGTTCGCTGATAATTGCACAATGTCCACCTGTTTCCGATTCCTCAGGTAACGGTCCTGGACAACATCATGATAAGTGGTACATCACACAAGTGCCGAACAATAAGTATCTCCAACCACTGAAGAGATTTTTCATTTTAACTTGAGAAGAAAATAGTTTTGTGTTAGAACCACAGAGAGTGAGAGAATTATGGTGATGCAGTGGATTGGAATGTCCATGTTTCAGCTGCAGGTCCTCGGATCAAATCCAACGCTTCCCACATGATGTGAAAATATCTTCTCTCTCTCTTCTGGCTATAAGGTTGCTGTGAATTTGGTCACTCTCAACCCAGTTCCCATTGAGCTCAGCATAATAACAGCCCCTAATTTAACACCGATTGGCACCAAGAGTTAGCTCAACGTGGCTTCTACCTGGGCCGAGCAGTGGCAAACTAAGTTCAATGAGCGCAAAGCCAGGATAGGACCTGTGGGAAATCAAAATAGGAGGGACTTGTGCTCCAGGGCTTTAGTTGTCAACATTCCAGGAGTCTCCTAAATCTCCAGGAATGAAAGATTAATCCTCAAGATATTGCTCTGTGGACTCTTGAGAAAGAAAAATCACAAAACTATGAACTTTTTTTCATTTTTTTTTAAGCACATTTTTATTTGTTAGTTAGCAAAGTATTGAAAAGGCAAAAAAAAAAATCTGACAGTGAAGAATCATCCAATCAGGGTCATGATTTGTCTTCTGGGCTGGCTGTGTGATGATTGACTTGTTGGGTGACCAATGGTGGGGCCGTGTTGCGGAGGGGGGCGGGGATAGTTGGAGACAGGAAGTCATGTGATTAACCTTCCAGGAATATGTCTAACCAGAGTTGGCAAGCCAACAAGGTGTGGGGGAATGAAAATCGGAGCAATATGTGCTCCAAATGGGCTATTGAACTGGCCAAGAAGGAAGTTGAGAGTGGCTCAGTGGGATAAGATGACACATTGTTTATCATATGCAAACAGTGTGAGGAGGAATTTAATGAATCCAGGATAGTGGACTAGAGCATAGAACATACAGTGCAGAAGGAGGCCATTCGACCCATCGAGTCTGCACCGACCTACATTAAGCCCTCACTTCCACCCTATCCCCGTAACCCAATAACCCCTCCTAACCTTTTTGGACACTGAGGGCAATTTAGCATGGCCAATCCACCTAACCTGCACGTCTTTGGACTGTGGGAGGAAACCGGAGCACCCGGAGGAAACCCACGCAGACACGGGGAGAACGTGCAGACTCCGCACAGACAGTGACCCAGCGGGGAATTGAACCTGGGACCCTGGCGCTGTGAAGCCACGGTGCTATCCACTTGTGCTGCCCAAATGATAGTAGTGCTACTATGCATGCTACTATGATAGTAGTTGCATTGTGCTGAAGCTGGTGTGGATAGGTACTACACTTATTTATTTTCTCTTGGAGTATGGGTGCTGTTGGGGGAGTGTTGGTTACAGATTGGTGTGTATTAAAGATGTTACTGTAGTCTTCTGTAGGTTAACTGTAAGTCCTTCTGAATTACTGGAACTTTTACACATGTCCAGTATAAGCCGTCTCTACGCTTGGGTCGATACAGTCTGGATCTGGGTTATGTACTTTCTCACATCACTGGGTGTGTTGTACTATATTTAGTCCCATGTTAACTCTGTGTGTGCCAGCCCCTTATACTACACCTCCCCTCATGTCAGTATCCAATATATTTGGAGTTATAATAGTTTACTTCATGTCTTGTGTTGTAATCAGTCCCATACCTTTATGTTTTCGTTACGATATTATCATTATTACTACATTATTACAACCCCCTTCCCCCCACCCACCCCACACACCCAAGGTCTTGAATTTGAAGGTTCATACAGTCTGGAGGCTTTATAACTCTTCCATATCTAGTTTGCAGTTCTATCGGAGGAGTGGTAGGCTCCTCCATTGCTGGCTCTCCCTGTTAGTCTGGAAGTTAAATTAGAATCTGGGTTTGCTTCCATTCCTTCGTGTTACACCACACTTGGTCAGCCCGGCTGTTGCGTCGAACGGTCATTGCTGCTTTTCGAACCCATTTCCCATGGGCTGGACGAACATTTATCGTCTCCTTGTCACTTCTTTCACTTATTTTGTTATTCTGCGGGTCACCTCGATGGCCTCTGTGGCTGAGGAAAAGTGTTCCTGAAGCAAGAAGAATGTTTCGACGGACGCTCAACTTGGCCAGGTTCCTGTAGCTCTGGCATAGGAGTTTCAGAGTATGCACAGTGGTTGCAGTGTTGACCTGCTGGACCATCACCCAGCTGGAGTTGGGCGCGATGTGGTCACCACCTGGGTGATGGAGTGGTCTGAAAGTTCAGCGCTGGAGTCACGGTTAGGATACTCGATTTTGTTTGTGTTCTCAAGAAAGTGCAATTAGTTAATGACAGCCGTTGTCTTGACATCATCTGCTGTCTTGTTGAGATAGAAACATAGAAAATAGGAGCAGGAGGAGGCTGTAGTGATCTCTGTATATGTATATACATAAAGGGTTAATATGTACCAGTACAGTCAGATGATCACTAGAGGGCAGCACTAACAGGGAGTATAAATACAAGCTCAATCTGTTTTCCCATCTCTTCGGGTGTGTTGTGACTAGAGAACAGAAGTGTAGAGTTAGCTCAGAGTGCAAGTGTGGTATTCATAGTTTAATCTAATTCTATCTTGTTTAATTTAACTGCTAGTAGAAGTATTAAAGAATTGAACTCACAAGTTAATTGATTAGTTACTCAATACATTATTTGTTATCACTGGGCGACTTCGAGTATTCATCATCATCAAAGTTAAGAACTTCTCGGCATAAATAAATGAGTAACACATATTACTTCAAGTAATATCAGAGAGGCCATTTGGCCCTTCGAACCTTCTCCACCATTCATTAAGATCATGGCTGATGATCCAAGTCACCTGTTCCCGCTTCACCCCATGTCCTTTGATCTCTTCAGTCTCAAATGATTTAACTCACTCCTTCTTGAAAACATACATGGCGGGACTCTCTGTTCCTGAGGCTAAGTGTTGATACCAGCGCGGAATTCGTAGAGTTCCATGACAGCAAAACTGGCGTCGCACCTGGGCCCATTCAGCGACTGTCAAGGGGCTGGCACCGGCGCCACGCGGAACACAATCGGTTCCAAGGAGCAACGGTGCCGGATTCGCCGGGTTCGGGATTGACACTCTGGAGGCTGACAAGCTGCAGACGCAGATACACACTGCACTTCCCACACACACCATCCCAGCCAACAAGGGGACAGCAAGACATGCGGCTCCACAATTCAACAACGCCAAGCTTGAGACCCTCCTGGATGCCACGGAGAAGAGGGGGGCCACCCTGTACCCAGCTGTGAAGGAGGCTGCCAGCCGCCACTGTTCGCCGCGCATGGGCGCAGGTGGCAGAGGCGGTCAGTGCCGTGATCAACATGATCCGCACCGGCCAGCAGTGTCGGAATAAACTGTACAACCTCCTCAGGGCGGCCAGGGTGAGTAGGCAGCACCGTGCCTCTGGCACTAACCCCAACCCACACACCCATACCCCCCCCACCCGAAGGGTGTAGACCTCCCACCCTGAACCACATACTGGCACCCATGCCCGCCGTCATGGCCGGGAGCCCTGGCTGCTGAGGCCACCAGCTACCCACCCCCTGGGCTGCATGTGTCAGACTGTCTAACACTATCATTTTCGGTTTCCCCCACCGGAGATGTCCACGCACAACCGGCGGGAGTGGGAGAAAACTGGAGGAGGACCGCTGGACCTGCGGCCCCTCACCACGGCAGTGCAGCGAGCCCTGGATGTGGTTGGCGGGCCCAAGGAAAAGGTAGTCGCCGAGGTGGAGATCGGCTTCGGGCGAGGAAGTGAGACCCCGCTGAATTGTGGTTCCCTCTGCCACGTCTGTCAACACCCCCCCCCCTCCCCCCCACAACAATACTACCCTCACCCCCACCCCACCCTCAAACCCGCTCTCACCCCCACTACCCCCAGGCCCACGGTATAATCCTGTGTCTTGTCCTGTGTTTTGGAGGACTGGCTGGCGATGGGGTGGGTCCATCCATTGCCCCTCCACCCCCACCCCCAGCCACAGCCCGGACCCTGGGAGCCGAGCAGCGACGATGATACCGACACGGAGTTGACTCATACGCTCGAAACCCAAGACACCCCGGAGCTCGAGTCCGGGGATGACACTGAGTTCCCGTCACAGCTGTCCACAGCACCCTCCAACATCCCAGAGGCACTCACCTCGGTTGGGCAGTGAAGAGGCTCCTGGGACATCCTCTGGTTCTCACCACAGCTGCTCCAGAACATCAAGTGGAGGTAGGAACTCCCGAGGGAGTGGACGGTTGGAGGTCAGGCCGACCCCAGGAACTAGCTGCTGTCCAGATAGGCCTGGGGCTTCTGGACGGTCCCATCGATGGTGGAGATGCAGTCGCAGAGCCAGGGACCACATGAGGGGTTGTCGGCTAGCATCTAGCAGCTGCAGGAGCAGGTGGAGAAGTCCAGCCGCGTGCAGGAGCTGGAGGTGGTGCCGGCCATTCGGGCCACCCAGGCTGGCACCGCACGGGTGACATCTGCGGTGCAGGCCTTGGGGATGAGGGTTGTGGCTATGGATCAACATGTCCAAGGCATTCTGTGCAGGAGGTGGCCGAGGCCCAGGGCCGGGCTGAACTCTCACAGACAGCCATGTGCCAGAGCCACCTGGGCATTGCAGCGGCGCTCCGGAGCGTGGCCCAGTCACAATGGGCCATGGCTGACAGTGTCGGCGGCATTGCCCAGGTGCTGGCCGACGTGGCACAGACACAGAGGGAGGTGGCCCAGTCGCAGAGAGAGGTGGTGCAGTCCCAGAGCGAGGTGGTCCATTCCCTGTGCTCCATGGTCACGAGTATGCCGATCCTGGTGCGGGAGCAGAGCAGGCCTCCAGGACTGGCAACGCCAGGTGGTGGGGGCCCTCAGGGGATGGCTCTGCTCGCACCCCCATCCCATGGAGTATCCTGGGGGCCATCGGGCACCCCGAGGGAGGAGGAGGAGGTGCTCGGGCTGGGGCCGGTGACTCCCGCCGGGGTGGCGTCGGAACGCCGCAGCACCTCGGACTCCCTCCCTCCTGTCTCTGGTGCATCTGGTGGGCAGCGGGCAGAACAGGGCAGCACCACGCCACCTGGGACCCCTGAGCAGCAGCCGGCCCATCCAGGCCCGGTCGCCCCAGGAGGCGGGCGCCACCAGAGACCCATGTCGCAGGGCAGGAATCACAGCAGGCCACCTCCACTCCTGCTGTGCCATCTGGGGAACCACCCAGGCGTAGTGTTAGGCCCCATAAGGCCAGAAAGTTAGACACCAGTTAAGCTGGCATGGGTGCAGGGCACAGTTTAGTGATTGGGGGCTGGGGCATGTACATTCAGCACCTTTTTACACTGTTACAACCTGCCTCAGTGCTTTGTACAAAGGGTGTGAGAGGTGGGCTGTGCTGACCCCGCCGCAGAGTGGGGGGGGGGCGGTATTGGCAGGCAGAGGGGGGGTGGTATTGGCAGACATTGGGGGTGAGCTTGGCTCAGGGGCTGCTGTTCAGCCAGCACTCAGTGCTACTTCGTGCGGACTCCCGTGCCTGCCCGGGCCCCATGTCCTGACCATTCTCGTCCTCCGCCGCATCCTCCTTGTTGGACGAGGCCTGGTGTTCATCCTCCTCCTCCAGCACGTCGCTGTGGTGGGTGCGGCGGTGGTGGGGTGGAGAGTTGGGGCTGGGGTGGGGGCCCCGTCAGGACAGGAAGCCCACGGTCGCACCTCTCTGTGTCCTACCTCCTCTCTCTCCCTCATTAACCACGGCGCCAGTTTCACGGTTTCTAAAAGCACAAGTGAACCTTGCCATCGGGAATTCGCTCTCGTGGAGGTGGAGAATTGCGGAGGCCCCGGAGAATACCGGGTCAGGCCCGCTAATGAAACGCCGAGGGTGTTTACTGTTCGTGTGGATTTAAATGCATTGACGCCACTGTTGAGGGAAATTGGGATTTGGCGTGAGGCACTGGGAAATTGGGATTTAGCGTGAGGCACTGGGAAATTGGGATTTAGCGTGAGGCACTGGGAAATTGGGATTTAGCGTGAGGCACTGGGATATTGCGATTTGGCATGAGGCACTGGGAAATTGGGATTTAGCGTGAGGCACTGGGAAATTGGGATTTAGCGTGAGGTACTGGGAAATTGGGATTTGGCGTGAGGCACTGGGAAATTGGGATTTAGCGTGAGGCACTGGGATATTGCGATTTGGCACGAGGCACTGGGAAATTGGGATATGGCGTGAAGCACTGGGAAATTGGGATTTAGCGTGAGGCACTGGGAAATTGGGATTTAGCGTGAGGCACTGGGAAATTGGGATTTGCAGTGAGGCACTGGGAAATTGGAATTTAGCGTGAGGCACTGGGAAATTGCGATTTGGCACGAGGCACTGGGAAATTGGGATATGGCGTGAAGCACTGGGAAATTGGGATTTGCCATGAGGCACTGGGAAATTGAGATTTAGCGTGAGGCACTGGGATATTGCAATTTGGCATGAGGCACTGGGAAATTGGGATATGGCGTGAAGCACTGGGAAATTGGGATTTGCCGTGAGGCACTGGGAAATTGCGATTTGCCGTGAGGCACTGGGAAATTGGGATTTGCCGTGAGGCACTGGGAAATTGGGATTTAGTGTGAGGCACTGGGAAATTGGGATGTGGCGTGAAACCAGCATCAGACCGAATGGCGTTTCCCGATTCCTGTGTCAGTCGACAGAAAATCCCGCCTAGAACGTTTTGTCCTGAACTATTTTCTATGGTAATGAATTCCGCAGGCTCACCACTCTCTGGGTGAAGAAAGTTCTCCTCATCTCAGCCCTGAATGGTTGACCTCATTCATATCCTTAGATTGTGACCCCTGGTTCCGGACTCCCACCCACCCCACCACCAGCCCCCCCACCCCACCACCCTCCCCACCCTACCACCAGCCCCCCCACCCCACCACCACCCCACCACCCCCACCACCAGCCCCCCCACCCCACCACCAGCCCCCCCACCCCCCCACCACCCCCCCCCCCCACCCTACCACCAGCCCCCCCCCACCCCACCACCATCCCCCCATCGGGAATTTCCTTCCTGCATCTACCCTGTCGAGTCATGTTTGAATTTTATTAGTTTCTATAAGATCCAATCCAGGCCCTGCCTGCAACAGTAGTGGACTCGCCAACACTAAGGACATTCAAATGGTCATTGGATAGACATATGGACGATAAGGGAATAGTGTAGATGGGCTTTAGAGTGGTTTCACAGGTCGGCGCAACATCGAGGGCCGAAGGGCCTGTACTGCGCTGTAATGTTCTATGTTCTATGTTCAATCTTATTCTTCTAAACTCCAGCGAATATAATCCTAACTGATTCAATCTCTCCTCATACATCAGTCCCGCCATCCCAGGAATCAGTCTGGCAAACCTTCGCTGCACCCTCTCTAGCGCAAGAACATTCTTCCTCAGATAACAAAGAACAAAGAAATGTACAGCACAGGAACAGGCCCTTCGGCCCTCCAAGCCCGTGCCGACCATGCTGCCCGACTAAACTACAATCTTCTACACTTCCTGGGTCCGTATCCCTCTATTCCCATCCTATTCATGTATTTGTCAAGATGCCCCTTAAATGTCACTATCGTCCCTGCTTCCACCACCTCCTCCGGTAGCGGGTTCCAGGCACCCACTACCCTCTGCGTAAAAAACTTGCCTCGTACATCTACTCTAAACCTTGCCCCTCTCACCTTAAACCTATGCCCCCTAGTAATTGACCCCTCTACCCTGGGGAAAAGCCTCTGACTATAAGGAGACCAAAACTTCACACAATATTCCAGGGTATGGTCTCACCAAGGCCCTGTATAATTGCAGTAAGACATCCCTGCTTCTGTACTCGAATCCTCTCGCTTTGAAGGCCAACATACCATTTGCCTTCTTTACCGCCTGCTGTATCCGCATGCTTACTTTCAGTGACTGGTGTACAAGGACACCCAGGTCTTGTTGGGGCAGCATGGTAGCACAAGTGGTTAGCACAGTTGGTTTCACAGCGCCAAGGTCCCAGGTTCAATTCCCTGCTGGGTCACTGTCTGTGTGGAGTCTGCACGTTCTCCCCGTGTCTGCGTGGGTTTCCTCCGAGTGCTCCGGTTTCCTCCCACAGTCCAAAGACGTGCATGTTAGGTGGATTGGCCATGATAAATTGCCCATAGTGACCAAAAAGGTTAGGAGGGGTTATGGGGATAGAGTGGAAGTGAGGGCTTAAGTGGGTCGGTGCAGACTCGATGGGCCGAATGGCCTCCTTCTGTACTGTATGTTCTATGTTCTTGTTGCAAATTCCCTTCTCTCAAATTTATAGCCATTCAGATAATAATCTGCCTTCGTGCCTTTGCTCGCATTTATCCAAATTTAACTGCATCTGCCATTCATTTGATCGCTCACGCAACTCGTCCTGATCTCACTGACGCATCTCAGTATCCTCCCCACAGCTCATCCTCCCACCTAGCTTTGTGTCATCTGAAAATCTAGAAATATTTCATTTAGTTCCCTCATCTAAACCATGAATATACATGGTGAATAGCTGGGGTCCCAGCACCAATCCCTGCGGTAACCCACTAACCACTGCCCGCTATTTGGAAATGGACCCATTTAATTCTACTCTTTGTTTCCTGTCTGCCAACCAGTTTTCTATCCATCTCAATATACACTATCTCTAACCCCATGCACTTTAATTTTACACACTAATCTATGTGGGACTTTGTTGAAAGCCTTCTGAAAGTCAAAATAAACCACATCCACTGGCTCCACCTTGTCAACTCTGCGAGTTATATCCTCGAAGATTGGTCGAGCATGATTTCCCCTTTCGCAAATCCATGCTGACTCTGCCTGATCCTGCCACTGATTTCCAAGTACTCTGCTGTTATTTCTTTTATAATGGACTCTAACATTTTCCCCACTGCTGACGTCAGGTTGACTGGTCTATTTCCTCTCTACCTCCCTTGTTAAACAATGGGGTTACATTAGCTCCCCTCCAATCTGCCAGAGCTGATCCAGATTGGAAGATGACCACTGATGTATCCATCATTTCTCGGGCCACTTTCTTAAGTACTCTGGGATGTAGGTTGTCAGGCCCTAGGAATTTATCAGTCTTCCAATCAATTTCCCCAACACCATCTCTGTACTGCTATTGATCTCCTTCAGTTCCTCCCTCTCACTAAACTCTGCGTACCCCAACATTTCTGGTACATTTGGCTTCACCAATCTTTCTCTCTTCACATATGTATGCAAGCTATCACGGTCAGTTTTTCTGTTCCCCGCAAGCTTGCTCTTGTACTCTATTTTGCACCTCATATCATTGTAGTTTCCTTTATTAAGGTTCAGGACACCAGTCTCAGAATCAAGTACATCACTCTCCATCTTGATGAGGAATTTTATCATATTATGGTCACTCATCCCCAAGAGGCATCCCAAAAATAGATGGCTAATTTTCCCTTTCTCACTACACAATACCCAGACTAGGATGGCCTGTTCTCAAGTTGGTTCCTCAACATATTGGTCCAGAAGACCATGCTGTATACACTTCAGGAATTCCTCCTCTGTGGTATTGTTACGGATTTGATTTTCCCAATCTACCTGCAGATTAAAATCACCCATAATTACAGATGTTCTTTTTATCACATGCGTCTCTAATTTCCTGTCTTTTCCCTCCTTGTTTCTCATCTCTACCCATACAGATTCCACATCGTCGAGGTCCAAGGCATCCTTGCTCAGGCGAGGAAAGGCTGCTGACAGATGACAAAACGTCACCTCGAAGACCTGTTTGCCGCCATTCCTGGATTATACCAATAAGTGGAAGTCGAATCCCTCCAGGTCCATACATTTGTGTGTCCATTGTTTGAAGTCAGATGTCTTTCCATCATGGCTCTTTGTCAGACACGGTTGTTACACTGACTCCTGTACCTGATTTAAAATTTGGTAAAGGACCACTGATGGAAGTGTCTGCATTCCAAAATGAGAACCCCAAATGTTTGACCTCACCTGAGAAACATGGTTGTGTGTCTTCTGGGTTTGTCCTCTTGACCTCATTGATCATTGTTGGGCTTTCTGTTCGTATCAGAGTTTTTTACCCTGCACAGTTTGCCATAGTTTGGAAGCATTGGGCTCACTTGCAGGACAGTGATCTCGCCTGTGAGGGCGCTTCGCTCCACACATCGTCAAGGTTACCGGCCGGGTTACTCAATTGCAGCAACTGGATTCTAAATGCGACTACAGTTCCACAGGTAAAACAAGCCTGATACCTTTTTAATACAGTCTGGGAATAGAATGTTAAAGCAATTGTGAGCAGTTTGCGCAGCAGCCAAGGCCAAAAGAAAGCTGGGGTTGAATGAATGAATGAATGAATGAAAATCGCTTATTGTCACAAGTAGGCTTCAAATGAAGTTACTGTGAAAAGCCCCTAGTCGCCACATTCCGGCGCCTGTTCGGGGAGGCTGTTATGGGTTGATGTGAAATCCTGGATGGGCATCGCTGTTAAAAGTGGAGCGGAGGGCAGCATGGTGGTTAGCACTGCTGCCTGACAGTGCCGAGGTCCCAGGTTCGATCCTGGCTCTGGGTCACTGTCCGTCTGGAGTTTGCACATTCTTCCCGTGGTTGCGTGAGTTTCACCCCCACAACCCAAAGATGTGCAGACTAGGTGGATTGGCCACGCTAAATTACCCCTTAATTGGGAAAAATTAATTGGCTACTCTAAATTTTTTTTTAAGTGGAGCGGAATCTTTGTTCAAAAGTGCCATTTGAAGAACCCGGTCTGGATTTCGGAATGCGAATCGCTCAGGAAAGCATAATTATGAGAGAACATTTTGAAGCGAGTCGAGTTTTTTTGGGAGTGGAGTTTGGAAACTCTCGCGTGACAGTCACCTGGGGGGGTGATGCTCTATCAATAACTCCAGAAGCGAGATTGGAGACAATTGAAGGCTTTATTACACTAGATGTTTTCCCCCAGCAGCGCAGGTACAGAAGGCAGCTGCTGGGGAGACACGGGCTCTTATACTCCGCCTTACTGAGCGGAACCAGCAGGCAGGCTTAACCAATGAAAACAGTACCTCCTACACCAATGGTCTGACAGCATTACAGGGTACCGTAATACCTCTAATACCGACTACCACATTCACCCCCTGTTAAAAAAAGAGTCCGGCGGGGGTGGTGGCCTCGCATTACACAGTGGTAGAGGTTAACGTTATGGAGGTACCCGGTATACATCAGTACAGTGGTTTTGCCTCGTTACATTGCAACTATATACAAAATTTATTTACAGTTCAGAATGAAGCAATTAGTCGATCGGGGGCCCTGGTCGTCCTCTGAGATCGTCGTAGCTTCGGTGGTGATGCAGGCTCCGGCTCCGGCATCTGTGGCCCTGGGAGCTTGGCTTCGGCTTCTTCATCACCCCTAGACGGGACTGGTGGGAGGACCGATCCACCTGGGAAGGGGGCGGCTGTGGGGTGCGCCGATGGGAGGGAGGGTGGGATTGGTGGTGTGGGTGTGTGTGGGGATCCAGCGGGCGGCAGGTCCTGTAGGGAGACCGTATCCTGTCGGCCGTCGGGGTACGCCACGTAGGCGTACTGAGGGTTAGCGTGGAGGAGATGGACCCTCTCGACCAATGGGTCCGACTTGTGCACCTACACGTGTTTGCGGAGCAGGATGGGTCCAGGAGCTGCCAGCCAGGTTGGGATCAATGTCCCGGAGGAGGACTTCCTAGGGAAGACAAGGAGACGTTCGTGCGGTGTTTGGTTGGTCATGGTACACAGCAGTGACCGGATGGAGTGGAGGGCATCCGGGAGGACCTCCTGCCAGCAGGAGACTGGGAGATTCCTGGACCGTAGGGCCAGTAGGACGGTCTTCCAGACCGTTCCGTTCTCCCTCTCTACCTGTCCGTTTCCCCGGGGGTTGTAACTGGTCGTCCTGCTCGAGGCAGTGCCCTTGCTGAGCAGGAATTGACGCAGTTCGTCGCTCATAAAGGAGGACCCCCTATCGCTGTGTATGTAGGCGGGGAAACCAAACAGCGTAAAGATACTGTGGGGGGCTTTTATGACGGTGGCTGCGGTCATGTCGGGGCAGGGAATGGCGAATGGGAACCGGGAGTACTCGTCAATCACGTTCAGGAAGTACGTGTTGCAGTCAGTGGAGGGGAGGGGCCCTTTGAAGTCCATACTGAGGCATTCATAGGGACGGGAAGCCTTTATCAGGTGCACTTTCTCTGGCCGGTAGAAGTGCGGTTTGCACTCCGCGCTGATTTGGCAGTTCCTGGTGGCTGTCCTGACCTCCTCGATGGAGTAGGGCAGGTTGCGGGTTTTAATGAAATGGAAGAATCGAGTGACCCCCTGGGTGGCAGAGGTCCTCGTGGAGGGCTCGGAGGCGGTCCACTTGTGCGTTGGCACATGTGCCGCGGGATAGGACATCAGGAGGGCATCGTTTAGCTTCCCGGGACGATATAAGATCTTAGTTGTAGGTGGAGAGTTTGATCCTCCACTGTAAGATCTTGTTCTTTATCTTGCCCCGCTGTGCATTATCGAGCATGAAGGTCACCGACTGTAGGTCAATGAGGAGAGTGAATCTTCTGCCGGCCAGGTAATGCCTCTAACGCTGCACAGCTTTTTCTGAAGCATGGAGGGTACGGGAGAAGAAGGCCACGGGTCTGCCCGCTTGGTTGAGGGTGGCCGCCAGAGCTACGTCGGACGCATCGCTCTTGACTTGGGAGGGGAGGGACTCGTCGATGGCGTGCATCGTGGCCTTTGCCATGATGTCCGCTTTGATGCGGCTGAAGGCCTGGCGGGCCTCTGTCGACAGGGGAAAAACCGTGGATTGGATTAGCGGCCGGGCCTTGTCCGCGTAGTTGGGGACCCATTGGGCGTAGTAACTGAAAAATCCCAGGCAGCGTTTCAGGGCCTTGGAGCAGTGAGGGAGGGGGAACTCCATTAGGGGGCGCATGCGTTCAGGGTCGGGGCCTATAACTCCATCATGCACTACGTAGCCGAGGATGGCTAGACAGTTGGTGCATTTATCCTTGTTGTATGTGAGATTATGGATTTTTGTGGTATGGAGGAATTTTCGGAGGTTAGTGTTGTGGTCCTGCTGGTCATGGCCGCAGATGGTGACATTATCGAGGTACGGAAACGTGGCCCGCAAACCGTACCGGTCAACCATTCGGTCCATCTCTCGTTGGAAGACCGAGACTCCATTAGGGACACCGAAGGGAACCCTTAGGAAGTGGTAGAGCCGTCCATCTGCTTCGAAAGCAGTGTATTTGCGATCGCTAGAGTGGATGGGGAGCTGGTGGTAGGCGGACATCAGATCCACCATGGAAAAGACCTTGTATTGTGCGATCCTGTTGACCAGATCGGATATGCGGGGGAGAGGGTACGCGTCAAGCTGCGTAAACCTGTTGATGGTCTGGCTATAATCGTTGACCATCCTACGCTTCTCCCCGGTCTTTACAACCACTACCTGAGCTCTCCAGGGACTGTTGCTAGCCTCAATGACACCTTCCCTCAGTAATTGCTGGACCTCTGACCTAATAAAGGTCCGGTCCTGGGCACTGTACCGTCTGCTCCTGGTGGCGATGGGTTTGCAATCCGGGGTGAGGTTCGCAAACAGTGAAGGCGGATCGACCTTGAGGGTCGCGAGGCTGCAGACAGTGAGGGGGGGTATAGGGCCGCCGAATTTAAAGGTTAAGCTTTGGAGATTGCATTGAAAATCTAACCCTAGGAGTGTGGCGGCGCAGAGGTGGGGAAGGACGTAGAGCCGGTCATTTTTAAACTCCCTTCCCTGGACCGTGAGGTTCGCTATGCAGAACCCCTTGATCTCCACTGAATGAGACCCGGAGGCCAGGGGGATTTTTTGGTTAACTGGGTGAAAGGGGAGAGAACAGCGCCTTACCGTGTTGGGGTGTATGAAGCTCTCCGTGCTCCCAGAGCCGATCAGACAGGACGTCGTTGCAGTCGAGAGTGTTCGGGGCCGAGACTGGTCCAGGGTCACCGAGGCTACTCGTGGCAGAAGTTGGATGTTTTCCTCGGGCGGTGTGTGGTCATCCGAGTCGGGGTCCTGAGAGTCCAGCCAAGATGGCCGCGCCCACTGGTCGCACATGGCTGGGGGTGCACAAGATGGCGGCGCCCATCCATCACACGTGGTGTCCGAGAGACAAGATGGCGGCGCCTGGAGGCCATGCGTGGCCCTGAAGGAGGAAGATGGCGGCGCCCGCTGGCCGCACGTGGCCCGTGGAGAGGGTTGTGGTGGCGGTTCCGATTCGCCTCCGGAGACCGCAGCGACCGCCCGGGCCTGGCATACCGCCACGAAGTGGCCCTTTTTGCCGCATCCTTTGCAGAGGGATGAGCGGGCCGGACAGCGCTGTCGGGGGTGCTTGGCTTGCCCGCAAAAATAGCAGCGGGGCCCCCCGGGGTTGCCTGGCAGTCTCGCAGCACAAGCTTGTGGGGGGATGGGGGAAGCATCGGAGTTGGTCGTGGGGTGGTTCCACGCTGCCTAAGGGGCTGCCGCGCGGTCGGGGACGTAAGCGCGGGCGTTTCGGGAGGCCACATCCAGGGAGCTAGCAAGGGCCCGTGCCTCCTTGAGGCCTAGTGTCTCTTTCTCCAGCATTCGCTGGCGGATTTGGGAGGACAGCATACCTGCAACAAATGCGTTCCAGATCAAAGGTTCTGTGTGGTCGCTGGCCGAAACTTGTGGGCAGTTACAGTTCTTCCCCAACACGAGGAGCACACGGTAGAACTCCTCCAGCGATTCCCCAGGGATTTGTCGACTCGTCGCTAGTAAATGTCGGGCGTAGACCTGGTTGACAGGCCAATATAGTGTCCTTCCAGCAGATTCATTGTGGCCTCAAAATCGTCCGCGTCCTTGATGAGAGTGTAGATCTCTGGGCTCACCCTCGAGTGCAGAACTAGCATTTTCTGGTCCTCCGTGGGTGTAATTGTGGCCATCCTGAGATATCCATTGAAACACGCCAGCCAGTGCTTGAAGGTTGCCGCAGAGTTTGCCGCGTGGGGACTGAGTTGCAGACATTCCGGCTTGATTCGGAGCTCCATTGTTTAAAATCTAGTGTAATAAATTGATGCTCGATCAATAACTCCAGAAGCGAGATTGGAGACTATTGAAGGCTTTATTACACCAGATGTTCCCCCCAGCAGCGCAGGTACAGAATGCAGCTGCTGGGGAGACACATGCTCTTATACTCCGCCTTACTGGGCGGAACCAGCAGGGAGGCTTAACCAATGAAAACAGTACCTCCTACACCAATGTCTTACAGCATTACAGGGTACCGTAATACCTCTAATACCGACTACCACAGGGGGGATTCTGAGGAGCAATCCACAGACACTAACTTGGGTTCAGAACGAAGTGTGTGATTGACCACAATCATCTTGTGTTCTCAAAAAGGAACTTTTTGTGTTAATGAGACTGTTTTAGCATAAATTGTACTTTGCAATCCATGTTAATCTTTAAACCTGTGTGTATTTGTTAAGCTGGGTGGGGTGGAGTGAAGGAGTATTGTACAATAATCCAACTTTTCATGTTTATTAATAATATTTTTTCTAGTTGTTAAAACTACTTAGCGGGTCTGGGATCTGTTCCTCCACATTTATAAAAAAAAAGTGAAAGTTATTACCTTTTTGAGCCAGAGTTCTACTCTGGGATCATCCCGTTCAGTAATAACACCAGGGCTACCTTACTGAATTTATCTCTTTCAAGTATTTTATCGCTTCTCGGATTGAAATAACAGTTGAATGATATTCGAACCTCTTCAAACTTGCGTTAATTCCGTCTTACAATAATGTCACCCGCAATTGACAATCAGACCTATTGGGTAAAACAGCCTATTTACAGACTCTTCTTCTGACGTTTTATTGAAATCTGAAGTGATGATTTATCTTCAAAATCCTTTCCTCCAAAGACCCCAACTTTGCAATTGGTCAGGGTCCTGATTAGCCCAAATTGACTTGGAAGCGTGCAATTGTGATCCGTGTTAAAAACATTTCAAAGTGCACGTGCAGTTTTAAAGCCATGTGAATTTCCAGATAGCTTTGCCATTCTGGGACAAAGGGATTTCCCGTGCATGCTGCTTTTGGCAGGCTCCGCTAAATGGCGATGCATCAAGAGGTTCAGGTTCATGAATGATAAGTTTGGGATGGGGATTAGAAAGCACTTTGTAGAATTAGAAAGCGCAGGACGAGGCATTGACCCATCATGGAATCATGGAATTTACTGTGCAGAAGGAGGCCATTCAACCCATCGAGTCTGCACCGGTCCTTGGAAAGAGCACCCTACTTAAGCGCACGCCTCCACCCTATCCCCGTAACCCAGTAATCCCACCTAACCGTTTTGGACACTAAGGGGCAATTTATCATGGCCAATCCTCCTAACCTGCACATCTTTGGACTTGTGGGAGGAAACCGGAGCACCCGGAGGAAACCCACGCAGACACGGGGAGAACGTGCAAACTCCACACAGACAGTCACCTGAGCCGGAATCGAACCCGGGTCCCCGGAGCTGTGAGGAAGCAGTGCTAACCACTGTGGCACCGTGCCACTCGTAGTATTTCTCTGAAAGAGTTAGTCCCATTTTCGTGATCTTTCCCCAGAGCACTGCAAATCTTTCATTTTTATGTCGATATCCAATTCCCATTTGAAAGTTCCTACTGAACCTGTTTTCACTGCACTTACAGGCAGTCTGTTCTAGACCATAACTACTCACTGTAATGTACAAAAAGTCTCCTCATCGCCCCGTTTTGATAATGTTCTAATTTGCATGCTCTGGTTACCGAGCTTCCTCCCTGTGGAAACAGTTGCTCCAAATCTTTCCTTTCTAAACCCGACACCATTTTTGAACACCTCTATTAAATCTCTCCTTACTCTTCTTGGCTCTAAGCCCAGCTTTTCTATAAAGTAAAAGGTAAGGTCACCATAGGTCCAGATAGAACATAGAACATAGAAAAATACAGCACAGAACAGGCCCTTCGGCCCACGATGTTGTGCCGAACCTTTGTCTTAGATTAATCATAGAATAACAGGGCAGAAGGAGGCCATTCGGCCCATCGATTCTGCACCGGCTCTTGGAAAGAGCACCCTACCCAAGGTCAACATCTCCACCCTATCCCCATAACCCAGTAACCCCACCCAACACTAAGGGCAATTTTGGACACTAAGGGCAATTTATCATGGCCAATCCACCTAACCTGCACATCTTTGGACTGTGGGAGGAAACCGGAGCACCCGGAGCAAACCCACGCATACACGGGGAGGATGTGCAGTGTCCGCACAGACAGTGACCCAAGCCGGGAATCGAACCTGGGACCCTGGAGCTGTGAAGCAATTGTGCTATCCACAATGCTACCGTGCTGCCCTTAAGAGCAAATTAATCTACACTATATAATTTTACCGTAATCCATGCACCTATCCAATAGCTGCTTGAAGGTCCCTAATGATTCCGACTCAACTACTTCCACAGGCAGTGCATTCCATGCCCCCACTACTCTCTGGGTAAAGAACCTACCTCTGACATCCCCCCTATATCTTCCACCTTTCACCTTAAATTTATGTCCCCTTGTAATGGTTTGTTCCACCCGGGGAAAAAGTCTCCAACTGTCTACTCTATCTATTCCCCTGATCATCTTATAATTATGTTTCAACAATCTGTGGTCCTTCCAAAGGACTTATTCCTGAATGTTAATCAGGTTTAGTGACCATAGACTGCTTTTCCCTTTGAGGGGGAGAGCTGACTGGTTGTGAGGACCACCACACCTCAGGCAAGGGGCAAGGTGAGGCCTTCATTAATAACCTCAGCCAGTACAGGCATTGAACCCGCGCTGCTGGCCTCGCTCTGCATCACAAACCAGCTGTCTAACCAACTGAGCTAAACCAGCCCTAGTCTTTCCAGTCTGTCTATACACAGAGGGTAATGGGCAGGAGAACAGGAGACCGAGCAGAATGGGTTGTTCCAGGATACGGGCGTCCATTTTCAAAACTGTCGGGCCGGGTTGGAAAAGCGACCCAGAATCCTTCACCCAAACACACCTCGCGGGCTGGGTCTGAGGAGGTGACCAAATAGAAGTCATTCAAGTGATAAATTATGAATTCCTTTGAAAAATAAACCGAGCGAGAAGTTTCCGTTCGTGATAGAGCAAAGGGCCGGCAATATGAATTGGTGACTGAGAAATCCAGTAGGGAATTCAGAATAAACACCTTTACTCATGAAAATGTGGAACTTGCAAATCACATGGAGTAGCTGAGGTGAACAGAATTAGGGGAAGTTAAATAAACAATGTGGAGGAGAAGGGTATTGAGGGACATGCTGGCAAATTGAGCGAGGAAGGGTAGGAGAAGGCTGGAGTGGAGTATAAACGTGGACAGGGATTGTTTGGGCTGAATGGTCTGTTTTTCTGTCGTATGTACTTTTATATAAATTTAATTGTCACACTCAAGGGAAGCCCCAAGGATAGTTAGGGTGGGAATTCACAATTGCTAGCTTGGCCTTCTGTGACATGGGGTTAACAGAATTTAATGGAAAAGCAGAAAGAGCTTTACTCAGTAGCTAACCATATTATACCTAACCTGTGAGCCCGTTACGCTGACACTGTGTTGGGGTGGGGGTGGGGGGTGAGGGGTGCAAAAGTTGAAAACAATGTTCCAAACCCCCAGCACTACCATCAATCATCTTAATGAGAGTAAAATTCACCCACCAAAATAAAATGTAGAAAATTGTCTTTGAGTTAGTACAGTGCCAGCGCTGAAAGATTTATTTAGCTTTGCTCTGTAACACACTTGCTCAATTAAATTCTGCATTTGCTGCCAAGAACCCCTTCTTGCTTTTTCAAGATTGTTTTTCTCAAAATTGGAAAAATCCAAGATAAATATTCTTAGAAATTAAAATCAGTCGCATAAAAATGAACCCTGCTTCTTGTTTCCAAACAAAGCAAGGTTTATGTCCTTGGGAAGGCAGTGATTGGATTGAGACGGGGCCCAGCAGGTCCCTCCAGCCTGTCGCTTGCCGCGCAGCGAGATGTAGTTTGCTGTCCAGGGTTTCGGAGACATTGAACGCACGTTGCCCCACATCAAAGAGGTGAGCCACACCTACACCAGGCAGCTCACTTCTCCTCACTTGTCCTCAGATCTGCCTTTTGCATTAGCTGTTAAACCGAGGCCCCGTTTGCTCCCTCAGACCGATGTGAAGGATCCTGACGCAATGCTTTGAAGAATTCTCAAACACCGTCACTACAAAGGGCCATCTGGGGTTGCTCGTGTCAACATTGGCTGCATTTCCACAACAGTCATTGTACTTTTGAAAGTACGTTAGTGGCTCTCTGGGAGATCCGGGGGCTGCTTTACCTTCATGTTGTGGGTGACGCACGGGAGGTCACATATATTGCTTCCTGAGTGGCTTCTTGAGCACTTCAGAAAGCACATAGATCTCAGTGGTTTAAGAAGCTCACCAGTATCCTCTCAAGGGCAAGTAGAGATGGGCAGTAAATACTGGCCTGGCCAGCAGTGCCCACATGATTGAATGAAAAAATAAATAGGTCAACCGCATTGTGTGGGACTGCAGTCACATGTAGGGGGGGGGGGGGGGGGGGGGAGAGGGGCGCCGGATTCTCTCCCTCCTAAAGGACAAAAGAAACCCAGCTGGCCCTTTTACGGTAAGCCACCAGTTATTTAGTCTGGCAACGATTCGCAAATTATCGGTTTATTGAATTTAGTTTCACCACTTGCTGTCGTGGGACTTGGACCTGCGGCCTCTGGTCTGCTCATTGCTCCCAGGGTTGAGCTACCCTGCAAGAGACCATGGGTGCAAGTTTGCCCCAGTTGACCCAGTGTTGGACGTATGACCCGGCGATACCAACGGTGAAGAAAGGGAAGGAAAATTAAATTAAAATCGAGAGACGGGGAAGGGAAGTGGCAGCAAAACCGAAGTGCATTTCTTGTGTGATTTTTGAGAAAAAACAATCCCACAGAAAGATTTCCTAAAATTAAGAGAGTTGTTCTTGGCAGAGGTATTGTAAACACGCTTCTGGGGTTTTTGCACATCAGAAAGAGATTATTTTGTGATTCCGTGGTAGCAATTCAGAAGGGCAGTTGATGGCTTTGCTAATTTTGCTTTTTTAACTTCCAGTGTCACGTTGTAGAAAAACAACGGCAGACGAAAAGAAAAGAAGCGAGACTTATTTATGTGCGAGTTCACACATCTGGGCAGCCTTTTCCATCTGACTTGAAGCAGACAGAAATGTATTAATTCGTCAGGGTCTAGTGGGACAATTGTGGTCAAATTATTCAACATGCATGCAAAATGGGCTTTTCTTTAAACAAAACGAAACTTCTCAATACGGTGTGTGAGCTTTTCAGCAAACTTGATAAAACAAGGAAGATTTTTTTTAAAAAAGCCGAGGTATTATGTCATACACATTACTCGAGCTGCCTGTTTAGCCCACTTTACAGATTCCAAGTTTTAAAATAAGCAAGGACACGCACTATTGGGCCTACAAATTGTTCAAAGGTGACCAAGCATTGAGTGGTTTCCTGAGAGAAAACCTTTTCCAAAATTAACAAAATAAGTAATGCTCGCCGTTTGAAAGGTTGGGAAGAATAATACATTAAACTGCAGTGTATACAGCGTAAAATGGAACAGTCCTGAAAAGGGAGTGCAGAGCTCTCTTTGAAGTAGAGTGTTTGTACAGGAGGGAGCAGTGTGAGGTAATGTTTTCAATGTCCATGAGTTGCTCTTGCTCACTTGTTTATTGGGGGGGTGGGGGGGGGGATGGTGAAGGAAGTTTTCTCCGAGCTGTTTTCTTGGAATTTTCTTTTGTGGTTGCATTGAATGAGTCAAGTTATGGGTGTGGGGACGTGGGTAACAGGTCGAATGGATCACCTGTCCTGAAAGCTATTGGCCACTGCTGGAGTACACTCCAAGGGTGTCAACTACCCCGCTATTCCTGACCCTAATTCCCCAGTTTCCAGCTGTTGGTCTGGATAATTGAGCCTGCTCTAAGTTTGGATGATGGCATAAGCAAACCAGCTGGCTCTTTTAGATCATGGACATAGGTTGAGGGGCGGTAGATTTAGAACTGAGATGAGGAGGAACTACTTCTCGCAGGGGTGGTGAATTTGTGGAACTCGCTGCCCCATCATTAAATAGTTTCAAGAAAGAGATAGATATATTTTTGATTTTCAAAAAACAGGTAAGAGGGATATGGGCAACAGGTGGGGAGGTGGATTAGAGACCAGGAAGAGATGACTACTCTTTTTTTCTTTAAAAAAAAAAAATTTAGAGGATCCAATTCATTTTTTCCAATTAAGGGGCAATTTAGCGTGGCCAATCCACCTAGCCTGCACATGTTTGGGTTGTGGGGGTGAGACCCACACAAACACAGGGAGAATGTGCAAACTCCACAGGGACAGTGACCCAGAGCCGGGATCAAACCTGGGACCTCAGCGCCGTGAGGCAGCAGTGCTAACCACTGCACCACCGTGCTCCCCAGAGATGACCACTTCTGCTCCTAGCTCCTATGTTCCTACGTGAGATGGGCAACCCTAGTGCTTCGTGCCACCTCATTTATCCTTCAATTGATAGGGTAATCAGATAGGGTAGTAAAGGGTAGTCTACACCTGCCGCTGGCTTGGGAAAGCGGGCAGCATGATCAAGGACCCCTCCCACCCGGCTTATTCACTCTCCCAACTTCTTCCATTGGGCAGGAGATACAAAAGTCTGAGAACATGCACTAACAGATTCAGAAACAGCTTCTTCCCCGCTGTTACCAGACTCTTGAATGACCCTCTTATGGACTGATCTGGGGCAGGATTCTCTGACCCCCCGCCGGGTCGGAGAATCGCCGGGGGGGGCGGCGTGAATCCCGCCCTCACCGGCTGCCGAATTCTCTGGCACGAAAATTTGGCGGGGGCGGGAATCGGGCTGCGCCGGTCGGCGGGCACCGCCCCGCCGATTCTCCGGCCCGTGAAGTCCCTCTGCTGTCATGCCAGTCCTGCAGGCGTGAATCAATCCACCTACTTTACCGGCAGGACTGGTGGCGTGGGCGGGCTCTGGGGTCCTGGGGGGGGGGGGGGCGCGGGGGCGCGGGGCGATCTGGCCCTGGGGGGTGCCCCCACAGTGGCCTGGCCCGCGATTGGGGCCCACCGATCCACGGGCGGGCCTGTGCCATGGGGACACTCTTTTCCTTCCGCCTCGGCCATAGCCTCCGTGATGGCCAATGAGGAAGTGACCCCCCCCTGCGCATGAGCGGGGATGACGTCAGCAGCCGCTGACGCTCCCGCGCATGTGCGGACTTCTGCCGACCGGCAGAGTCCTTTCGGCCCCGGCTGGCGTGGCGCCAAAGGCCTTTCCCGCCGCCCGATGGCGCGCCAACCACTCCGGCTCGGGCCTAGCCCGTCAAGGTGAGGGTCTGGCCCCTAAAGGTGCAGAGAAATCCGCACCTTTGGGGCGGCCCGACGTCAGAGTGGTTCACGCCACTCCATCCCGCCGGGACCCCCCTCCCCCGCCCCGCCGGGTAGGGGAGAATCCCGGTCCAGATCTCTTCACACATCTTCTCTACTGAGCAGTACTACACGCCTGTGTGATTCACCCGATGCTTGTGTCTGTGTATTTACATTGTGGATTTTATGTTTGTCCGATTATGTATTTTCTTTTCATGTATGGAATGATCTGTTTGGGCTGTTGAACACAGAACAATACTTTTCACTGTACCTCAGCACATGTGACAATAAACAAATCCAAAAGGGAGATTAATTTGATCTGTCCCTATCTCATTGCATCATTCAATGCTAACATTACCACTAGTGAATGTTGCTAGGGCTGTCACAAATGAACTTTATCACATCATGATCAATGTTGATGGTGTCAGCCATGTCTCGTGAGGATAGCTTTTACCTGTAAATCAGAGCGGTTTGTACCTTCAATTCCATGGCCTTCAATTTTAGTTAACAGTCTCTTATGAGGTACTTTATCAAATGCCTTCTGGAAGTGCATATAAATACCATCCATGGACATCGTCCTCTTTGCTGTTTCAGTAACCTCTTCAAAAAATTCAGTCAGTTTTGTCAGGCATGATCTACCCGTCACAATTCCACACTGATGCTCTCTGATCAGCTGAAAGCTTTTAAGGATGTTTTCCTCATATCTCCTCAGGTGCTTTTGCCAATCACCTCACATCTATGCCCTCTGATTATTCACCCTACAGTCATTGGAAAGAATTTCTTTATTTACTCGAGTTAAACCTTTCATAATTTTAAACAGCTCTATCAAATTTCCTCTTTAGCACTAAGGAGAACAACCACAGTATCTCCAGGCTAGCCATGGCACTGTAATCCCTAACTCATGGAATCATTGCAGTCAATCAGGTCTTCACGCTCTCCAAAGACTTCACACCTTTCCCAAAGTGCGATGTCCAGATTGGACAAAATGGGCAGAATATTCCGCCCCCACCCTCACCACGGCATGTTTTCCAGCGGTGGGGGCAGCTCACCAATAGCCACCGGCGGGATCTTCCAGTCCCCCTGAGGTCTATGCTGTTTTGTGTGGCTCTCCCATTCTGCTGCCAGGGGACCCGCCACAGGGGGTTTGCCTTTGGCTGGATCGGAAGATCCCACCCACAGAAGGGGCTGGAAAACCCGCCCAATATTTCAGCTGAAGCTAAACTTTTTAAGGGAAAATCATGTTTAACTGACTTGCTGGAATTCATTAATGTGGTAACAGGGAGGGTCGATGAGGGTAATGCTGTTGATGTGGTGCACATGGACATTACAAAAGGCATTTGATCCAGTGTCGCACAATACATCTTAGAGCAAATTTATAGCTTAAGGAATAAAAAGGGACGTTCGCAAACTGAATATGGGATTGGCTGAGCAACAGGCAATAAAGAATAACAAATGTTTTACAGGCTGGACGAAGGATTGCAGTGGCCTTCCCCAGGGATCAGTGTTGGGACCCTTGCTTTTCTTGATATATATTAATACAAATACACGGGTTAGGAGCAGGAATAGGAAATTGGGACCTGTGAGCTTGCTCCACCATTCAGTAAACTCATGGCTGATCTAGTTGTAACCTTAATTCCACTTTCCCGCCTACACCCTAACCTTTCACCCCTTGCTTTTTAAGAATCTATTTCGCTCTGCCTTAAATATGTTCAAAGACGGCAGCAAGATCCTTCCGGGAGAAGCAAGCGACAACACCAACACCAGACCCATTCGAGTATTGCCCTCTGTAACTGTTTCTCCGGCACCCGAATGTACATTTCCTTCCCCAGTCTCCCCCCGCTCCCCCCCCCGGCCCCCCCCCCCCCCCCCCCCCCCCCCCCCGCAAACAGTCGCCTACCTATGTGTTGTAAATAATTTTGCCAGGTGTACAGAGTTGCTGCTGTTGAGCTGGGGCACAATACCCTACCAGTTATTCTAGTTTTTAAAAAAAAATATTTATTATTTTCTTTTCTTTGGCATGTTTGGGTGTTCTCTTCTCTTCTATATATGTATATATATGTTTCTTATCCTGTGTACATAACGGTAAATATACTTTGTTCAAAAAAACCAATAAAAAACATGTTCAAAGACCCTGCATTCACTGCCTTTGAGGAAGAGCACAGTACGAAGTCTTACAACACCAGGTTAAAGTCCAACAGGTTTGTTTCGATGTCACCATTTGAGGAAGAGAGTTATGGGGACTCATTTTTTTATTTCAAAAAATAAATAAATTTAGAGTACCCAATTAGTTTTTTTTTCCAATTAAGGGGGAATTTAGCATGGCCAATCCACCTTTATTTAGCATGACCGGCAGAGAGAAAACAATTCTCCTCATCTCTGTCCGAAATAGGCAAACCTTTATTTTTAAACAGTAGCCCCGAGGGCTAGATTCTCCCACAAGAGGAATTATCCTCTCCACATCCACTCTATCAAGACCCATCAGGGGATGTGGATGCCACTGGCCAGGCCAGCATTGACTGTCCATCCCTAATTGCCCTTGAGAAGGTGGTCAGCTGCTTTCTTGAACCGGGGTACTCCATGTGGATCTTATATATTTCAATCAAGTCGCCTCTCACTCTTCTCAACTCCAGCAGACACAAGTCTAGCCTGTCTAACCATTCCTCATAAGGCTTCTTGCCCATTCCTGGAATTAGTCCGGTAAGCTTTCTCTGAATGCTTCCAATGC
Organism: Scyliorhinus torazame; assembly: GCF_047496885.1. Taxonomy (NCBI): domain Eukaryota; kingdom Metazoa; phylum Chordata; class Chondrichthyes; order Carcharhiniformes; family Scyliorhinidae; genus Scyliorhinus; species Scyliorhinus torazame. The sequence goes on along the minus strand of NC_092714.1, from coordinate 267,143,702 downwards.
ATTTACATCCTTCCTTAAATAAGAAGATCAGTCCTGTACACAATACTCCAGAGGTGGTCTCACCAATATCCTGTACTAGGGTAGAGCACCCTACCCAAGCCCACACCCCCACCCTACCCCCGTAACGCAGCAAACCCACCCCACCTTTTTGGACACCCTTTTGAAGCATAACCTTCAGATTCAATTCCCCTCATAATAAATATTAGCTTTCCTAATTACTTGCTGTATCTGCAAACTAGCCTTTTGTGATTCATTAACAAAGATACCCAGATCCCTTTGCATCTCAGAGCTCTGAAATTCTCACCATTTAGTTAAAATGCTTCTTTTTTATTTTTCCTGCCAAAATAGACAATTCTACGCACCAATAAATTGGTTAAACATGTTTTCCCTTTCACAAAACATTTTCCTAATGACAGATGTTTGGCTAATTGGCCTATAATTTCCTGCTTTCTGTCTTACTCCCTTTTTGAAGTTACATTGCTATTTTCCAATCTTATGGAACCTAACCCAAATCTGGGGAATTTTGGAAAATTAAAACCAACGCATCAACTATCTCACTCGCCACTTCTTTTAAGACCCTAGGATGAAGTCCATCAGGACCCGGAGATTTTTCTCAGTGCCATGAGAATGTCGCGTTAAGAAATGTTTGGCTGCTCATGTTACTGCAGTGGTGTCAGAGTGTGGGTGGGGCTGAGCTCTAGCTCTGCTTTTTAGTTTCACTTTGAGAAAAGCTTGGGTGTGTCTCTGTCTTTTTGGTTCCGTTTTTCAGTGTGTTGCAGCTGAAGTCAGACAAAGCAGCTGTATTGCTGAGCTCTCTGCCATGAAGGACTATCTCTTGATCATTTGGTGAATTCAGAAATTTAAATGTTTTTAGTATTGAATGTAAACTCTGATGTGCTTCTGTTTAGAGGTTTGTTAAGTCTTCTGGTTGTTAAGAGGACAGCTTACAGGTTACTTAGTGTTGTATTCTTTGGGGGATGTATTTGAATTGATGGTTGCTAAGGTGTTCACTAGTTTGTTTTAAAAAGGTTAACTTGAGTTCATAGAATAAACATTGTTTTGTTTTTAAAAATATTTGTCCATTTCTGCTGTACCATACCTGTAGAGTGGGCCGTGTGCTCCCCATACCACAATCTATTAAAAGTTGTGGGTCAGGTGAACTCCATGATACACTTTGGGATTCTCTAAACCCTGGCCCATAACATCAGCACAATTTCACTGGTGATTGTAATTTTGCTGCGTTTCTCTCCCTTCCATTTCCTGATATAGATCTAATTCTGGGAGGAACGAGAACTTGATGTATCGGGCGCAATTTCAAAATTTTCAGAAGATGTGAAGCTTGACGGTTCTGTGAACTGTCAAGTGCATGGTGTAGAACTTCAAAAGGGCAGGGTCCACTGATGGAATGGGTGAACAGCTGGCAGATGAAGTTCAATATGGAGAAATGGGAAGTGATTAATTTTGGTAGGAAGAACATAAGAGAGACACAACGGTTAGCACTGCTGCCTCACAGCGCCAGGGATCCGGGTTCAATTCCGGCCTCGGGTGACTGTCTGTGTGGAGTTTGCACGTTCTCCCCGTGTCTGCGTGGGTTTCCTCCGGGTGCTCCGGTTTCCTCCCACAGTCCAAAGATGTGCAGGTTAGGCGGATTGGCCATGCTAAATTGCCCTAAGTGTCCAAAACGATGGGGTGGGGTTACTGCGTTACGGGGGTAGGGGGGGGGGGGGTGTTGGGCTTGAGTTCTGCACTGTAAATTCTATGATTATCTCTGTGAAAAGGTGTGCAGGAGCAGAACGACCTGGATATTGTTGTAACAAGCAAGTAGCCTACGGGGTGGGAACAATTAACTTCCCTGTGGCTCTTGCAGCGTACGAGTTCCCCCGTTAAGAGGATAGGGAACCTCTAAACCATTTAGAAAGCCGGCCAGGTAGCCACCGGCTAGGGAGCAACATAGTTATATAGAATAGTTATTGTAAATGAGGTTGTTCGGAACTGCTTGGTGGACTCCATCGTGGCTTTATAAACGGCTTATATGTGCATAAGTCATTGAAGGTGACAAGACAGGCTGAGTGTGCAGTTAACATTGTGTACAGTATCCTCTGTTTTATTAATAATAATATAATAATCGCCTATTGTCACAAGTAGGCTTCAATGAAGTTACTGTGAAAAGGCCCTAGTCGCCACATTCTGGCACCTGTTCGGGGAGGCCGGTGCAGGAATTGAACCCGCGCTGCTGGCCTTGGTCTGCATTACAAGCCAGCTATTTAACCCACTGTGCTAAACCAGCCCCTCATAAGGGCATACAGTACAAGAACAAGGAGATTATTGTGAATTTGTACAAGTCACTAGTTTGGTCTCACACAGCTGGAATTTGTGTCCAGTTCTGGACGCCGTACCTTAGGAAGGATATGAAAGCAATAGGTAGGGTGCGGCAAAGATTCACCAGAATGGGCCTTGAATGAGGAACTTCAGTACGCTTTACCTGGGAGCAATGATTGTGGAGGTAAGTTTTCTTTTTTTCGGGCAGATTCCTGATCCAGATTGTGATCTCCAATAACTTCTGCTCAAAGGGGGATTTGACTAGATGTTGAATGAAAGCTGGATTGTATTCAGCCGTGCTGGCTTCCATAGAGGAACAGTCAGTTACTACAGACTCTCCGCAGTCACACACAAAAAACAAGATACTGGAGGGTGACCATGGAGCGTTACCTTGACAGCAGCTGGAGGCCTGAACAGAGGAAGGAAGAAAACTGTTTAAAAAAGAATTGCCTGTGGTAAGTAATAGATTCCACATCAGTGCTATAATATCCACATGTTCTCTAAATCAAGTTTTATTGTCAAATGTCACCCACTCTCTTCTCAATTAAGACCTATTGACAATGTCATGGGTTCAGTCTCCGCCATGGCCTGTTGACATCATTCAGTGGAACGGTTCCAATACAAAGAGGGGAGAGCTATAATGTGGTAATGGAATCAGGAATTCGAACCTGGGAGCTTTGGGTTTTAATGAGGGGCTGACGAGCTGTCACAATTTAAAATGTACATTGCTTATTGGAGAAACAAGTACAGGGCAAGGATTTCACTGCATTGCTTTCTGGATAAGCTCTGTTTGGGAAAGACGACAGATATCGATTGGAAGGGCTCTTGTTTCAATATTTTGTACACAAAGTACTTTTCAGAGATAATTATGTCAGTTCAAGGGAAACAGGAACCTAGAACCGCATTAATATAGCACCAGTTACGTGCTCCAGGACAAGAGAGAAAGAAAGAGAGAAAGAAAGAAGGAAAGAAAGAAAGAAAACAAACAAGAAAGAAAGAAAGAGCGAGAGAAAGAGAAAAAAAAGGGAGAAAGAGAGAGAGAAGGAAAGAGAGAGAAGGAAAGAGAAAAAGAACAAAAGAAAGAGTGAAAGATAGCAAAAGAAAGGAGGTAAGTGACAAAGAAAGAAAGAGAGAAAGAACGAGAAAGAAAGAGAAAAAGAGAGAGCGAGAGAAACAGAAAAAAAGAGAGGGAAAGAGAGAGAAAGAAAGAGAGAAGGAGAGAGAAAGAAAGAACAAAAGAACGAGTGAAAGATAGCAGAAGAAAGGAGGTAAGTGACAAAGAAAGAAAGAGAAAGAAAGAGAGAGAAAGGGAGAGAGGACGTGCAAAAGAAAGAAAGAAAGACATGAAGACATGAAAGAGTGAAAGAAATAAAGAGAGAGAGAGAGAAAAAGAAAGAAAGAGAGAGAAAAAGAGAGAGAAAGGGACAGAGAATGAGCGAAAGAGAAAGAAAGAGAGAGAGAAAGAAAGACATAAAAATAGAATGAAAGAAAGACATAAAACCAGACTCCTCAATGACCCTCTTATGGACTGACCTCATTAACACTACACCCTGTATGCTTCATCCGATGCCGGTGCTTATGTAGTTACATTGTATACCTCGTGTTGCCCTATTCTGTATTTTCTTTTATTCCCTTTTCTTCCCATGTACTTAATGATCAGTTGAGCTGCTCGCAGAAAAATACTTTTCACTGTACCTCGGTACAAGTGACAATAAACAAAATCCAAATCCAAAACATGAAAGAGAGAGAGAAAGAGTGGGAGAGAGAGACAGAAAGTGAGGCAGGGAGAAAGAGAAAGCAAGAGCAAAAAAAAGGGAAAGAGAGCGAAAGAATGAGAAAGAAAGAGGGAAAGAGAGAGAAAGAATGAGAAAGAAAGAGAGAATGAGTGAAAGAATGAGAGAAAGAGAGAAAGAAAGACAGAATGAGAGAATGAAAAACAGAAAGAAAGAGAGAAAAAAGAAAGAAAGAAAGAGTGAGAGAAGAAAGAGTGAGAAGAGAGAGAGAGAGAGAAAGAAAGAGAGAAAGAAAGAAAATGAAAAATGAAAATCGCTTATTGTCACAAGTAGGCTTCAATGAAGTTACTGTGAAAAGCCCCTAGTCGCCACATTCCGGCGCCTGTTCGGGGAGGCTGGTACGGGAATTGAACCGTGCTGCTGGCCTGCTCGGTCTGCTTTAAAAGCCAGCGATTTAGCCCAATGTGCTAAACCAGCCCCTAGAGAGATGAAAGAAAGAGAGGGAGAGAGAGAGAGAGAAATAGAAAAAGAGAGAAAGAAAGAGAGAATGAAAGAAAGAATGAATGAATGTAGGAAGCCTGGCAGTCAATTTGTTTACAGCAAACTTCCACAAACAGCAATGAGACAATTGACAGATAATCGTTTATGAAGGCGATGGTTGACGGGTGAATATTGGCCAGGACAGCAGAGAAAACACATCTGTTCTTCTTCAAAGTTGTGCTGAAGGATCACAGGGGCCATACGAGACCTCATTTAACATTTCATCTGAAAGACTGCACATCTCTGACAATGCAGCACTCCCTCAGCACGTTGCTGAAGTGTCAGTTTAGATTGGACGCTCTGGAGTGACATATTTGGGTTAGGTGGGTCTCATGCCCATGTCCTCCCAGCTCAGAAGCAAGACAGGAATTATTGCATCAAGAGAAGCTGAGGTGAAGACCTGCCTCTCAGTCACCCTAACACTGCTCTCTCCTTCTGTGAAGTAGGTTCATTCATCCAACGGTTCAGAATGAAAAAATGTAATACAAGCACAGTAAGGAAAGTTAATTTCCAAAACTGGAACCTGGAAATAATATTCAAAACATAATCGCTGCTCACAATGTCAGTGCACACTTGACAAATGAGTTTCAATGGTGATATTGCTAGAATCTGATTATTCCTCAGTTCAAATATTGAACCAGAGAATACTGTGTGAAAGTAGGAAGAGGCTCAAAATATTGTGGCCAGTCATTACTTGGCTGCAGGAAAGGCAAAATTTGCCCAGATCTTCCAGAGTCTGCATTGTCAAGGAGCAGACGTCAGACCCAAGTTGCGTTGAGACCCTTCAGAGATCCAGGGACTTACCTGGGAAATTTGATCTTCTGATGAGCAATTGCCATGTTCCCTGGGACTCTGTGAATGTCTACGATTCTGAGATAGAGAGAGAGAGATCTGGGTAACTATCACCCCCTCAATCATTCACACTGGCCCCGCTCAACACCACTGACCCCAAACACCTCTCCAATTACCCTCTCGTCCCACTGACTACTCCTCCTGCAGTCCCCAACTGTCCCCTTGATTCCACAAGACTATCTCCCCATATCCACTGACTACCCCAGTGACACCCCTCCCGACTATGTCCCGAATGCCCCTACTACCCCCTACCCCACCCAAGCACCTTTCTGACCTGCTGACCACCATGACTCGACCTGAGTAACCCCCCAACCCGACTACCCGTCGACCACCTGACAAGACCTTGCCCCCCCCCCACACACTCTCCCCGAACACGCTGAATGACCCCTCTGAACCACTGACTACATCCCAACCCAATCAACCGCTGAACCCCCGACCAGACCTGAATAACCCCTGACCTTTCCCTGTAGCCCAACAGTTTTATGAGTTCAACCATTTATCCAATTCCCTTCGGAATGTTATTGTTGAATCTGCTTTAAAACTTCTTTCAGGGAGCGCAGTGCAGATCACAACTTGCTGTGTGAATTGATTCCTCTTCGTCTACACCTCACGTTCTTTAAATCCATGCTCTCACGTTCTTTAAATCCATGCTCTCTGGTTTCTGTCATTTTCTCCCTATTTACTCCATCAACATCCAGTACGATTTTGAAGAAAACCATTTGTGGGAAACGGTTAATTTCTCTCTCTGGTCCATTGAGCAACAGGAAGGGCCAAAGTAGCAGCAAACTGAGAAGAATTCTCGGCCACGATTTAATTTTTGCTCAGTGGACAATATTTGCCTTCCGAGATTGAACTGACCAGTTGGAGAAAAAAAAAGCCTCTTTGATTGGTCAGAGGAGATTTTTCTGTGAAGGGAGCTTTAAACGTCAAAATTATTACTTCCTGGTCAATATGTCAGCTCTCGTGGTGCATTTTCTTTTACTGACACATTTCATTTGAGCCCAAGGAGTGATATATGACATTTGAAGTGAGAGAGGAAATGAGGGCATCCAGGGTCATGCCTCCACACTGTGTGTGAGAGCCTGGAAACGAAAGCAACTATAAATTATTGGGGTCCTTAAAGCCTCATTCACTTTTTGCTCTGTGTGTCTAAGGGTTAAACTCTGCTTTTATTCCCCCTCTCGCAATGCAGCAAAGATTGTCTGGCGGTTTGGCACTTTATGCAGCAGCAGTGGCTCAATGGGCGACTGTTCCACCTCGGAGCCAGAAGGTTGTGGACTCATAGTCCTTGGACCTTGATGTGTTAGGCAGGTAGGTTCGATGTGGACTGCACTCAATGCAGGGAAGCTAGAAACAGACGCCTAACACTGGAGAAGATCCAACACTGTTTTATTCAACGATAGAACTGATATACATATTCAGCTGTGGGTCGACACTATACTGAACTGACTGGAGACCTTTTAGTAGCCTGACCAGACTTACTAGCTACCGCATGGTGTTTGCACTTGCTAGCTTGTGGACTCTTGACTGTCTCAGTGGCTGGGTCCCGAGAGAGTGGGAAACCTAGTGCCCTCTGGCTTTATAGTGGTAGTGTCCTGTCGGGTGATTGGCTGCACTGTGTTGTGTGCTTACTGGTCATCCTGTGTGCTAATCACTGCCTGTCTGCATCTCATTATATATATGAGTGGATATTATGACAGACCTGTTCGCAAAATCCAGGCTGGAAGCACTGAGGGCGTGCTGCACTGTCCAGGGGTGCTGGCTTTCAGACAAGTTGTTAAACTGAGGGTCCAGTTTGCTCTGTCAGATCGATCTTGTGGTACTATTTGAAGAGCAGTGGAGTTACGACTGGTGACCTGGCCAATCACTCTTTAAAAAAAAGGATTATCTGGTTATTTACTGTTTATGGAAGCTTACTGTGCTCAAATTGGCCAATGTGTTTCCTATATTGCAACAGTAACTATACACCTTTGAAGAACTGCTTTGGCTGTAATGCACTTTGGGACCTGTCACATTCCAACAATCAGAGATAGGTCAACAAAAAAGTTCCAATAAATTTGTCAAACATCATTTTCTTTTAGTAAAACCATAGAGACATAGAAAATGGGAGCAGGATTAGGCTATTTGACCCTTCGAGCCTGCTCTGCCATTCATTTTGATCATGGCTGATCATCCAATTGTCATCTGAGAGTACTTTTAAGACATGTATATTTAAGCAATGTACCTTTAAGAAAACAGTGATGTCAGAGAGTGGGTGGGGCTGAGGTCAGTTCAGCCATTTTGCAGGTTTTTAGTTTCAGTTTGAAAGTGCCTGGCTGGTTTTGCTGAGAGCAGTTTAAAAGTGCCTGGCTGTTTTGCTGTGAGCTGAAGGCAACCAAGCTAATATATCTCTGCCATTCTAGATGAGAAAATGGAGACCTGTGCTTATGCAGGCGGATGAAAAGTTCATCAAGTAGTATTGCCGGTAGGGTATAGAAAGGAGGTGTTGCGAGTTGCACATGAGGTACCAGTGGGAGGTCATTTGGGAATAAGGAAAACTCAAGCTAAAATCCAGAAACTTTTTATTGGCCTGGACTACATAAAGATGTAGTTACATTTTATCAATCATGTCACACATGTCAAGTGATAGGGAAACCTCAAGCAGTGATAAAACCAGCGCCCTTAATACCCATTCCAGCATTTGAGGAACCTTTTACAAGGGTCCTAATCGATTGTGTAGGACCACTTCCTAAAACAAAAAGTGGGAATCAATTTCTTTTGACGGTAATGGATGTGTCTACTAGGTTTCCAGAGGCCATTCCAGTATGTAACATTAAAGCTAAAAGGATTGTGGAGGAGTTACTTAAATTCTTCACAAGATATGGACTACCCACAGAAATTCAATCAGATCAAGGAACGAATTTTACTTCAAAGTTATTCAAAGAAGTTATGGATAGCTTAGGAATAAAACAATTTAAATCAACTGCGTACCATCCAGAATCGCAGGGAGCGTTAGAAAGGTGGCATCAGACATTAAAGACAATGTTGAGGGCGTATTGTCAAGATTATCCAGAGGATTGGGATAAAGGAATCCCATTCGTATTGTTTGCAGTTAGGGATGCACCTAATGAGTCTACCAAATTTAGTCCTTTTGAATTAATTTTTGGTCATGAGGTAAGAGGACCACTTAAATTGATTAAGGAAAAATTGGTGGGTGAGAAATCGGAAATTACACTATTGGATTACATGTCAAATTTTAGGGAACGATTAAATAGAGCAGGTGAATTGGCTCGACAACATTTGAAAGTTGCACAAAATGTGATGAAACGGGTAGCGGACAAGAAATCCAAAGTTCGTAGTTTTGCCTGTGGGGATAAAGTTTTAGTGTTGTTACCAGTGGTAGGGGAGCCTTTAAAAGCTAGGTTTTGTGGACTGTATCAGATTGAAAGGAAATTAAGTGAGGTGAATTATGTGGTAAAAACACCAGATAGAAGGAAGACTCAACGAGTGTGTCATGTGAATATGCTTAAAAGATATTTTGAAAGGGAAGGAGAGAAAAAGGAGGTATTAATGATTCTAACTCAAAGTGGCAAATCAAATCCAGATGACTGTGAGGATGGAAAATGAGGATGTTCTTAAAAATTGGGATGAATTGTTAAGTTACCTTCCAGAGGAAAAACAAACTGACCTGAAAGAGTTATTGATATCACATGGGCAAGTTTGTAGAGATAAATTGGGAAGTACAAAAATGGCTGTACATGATGTAGATGAGGGAAATGCTGTTCCTATCAACCAACATCCATATAAACTTAATCCTTTAAAATTGGCACAGGTTAACAGAGAGATTGAGAGTATGCTGAAGAATGGCATAATTGAAGTGGGTTGCAGCCAATGGAGCTCACCCATAGTGATGGTACCTAAACCAGACAGTACCCAACGGTTGTGTGGACTATAGAAAGGTGAATGCAGTTACAAGAACGGACTCTTATCCTATCCCACGTTTGAAGGATTGCATTGAGAAAGTGGGACAATCTGCTTTTATTTCCAACTTCCAGACATGGAAAGAACATTTAAAACATCGTATGGAGTTCTTCGATCGACTTCAGGAGGCGGGTTTGGTGATGAACCTAGCCGAAAGTGAATTTGGAGAAGCCCGAATCACTTTCCTTGCGGAGTTTCCGTTATCCTCAAGATGAAGGGAGATAATGCGATTTCTTAGCATGAGTGGATTTGATCGAACAGTTGTGCGAAAGTTTTGTGGCATGATTACTCCACTGATGGAATTGCTGAAGCAACGTAAAAAAAGTTCACTGGACAGCGGACTTTCAGCAGGCATTTGACTGCCTGAAAGCTGTGATCGCCAATGTTCCTGTATTGGAGAATTGCAAGGGAATCTGTGGTCAGATTGAACTAAAGTATCTGACTCTAAAGAGAAATGCCGAGGAGTAGAGGAATGGATGCATCGTGCAGAGACTTTGTTCAAAGAGACTGTCAATCGAGAAGGATTTTGGTTGGAGGAAGAAGAACAAAGTAAAATGGAGCATATTATTATACCTGTTTGAGAGTGGTGTTTTCTTTAAATGAAAATGTATATTTACTGTGTGCATTTCTTAGTGGATTGTGCAAAAGTGAAAAATGAAACCATCTTGAAGTTGATGGGTTTTTTTTTCTTGGGGGGAGTTGTCATGTGAGAGTATTTTTAAGACATGGATGTTTAAGCAATGTACCTTTAAGAAAACAGTGATGTCAGAGAGTGGGTGGGGCTGAGGTCAGTTCAGCCATTTTGCAGGTTTTTAGTTTCAGTTTGGCAGATAATAGTCTGCCTTCGCGTTTTTGTTACTAAAGAGGATAGCCTCACATTTATCCACGTTATACTGCATCTGCCATGCATGTGCCATGCATGTGCCCACTCACTCAGCCTGGCTGTTTTGCTGTGAGCTGAAGGCAACCAAGCTAATATATCGCTGCCATTCTACAGAAAAAATATATATCCTTTAACCTGATGTGATACTGTTTAAAGGTGTTAAGTCGGGAGGTCATGTTGCAGCTGTACAGAACTCTGGTACGGCCGCATTTGGAGTATTGCGTACAGTTCTGGTCACCGCATTATAGGAAGGACGTGGAGGCTTTGGAGCGGGTGCAGAGGAGATTTACCAGGATGTTGCCTGGTATGGAGGGAAAATCTTATGAGGAAAGGCTGATGGACTTGAGGTTGTTTTCGTTGGAGAGAAGAAGCTTAAGAGGAGACTTAATAGAGGCATACAAAATGATCAGGGGGTTGGATAGGGTGGACAGTGAGAGCCTTCTCCCGCGGATGGATATGGCTGGCACGAGGGGACATAACTTTAAACTGAGAGGTAATAGATATAGGACAGAGGTCAGAGGTAGGTTCTTTACGCAAAGAGTAGCGAGGCCGTGGAATGCCCTACCTGCTACAGTAGTGAACTCGCCAACATTGAGGGCATTTAAAAGTTTATTGGATAAACATATGGATGATAATGGCATAGTGTAGGTTAGATGGCTTTTGTTTCGGTGCAACATCGTGGGCCGAAGGGCCTGTACTGCGCTGTATTGTTCTATGTTCTATGTTCTATGTTCTAAGTCTCTTGGAAGTTTGAAGGAACATTTGAAGGAGTTATTTACTGTTGTAATATTTTCTGAGTTATCTTTGAAGTAAGGGGTGTTAAGAGTTCCAATGTTTATTTAAGATGTTAAGTTGAGTTCATGGAATAAACAGTGTTTTGTGTTTAAAACCCCACGTGTCCATAATTGTAATCCCACTCCTAGGGAAAAAGCCGTGTGCTTGGAAAAGCAACAAATCCATTAAAGGGAGAGGTTGGTTGAACCCCATGATACGTTTTGGGCTTCTGAAAACGCCTCGCCCATAACACAATTCAGTAACCTGTTCCCGCTTTCCCCCCTCATGGCCTTTGATCCTTTTAGTCCCAAGTGCAAAATCTAACTCCTTGAACATATGCAATGTTTTTGCCCAACTCTTCTGTTGTAGTGAATTCCACAGGCTCACCACTCTCTGGGTGAAGAAATGTCTCCTCAGCTCTGTCCTAAATGGTCTACCCCGTATCCTCAGACTGTGACCCCTGTTTCTGGACTCCCCCACCATCGGGAACGTCCTTCTTGCATCTACCCTGTCTAGTCATGTTTAAATTTTTAGGTTTCTAGAGATCCCTCCTCATTCTTCACAACTCCAGCAAATATAATCCTAACCAAGTCAATCTCTCTTCATATGTCAGTCTCGCCATTCCAGGAATCAGTCTGCTAAACCTTCGCTGTACTCCCTCTAGAGCAAGAACATCCGTCCTCAGATAAAGAGGCCAAAACTGCACGCAATATTCCAGATGTGATCTCACCAAGGCCCTGTCTAATTGCCACGAGATATCCCTGATCCTGTACTCGAATCCTCTCGCTGTGAAGGTCAACATAACTTTGCCTTCTTTACTGCCTGCTGCACCTTCATGCTTACCTTCAATGGCTGATGTACAAGGACACCCAGATTTTGTTGCACATTCCCCTCCCTCCATCTATAGTCAATCAGATAATAGTCTGCCTTCGCGTTTTTGTTACTGAAGAGGATAGCCTCACATTTATCCACGTTATACTGCATCTGCCATGCATGTGCCCACTCACTCAGCCTGTCCAAATCCCACTGAAACATCTCTGCATCCTCCTCACAGCTCACCCTCCCACCCAGATTTGTGTCAGCTGAAAATTTAGAGATATTCCATTTAGTTCCCTCATCGAAACCATTTATATATCATGAATAGCAGGGGCAGCACGGTGGTGCAGTGGGTTAGCACTGCGGCCTCACGGCGCCAAGGTCCCAGGTTCGAGCTGGCTCTGGGTCACTGTCTGTGTGGAGTTTGCACATTCTCCCCGTGTTTGTGTGGGTTTCGTCCCACAACCCAAAAGATGTGCAGGCTAGGTGGATTGGTCACACTAAATTGCCCCTTAATTGGAAAAAAATGAATTGGGTACTCTAAATTTTTTTTTTTTAAATGAATAGCTGAGGTCCTAGTACTGGTACCCAACATAGATACATAGATACATAGAAGATATGAGCAGGAGGAGGCTCTTTGAACCTTTGATCACGATCGTGGCTGATCATCCAACTCAATAGTCTAATCCTGCTTTCTCCCCATAGCCTTTGCTCCCATTCTCCCCAAGTGCTATATCCAGCCGCCTCTTGAATATATTCAATGTTTTAGCATCAACTACTTCCTGTGGTCATGAATTCCACAGGCTCACCACTCTTTGGGTGAAGAAATGTCTCCTCATCTCTGTCCGAAATGGTTTACCCTGAATCCTCAGACTGTGACCCCTGGTTCTGGACACACGCACCATCGGGAACATCTTCCCTGCATCTACCCTGTCTCGTCCTGTTAGAATTTTATAAGTCTCTATGAGATCTCCCCCTCATACTTCTGAACTCCAGCGAGAACAATCCCAAACTCGTCAATCTCTCCTCCAATGACAGTCCCGCCATCCCTGGAATCAGTCTGGTAAACCTTCGCTGCACTCCAATGAGTCACCACTGTCTGCCATTTGGAAAAAGACCCATTATGTTTCCTGTCTGCCAACCAGTTTTCTACCCATCTCAATACACTACCTCTAATCCCATGTGCTTTAATTTTGCACACTAATCTCTTATGTGGGACTTTGTCAATTGCCTTCTGAAATTCCAAATAAATCACATCCCCTGGCTTCCCTTGTCAACTCTACTAGTTACATCCTCAAAAGATTCCAGTAGATTTGTCAAGCATGATTTACCTTCTGTAAATCCATGCTGACTCTGTCCGATCCTGCCACTGTTTTCCACGTGCTCTACTATCAAGTCTTCTATAATGGACTCCAGCATTTACCTCGTTACCGACGTCAGGCTGACTGGTCTATAACTTCCTATTTTCTCTGCAGCTCTCTTTTTAAATAGTGGGGTTACATTAGCTACTCTCCAATCTATAGAATTGTTTCAGACTCTATAGAATCTTGAAAGATGGCCACCAATGCACCCACTATTTCTAGAGCCACTTCCTTAAGTACTCTGGGGTGTAGATTATCAGGCCCTGGGGATGTATCGACCTTCAATCCCACCAATTTCCCCAATTCAATTTCCCTACAAATTCTGGATTTCCTTCAGTTCCTCCCTCTCACTAAACCTCATGTTCCCCAACATTTCTGGTATCTTATTTGTATCCTCCTTTCTGAAGTCAGAACCAAAGTACGTATTTCGCTCATCAGCCATTTCTCTGTTCCCCATTATGCATTTCCCTGTTTCTGACTGTAAGGGACCTACTTTTGTCTTCACCAGTCTTTTTCTCTTCACGCACCTATAGCAGCATTTACAGTTAATATCCACAAGCTTACGCTAATATTCTATTTTCCCCTTCTTAATAAATCCCTTTGTCCTACTTTGCTGAATTCTAAACTGCTCCCAATCTCCAGCTCTGTTGTTTTTCTTTGCTAATTTGGATGCCTCTTCCTGCATCGAATACTATCTCGAATTTCCCTTGTAAGCCATGGTTTGGCCACCTTTCCCATTTTATTTGTGCACCAGACAGGAATTAACAATTTTTGCAATTTACCCATGCGCTCTTTGAATGTTTACCATTGCCTATCCATCATCATCCCTTAAGAAATGTCCCCAATCCATCATAGTCAACTTGCACCTCTTGCTATCATAGTTTCCTTTATTTAGATTCAGGACTCTAGTCTCAGAATCAACTACGTCACACTCCATCTCATTGTGGATAGCACAATTGCTTCACAGCTCCAGGGTACCAGGTTTGATTCTGGCTTGGGTCACTGTCTGTGCGGAGTCTGCACATCCTCCCCGTGTGTGCGTGGGTTTCCTCCGGGTGCTCCGGTTTCCTCCCACAGTCCAAAGATGTGTAGGTTAGGTGGATTGGCCATGATAAATTGCCCTTAGTGTCCAAAATTGCCCTTAGTGTTGGTTGGGGTTACTGGGTTCTGGGGATAGGGTGGAGGTGTTGACCTTGGGTAGGGTGCTCTTTCCAAGAGCCGGTGCAGACTCGATGGGCCGAATGGCCTCCTTCTGCACTGTAAATTCTATGATAATCTATGAAGCATTCTATCTTATTATGGTCGCTCATCCCCAAATACAATCAGTTTTTATATTCCTGGCGAGTTTACGCTCATGTTTTTTTTCTTTTTATCAACTTTTGCGTCACCCTTGCTGGTTTCTAAATCTCTTCCAATCTTACTACTTACTACGATTCATAGCAATATTCTAAGCTTCTTCATTTAAACTAATATTTTTTTTTTTACAGAGGTTTTGTTTTTAATCGGACATAATGAATTACTTTGATCATCCTCAATGCAATGTTAAGAATTCTTTAATGGCAGATTCCAACATTTTCCCAATGACTGATGTTAGGCTAACTGACCTGTCATTCTCTATTTTCTCTCTCTCTCTCTCTCCTTTCCTGAATGGTAGCGTTACATTTGCCATCTTCCAATCTGCTGGGAACATTCAGGAATCTATGGAATTTTGGGGCAATCATAACGAGGACACATCCATCTCTGCCGCTGTCTCTGTTTGAACCCAGGATGTAGGACATCAGGTCCTGGGGATTTGTTGGCTTTTAGTCCCATACGTCTCTCTAATAACTTTTCTCTGCTGATATTAATTACTTCAAATTCTTCACTCTTATTCACCCATGTGTACCCTTTATTTTTCTGTACAGTTTATGTCTTCAAGGTCAGCACAGTGGTTAACACTGCTGCCTCACAACATCGGGGATCTGGGTTTGATTCCGATCTTGGGTGACTGTCTGTGTGGAGTTTGCACGTTCTCCCATGTCTGCTTGGGTTTTCTCAGGGTGCTTCGGTTTCCTCCCACAGTCCAGAGATGTGTAGGTTAGGTGGGGATATGAGGAGAGGGTGGAAGAGTGGGTCGACATGGGGTTCTCTTTTGGAGGGTCGGTGCAGACACAATGGGCCAAATGGCCTCTTTTGCATTGTAGGGATTCTATGATTCTATGAACTGTGAAAGCAAACACAACATATTTCCCCAAGACCTCTTCTATTTTCTCATTCCCCATGATAATTTCTCCTATCTTCATATTTAAGGGGCCAATGTATACTTTAGCTACTCTCCTCCTATTTTTCTACCTGTAAAAGCTTTACCGATCAGCTTATATATTCCTGGATAGTTTACTCTCTTGTTTCTTTTCTTTTGAACAATTTTATGGTTGTTCTTGATGGTTTCTAAAATTCTTCCAATCCCGAGGCTTACACTATTCACAGCAACATTGCTGTGGAGACGCCGGCGTTGGATTGGGGTGAGCACAGTACGAAGTCTTACAACACCAGGTTAAAGTCCAACAGGTTTGTTTCGAATCACTACCTTTCGGAGCGCAGTTCCTTCCTGGTGAAAGCAACATTATAAATCTCTCCATTTCATCTAATATCATCTTTAACTTGCTGAGTAAGTTTTTGCAGAGGTTTTTATTTTTAACGGGACTTCATTTTGAACCATGTCTACAGATGTTTCCCACTGTTTATTTACCTCCATAACCTTTGACCAATTTGCCGAATCAACTGCAACCAGCTCTGCCCTCATATCTAGGTGATTAGTTTTGTGTAAGATTCTGATTTTGAACGTGAAAAGTTGCTCTCCAACTGTGACGATCCCAATCCAGATCCAAGCAGTGGCTGTAGTGACTCTGTATATGTAAATACATGATTGGTTAATGTGCAGTCAGTACAATCAGATGATCACTAGAGGGCAACACGAACAGGAACTATATAAGCAAGCTCAAGCAGTTTTCCCACTCTCTTCATGTGTGTTGTAGCTAGGGAACAGAAGTGTAGCAAGCTCAGAGTGCAGAGTATTATATTCATTGTTAATTTAATTCAATCTTAGTTAATTCGACTACTAGTAAAAGTATTGAAGTAAAGAACTCACAAGTATATTAATTTGTTACTCAATGAATAATTTGTCATCATTGAAAGATTTCGAGTGTTCATCATCAAAGTTAAGTTTAACTCGGCATAACAAATGAGTAACATATATTACTCCCACGTAGTATAACAGTGGCTAGGATCCTGGACCAAAACCCCAATATTTTAGTTTATTTTGGACTGTGCGGAAAGAATGATTTGCACCAGGAGTGATTGCACGAAAAATAAGGCTTTGGTATTTCTGAAACAAAACTTTACTCTGAATACAATATTAAAATCTTATATCTTCACACTTGAGAAGAACAGCTTACAATGACCCCTTAACACAACTATATACAATTTCCCATTAAACAACAAGACAATAAACCTGCAGCTCTCAATCCAGCTGAAAAATCAGCAGGAAGTTGCCACAAAAATACTCATTCTGAAACCACCTTTGCCAATTTGATTTGTCTAGTCTATGGGAATATTGAAGTTCCCCATGACTATTGCATTGCCTTTGTTACAAGTTCCAATGAATTCCTGCATAGTGCTCTGTCAAACAGTATGACAGCATTTTGGGTTCCCATAAATTACTCTCACCGATGTTTTGTGACCCTTGCTATTTCTAATTTCACCAGTACATAGAACATAGAAAATACAGCACAGAACAGGCCCTTCGGCCCACGATGTTGTGCACTGATTCTTCTTCCTGATGTTCTGAACCAAGATCCTTTCTCAGTAATGTTCCTGCATCATCCATTATAATCAGCATTATTATTTCTTCTTTCCCATTCTGGCTGTCTTTTTGAAATACATGTACCCTGGAATATTTATATCCCAACCTTGGTCACCTTGTAGCCATGTCCCTTTAATAGCAATTATATTAAAATCCATTTACCCACTACTACCTCAGCACAACCACAGCCCAGTATGAGGTGGTAAAGGCCATCTGACAGCTCAAGAACAAGGCATCAGGAGCAAATTCCCATTGCAGCACTAAAACGTGGGGGAGAATATTATTGGCATGGATACATGACCTCATTTCCCTTATCTGGAAGCAGGAGAACATTCCAGGAGATCCCAGAGACGCCATAATTGCACCCATCTTCAAGAAAGGTGAAAAGTCCAATTTGAAGTAACTACAGAGATATTTCCTGCTGTCGGCCACAGGAAAGGTTCATTGCAAGAATCCTCCTTAATTGCTTTCTCCCTGTGGCTGAAGAGCTCCTCCCAAAATCAATACGTGGATTCTGCACACTATGGCACACATCCAGCAGAGGGCAGTAGAGCAGAGCTGCTGATTGGCTGTTGCGGGGGCAATTTGCATTTGTCTGTTGTGCTCACCCTAACTTGAAAGTGTACCTGAGCAAGACTCCCTAGCTGTTCAAGTGAAGACAAGCATCCAGCAGAAGGGCAGTAGAGCGGAGCTGCTGATTGGCTGTTGCGGGGCAATTTGCATACGTCTTTTGTGCTCTCCCTAACTTGAAGGTTGTTTGTGGAGGAGCTGTTGTCAAGTGACACTTAAACCCGAAACACTTCATCAGTGTTTCCCTCCCCACCCCCTCCTCTAACCAAAAAAAACCCCAACTGCTGTAAAGATCAAGAGGAAGGCTCGAGGGCAGGTAGAGGTTGAACCGTGAAGTCACAGCCTGCAGGTAAGGGATTGGCTGGTGACTGGTAAGTAGTTTTTTTTTCCCCTCAGGTGTTATTGTGTGGGGCGCAGAGGTTGCTGAGTGAGCGCTTGCTGAGAAGGGGAGTGAATAACAGGTAAGCTCTTTCTTTTTCTTTTTTTTATCTAGAGGGGATGGCAGGGAAGGTAGTGCAATGTTCCTCCTGCAGAATGTTTGAGGTGAGGGACGCCATCAGTGTCCCTGCTGATTTCATCTGTGGGAAGTGCACCCATCTCCAGCTTCTCAGAAACTGCGTTAGGGAACTGGAGCTGGAGCTGGATGAACTTCGGATCATTCGGGAGGCAGAGGTGGTCATAGATAGAAGCTTCAGGGATGTAATTACTCCGAAGAATAAAGATAGATGGGTGACGGTGAGAGGGGCTGGGAGGAAGCAGTCAGTACAGGGATCCCCTGTGGTCGTTCCCCTTAGTAACAAGTATACTGCTTTGGATACTGTTGGGGGGGGACTTATCAGGGGTAAGCCATGGGGTACAAGTCTCTGGCACAGAGTCTGTCCCTGTTGCTCAGAAGGGAAGGGGGAAGAGGAGTAGAGCATTAGTCATTGGAAACTCCATAGTTAGGGGGATAGATAGGAGATTCTGTGGGAACGAGAGAGACTAACGGTTGGTGTGTTGCCTCCCAGGTGCCAGGGTGCGTGATGTCTCGGATCGTGTTTTCGGGATACTCAAGGGGGAGGGGGAGCAGCCCCAAGTCGTGGTCCACATAGGTACCAACGGCATAGGTAGGAAAAGGGATAGGGATGTAAGGCAGGAATTCAGGGAGCTAGGGTGGAAACTTAGATCTAGGACAAACAGAGTTATTATCTCTGGGTTGTTACCCGTGCCACGTGATAGCGAGACGAGGAATAGGGAGAGAGAGGAGTTGAACACGTGGCTACAGGGATGGTGCAGGAGGGAGGGTTTCAGATTTCTGGATAATTGGGGCTCATTCTGGGGTCAGTGGGACCTCTACAAATGGGATGGTCTACACCTGGACCAGAGGGGTACCAATATCCTGGGGGGGGAAATTTGCTAATGCTCTTCGGGAGGGATTAACCTAGTTCAGCAGGAGCTTGGGAACCTGAATTGTAGCTCCAGTATACAGGAGGTTGAGAGGAGTGAGGTCATGAGTAAGGTTTCAAAGTTGCAGGGGTGTACCGGCAGGCAGGAAGGTGGTTTAAAGTGTGTCTTCTTCAATGTCAGGAGCATCCGGAATAAGATGGGTGAACTTGCGACATGGGTTGGTACCTGGGACTTCGATGTTGTGGCCATTTCGGAGACATGGATAGAGCAGGGACAGGAATGGTTGTTGCAGGTGCCGGGGTTTAGATATTTCAGTAAGCTCAGGGAAGGTGGTAAAAGAAGGGGAGGGGTGGCATTGTTAGTCAAGGACAGCATTACGGTGGCAGAAAGGACGTTTGATGAGGACTCGTCTATTGAGGTAGTATGGGCTGAGGTTAGAAACAGGAAAGGAGCGGTCACCCTGTTAGGGGCTTTCTATAGGTCTCCGAAAAGTTCCAGAGATGTAGAGAATAGGATTGCAAAGATGATTCTGGATAGGAGCGAAAGCAACAGGGTAGTTGTTATGGGGGACTTTAACTTTCCAAATATTGACTGGAAATGCTATAGTTCGAGTACTTCAGATGGGTCTGTTTTTGTCCAATGTATGCAGGAGGGTTTCCTGACACAGTATGTAGATACCCAACGAGAGGCGAGGCCATATTGGATTTGGTACTGGGTAATGAACCAGGACAGGTGTTAGATTTGGAGGTAGGTGAGCACTTTGGTGAGAGTGACCACAATTCGATTACGTTTACTTTAGTGATGGGAACGGATAGGTACATACTGCAGGGCAAGAGTTATATCTGGGGGAAAGGCAATTATGATGCGATGAGGCAAGACTTAGGATGCATCGGATGGAGAGGAAAACTGCAGGGGATGGGCACAATGGAAATGTGGAGCTTGTTCAAGGAACAGCTACTGCATGTCCTTGATAAGTATGTACCTGTCAGGCAGGGAGGAAGTGGTCGAGTAAGGGAACCGTGGTTTACTAAAGCAGTCGAAACACTTGTCAAGAGGAAGAAGGAGGCTTATGTAAAGATGAGACATGAAGGTTCAGTTAGGGCGCTCAAGAGTTACAAGTTACCGAGGAAGGACCTAAAGAGAGAGCTAAGAAGAGCCAGGAGGGGACATGAGAAGTCTTTGGCAGGTAGGATCAAGGATAACCCTAAAGCTTTCTATAGATATGTCAGGAATAAACGAATGACTAGGGTAAGAGTAGGGCCAGTCAAGGACAGTCCTGGGAAGTTGAGCTTGGAGTCCGAGGAGGTAGGAGAGGTGCTAAATGAATATTTTTCATCAGTATTCACACAGGAAAAAGACAATGTTGTCAAGGAGAATACTGAGATTCAGGCTCCTAGACTAGAAGGGCTTGAGGTTCATAAGGAGGAGGTGTTCGCAATTCTGGAAAGTGTGAAAATAGATAAGTCCCCTGGGCCGGATGGGATTTATCCTAAGATTTTCTGGGAAGCTAGGGAGGAGATTGCTGAGCCTTTGGCTTTGATATTTAAAGTCATCTTTGTCTACAGGAATAGTGCCAGAAGACTGGAGGATAGCAAATGTTGTCCCCTTGTTCAAGAAGGAGTGTAGAGACAACCCAGGTAACTATAGACCAGTGAGCCTTACTTCTGTTGTGGGCAAAATCTTGGAAAGGTTTATAAAAGAAAGGATGTATAATCATCTGGAAAGGAATAATTTGATTAGAGATAGTCAACACGGTTTTGTGAAGGGGTGATCATGCCTCATAAACCTTATTGAGTTCTTTGAGAAGGTGACCAAACAGGTGGATGAGGGTAAAGCAGTTGATGTGGTGTTTATGGATTTCAGTAAAGCGTTTGATAAGGTTTCCCACGGTAAGCTACTACAGAAAATACAGAGGCATGGGATTCAGGGTGATTTAGCAGTTTGGATCAGAAATTGGCTAGCTGGAAGAAGACAAAGGGTGGTGGTTGATGGGAAATGTTCAGACTGGAGTCCAGTTACTAGTGGTGTACCACAAGGATCTGTTTTGGGGCCACTGCTGTTTGTCATTTTTATAAATGACCTGGGGGAGGGCGTAGAAGGATGGGTGAGTAAATTTGCAGATGACCCTAAAGTCGGTGGAGTTGTGGACAGTGCGGAAGGATGTTACAAGTTACAGAGGGACATAGATAAGCTGCAGCGCTGGGCTGAGAGGTGGCAAATGGAGTTTAATGCAGAAAAGTGTGAGGTGATTCATTTTGGAAGGAATAACAGGAAGACAGAGTACTGGGCTAATGGTAAGATTCTTGGCAGTGTGGATGAGCAGAGAGATCTCGGTGTCCATATACATAGATCCCTGAAAGTTGCCATCCAGGTTGAGAGGGTTGTTAAGAAGGCGTATGGTGTTTTGGCTTTTATTGGTAGAGGGATTGCGTTTAGGAGCCATGAGGTCATGTTGAAGCTGTATAAAACTCTGGTGCGGCCACATTTGGAGTATTGCGTGCAATTCTGGTCGCCGCATTATAGGAAGGATGTGGAAGCATTGGAAAGGGTGCAGAGGAGATTTACCAGAATGTTGCCTGGTATGGAGGAAAGATCTTATGAGGAAAGGCTGAGGGACTTGAGGCTGTTTTCGTTCGAGAGAAGAAGGTTATGAGGTGACTTAATTGAGGCATACAAGATGATCAGAGGATTGGATAGGGTGGATAGTAAGAGTCTTTTTCCTCGGATGGTGATGTCTCGCACGAGGGGACATAGCTTTAAATTGAGGGGTGATAGATATAAGACAGATGTCAGAGGTAGGTTCTTTACTCAGAGAGTAGTAAGGGCGTGGAATGCCCTGCCTGCAACAGCAGTGGACTCGCCAATACTGAGGGCATTCAAATGGTCATTGGATAGACATATGGACGATAAGGTAACACTGTAGATGGGGTGTAGATGGGCTTCAGAGTGGTTTCACAGGTCGGCGCAACATCGAGGGCCGAAGGGCCTGTACTGCGCTGTAATGTATGTTCCATGGGGGACAGCAGACATGATCTTCACCATGCGGCAACTGCAAGAGAAATGCAGGGAACAGCACCAACGCTTGTCCATGGCCTTCTTTGACATCACACTGTCAACCATGAGGGATTATGATCCATTTCCATCGCCCCCAAATGTTTGTCACCATCCACCTCCGTCTGTTCCACGATGACGTGCAACCGTGATCCTGACCAATGGATTCACCACAGAACCAATTCACATTCGCTCTGGGATCAGACAAGGCTGTGTGATTGCATTTTATTATTATCACAGGCAGGCTTACATTAACATTGCAATGAAGTTATTGTGAAAAGCCCCTAGTCGCCACAATCCGGCGCCTGTTCGGGTACACTGAGGGAGAATTCAGAATGTCCAAATTACCTCACAGCACGCCTTGTGGGAGGAAACCGGAACGCCCGGAGGCAACCCATGCAGACACGGGGAGAACGTGCAGGCTCCGCACAGTGACCCAAACCGGGAATCGAACCTGGGACCCTGGTGCTGTGAAGCAACAGTGTTAACCACTGTGCTACCATGTGGCCCAACCATAGAAATGGAATAGCACAGGAGGAAGCCATTTCAATGAATTCTCCAACTGGATCTAATGTCCTCCCCTTTCCCCACAATTCTGCAAAATTTTCCCCTTCAACATTTTTCAATTCCTTTTTGAAAGTTATTACTGGTTTGAAAGTTATTACAGATCTGGTTTGGCTCAGTGGCCGAGACAGCCGGCTTGTAATGCAGAACAAGGCCAGCAGTGCGGGTTCAATTCCCGTACCAGCTTACCCGAACAGGCGCCAGAATGTGGCGACGAGGGGCTTTTCACAGTAACCTCATACTTGTGACAATAAACGGTTATTATTATTATTACTGAATCTGCCTTTTAGGCAGTGCATTCCAGAGCACAACAACTCACTTTTTTAAAAAAAATGTTCTCTTCACCTTCCCTCGGTTCTTTTTTTTGCTAATTCCTTTAAATCTGTGTCCTCCGGTTACTAACCCTGACAGGAACAATCTTTCCTTATTTACACTAACTTGACCCTTCATGATTTTGAGCACCTCTATCAAACCCCAATCATCGGCCTCTCTGCTCCAAGGAGTATAATCCCCCCTTCTCCAGTCCCTCATCAAATTCATTTCCTTCTGAGACTGTACCTCATTCAGCACTTTCCCCTGACTTCCCTGCTGACTTTTAGCCACGTGTTGTGTCATATTTGTGAACCCATGCCCCACTGCTCATTGGGCTGCCTGCCCTACCACAGGCGGTTTAAAGTGCTTAAGCTCAGGAAACTTAAATGGCCCGTTAAGATTTTTCTGGACTCATGTACTGACAGCGAAAGAAACCTAATCGCACCAGCTGGATTCGGGCAGCTCTGTTTGGGCAATGGCTTCTGGACACGGTGTCTGTCTGGCATCACATGTCAACTCGCATGACACACACGCACTGCGAGGACTCGGGATTTCCGCCAGATGTGGAGTGATGAAAAGTTTCCATACTGGCCGGAGGAGGGAATGTACCCAAACTGCCAGAGCTCTGAGACACAAAGTTAAGAAAATAGAAAGAGGTTCGAAAGACTTATAAAACTCTTTGTTGCCCAGGGCGGTCCGGGAATGATCAGCAAAAAGAAAGAAATGGTGAAAGCTGCTGAACGGGACTGATGAAGACTGTGGCGTGTGTGAATTGCCCTTTCACGTCTCCTTCCTTTTGAGGGTTTGCATGTGGAAAATAGACAAGCGTTTGAGCTCGAGGACCTGTCATTAAAATTAACAGAAGCAAAGGGCCTGATACTCCACTGTTGATGACGAAAGAGTTGATCAACAGTAAGTAATGGTGTAATGACAGGAGAAGGCAGCTGTGGATTAATCATCCGACTTCTGACTCTTTCCAAAGGAAGGGCAGATTGAACTTGTTAAAGCTTTGTTAACCGCCTTGAAGGAACACCCTTCACCACAATTCTGCAGCGACGGAGGTAATTCAAAAGTGAGTATTTCAGGGAAATTAGGATCCTCGTCACTGAAGGTGGCGGTGAACACAAAGGGTTGTACCAAGACTATACTGAATTCCATATACTATGGAACAGGGAGGAGGATATGGATGTTATGAGGCCATGAAAAGCATTGGTGATACAGAGACCTCAGCAGGTCCTTACTACTGCAGGATGTATTACAGTCGAGCAAACTTCTTGCATTTTTGCACACTTATCCTGAAAAGGCGGCAGGACCAATTGATAAGGTGGATATAAAACCGTTTGGGTTACTTGGGTTTATAAATGGAGCAATGCAATATGGAAGCAAAGATATCCTGCTGGAATGTTCTAAACCACGGGTTAGGCCTCAGCTGGAGACAGAGAGTACAAAGTCAAGAAAGTTGTGACGGCCCTTTATAAAACTCCGATCCAGCCTCTCAGAGACCATTCTGGGCATCACATTTCAGGAAAGATGTGGTGGCTTTGGAGAGGGTACAGAAAAGATTGACCAGAATGTTTCCAGGGATGAGAGAAGACAGTTACGAGGATAATAGGAGCTAGAAGAGAGAAAGTTTGATCGATGAATCATGAAGGTAGAGTAGATAGAAAGAAGTTGATCCTATTAACGGAAGAGTCAAGATCCAAAGGACACTGATATGAGATGAATTCATGTTTTATTTGTTCATGTGATGTGGGCGTCGCTGGTTAGGCAGCATTTATTGCCCATCCCTAATTGCTCTTGTGAAGGTGGTGGTGAGCTGCCTTCTTCAACCACTGCAGGTCACGTGGTGTAGGTACACCCACAGTGCTGTTAGGGAGGAAGTTCCAAGATTTTCACCCAGCAGCAGCGGTGCAACGCCAATATATTTCCAAGTCAGGGCGTTGAGTGTCTTGGAGTGGAACTTGCAGGTGGTGGTGTTCCCATGTGTCTACTGCCCTTGTCCTTCTACATGGTAAAGGTTGTGGGTCTGGAAGGTGCTGTGTTGAAGGAGCCTTGGAGAGTTACTGCAGTGCACCTTGTAGACGGAGCACACGGCTGCCACTGTTTGTCGGTTGTGGAGGGATTGAATGTTTGTGGAAGGGGAAGCTATCAAGCGGGGCTGCTTTGTCCTGGATGGTTTCAAGCTTTTTGAGTGTTGTTGGAGCTGCACTCATCCAGGACAGTGGAGAATATTCCATTGCACTCCTGATTTGTACCTTGTAGATGGTGGACAGGCTTTGGGGAGTAAGGAGGTGAGTTACTCTCCGCAGAATTCCCAGCCTCTGGTTTGTTCTTATAACCACAGTATTTATATAGTTGGTCCGGTTCAGTTTCTGGTCAAGGGTAACTCCCAAGATTTGATAGTGGGAGGATTCATGCCATTGTATGTCATGGGGAGATGGTTGATTTTCTCTTGTAAGGAATGGTCATTGCCTGGCACTTGTGTGACATGAATGCAGCTTGCCTCTTATCAGCCCAAGCCTCGCTATTGTTCAGGTCCTTCTGCATTTGAACATGGACTGCTTCATTATCTAAAGAGTCACGCACATTGTGCAATCATCTGCGAACATCCCCATGCCTGACCTTATGATGACCATTGATGAAGCAGCTGAAAATGGTTGGGCCTAGGACACTACCCTCAGGAACGTGATGTCCTGGAGCTGAGATGATTCACCTCCAATCACCACAGCCATCTTCCTTTGTGCCAAGTATGACTCCAACCAGAGGAGGGATTCCCCCCCCTGATCCCATTGACTCCAGTTTTGCTCAGGCTCCTTGATGCCATACTCGGTCAAACGCTGCCTTGATGTCAAGGGCAATCACTCTCACCTCACCTATGGCATTCAGCTCTTTTGTCCATGTTTGAACCAAGGCCGTAATGAGGTCAAGAGCTGAGCGACCCTGACGGAACCCTAACTAAGCGTCAGTGAGCACGTTATTGCTGAGTAAGTGCCAGTGATAATACTGTTGTTGACTCCTTCCATCACTTTGCTGAACAACAAAATAACCAAAGGCAACATGAGAATGACCTTTTGCACAGTGAATTGTTATGAACTGGAATGTACAGTCAGAAAGGGTAGTGGAGGCAGATTGTCTTTCAATGAGGAATTGGATAAGTACTTGTAGGTAAAACATTAGTAGGACAATGAGGAAAAGATATGGAAATGGGATGAGCTAAATAAATTTGACATGGACTTGAGTGGATAAAATGGCCTCTTTCTTAACTGTAACCATTCAATGATTCTTTTCTTTGATTCCAGATACTGAAATTCAGGATGATGTAAAGGACTTGAAGAAGGTACAGAGAAGGTTTAGCAAGCTGTAGCCAGAGGTGGGGGTGCACTGGATGATGTCCCTGCCTCTTGTTAGACGTTTAGCTGCTGTTGTATAAAGAGTCAAAAGTTCTGCTCCTTTTCACCAACACCTTTATTTCACTTCAACAGACTTTGCACAAAACTCTAACATCACATCACCTGACACAAAGGCCACCTGAAGCCCCTTTACATAATCAGTTATTGGATACTTAACATAAATGAGACAACTAATTGGAATGTCTCTTAACCCATTACTTAACATCTCAGCCGGTTTCAATTCCGGCCTCGGGTGACAGTCTGTGTGGAGTTTGCACGTTATCCCCGGGTCTGCATGGGTTTCCTCCGGTTTCCTCCCACTGTCCAAAGATGTGCCGGTTAGGTGGGGTTACAAGGATAGGGTGGGGGAGTGGGCCTAGGCAGGGTGCTCTTTCAGAGGGTCAGTGCAGACTCGATGGGCCGAATGGCCTCCTTCAGCACTGTAGGAATTCTATGTTTCTAAGTAGATTTTCCTCAAAACCTCCGTCTTCAATATATTCAGCAACATGAGCATTCACACGCTCTGGGGTGGAGAATTCCAAAGTTTCACAACCCTTTCAGGAAAGAAATCTTTCCTCATCACAGCCCAAAATGGCTGCTCCCTTATCCTGAGCCTTTGACCCTGGATTCTAGATGTCCCAGCCGGGGCAAACATTTCTTTTTTTTAAAGCATTTTTCTGAGTAAGCCCTTAAAAAATGTTATATTGAAACTTCAGTCAATATAGGTCGTGTCGACTCAATCTCTCCTCTGCTCTAAAGTAAATAAATTAGCTCCTTAAATCTACCTAAGTAATTAAGGTAACTAAGAGTTAGAGAGGGTGATCTGTCCAAAGGCTTTTGGGAACGAGGTAACCCTGATAGTAGCACATATAAAGTGTCAGAATGGCCAAGGGGAGGTGATACGGCCTTAGGAAATATTTAACAGCAATTCAGGTTAATAAAGAATGATTCCCAGTTTGGGAAGATAAAGGAAGGGACATATTATTAAATATTATTATTAATATTAAATTATTATTCCTGTTAAGGTCAGGAGTAAAGGTCAGAGAGGAAGGAACTGAGAGTGAGATTGTGCATGCTGGACTGTAATCCAATGTTACTATTTTGTTTATCTCTGTATTTAAATAGACAACTGCCAGGTGAATAAATCCCATTTTGAATATTAAACTTGGGTCTGGTTGTCTAATTGGCTTGCTCCAGTGTGCTACTCTAAGGTAATATGAAGCTGGACAGATTTCCTTTTGTGTGCTGATTGCAATGCAGTTGGACAGTCTTTCTAGACAAACGGAACAAAGGAAATCTCCACCAACAGGTTTATTGTGGAGTGATTTGATTTTGTTTATTGTCACGTGTACCGAGGTACAGTGAAAAGTAATTTTCTGTGAGCAGCTCAACAGATCATTAAGTACATGAAAAGAAAAAGAAATAAAAGAAAACACCTAATAGGGCAACACAAGGTACACAATGTAGCTACATAAACACCGGCATCGGGTGAAGCATACAGCGGTGTAGTGTTAATCAGGTCAGTCCATAAGAGGGTCGTCTTGGATTCTGGTAACAGCGGGGAAGAAGCTGTTTTGGAGTTTGTTCGTGACTGTGTGACTGTGTCAGTTCCTGGCATTTGGCAGGACAGGAAATGGTGTGTTCCCAATTTGTGATTTTGCACCCATTAGCTATTCTGAATATACACTGGAAGTTAGTGTCTGAAATGTCATGGGGTGCAGTGTGAAATGTAATCCCTGTGCACCTCCTGTTGTGACCAAAGCCCACTATTGGAGCTGAACCAATGGGAGCTGTATAACTCCCACGTGGTCTGCCCATCTTGGGAGAACTTGCCTTTGATGCACCACCTCCATTGCTTCTCCACCTAACATGGGGAGTGTAGTTGTTCAGCCATAAGTACATGGGGAAAAATAACCAAGAACAAATAAAAGGAAGAACTTGAATTTATATAGCACCTTCCACATCCTCAGGAAGACTCAATATAATTTGAGGCCAATGAACCATTTTTCAAACATTAATTTGTGGGGAAACGTGATCGATTTGGAAAAAGTGAGGTCCCACAAACAGGAAGGAAGATAAATGACCATCTCATCTATTTTGGTGGTTTGTGTCAAGGGCTAAATGTTGGACAGGTCATTGGGAGATCTCCCCTGCTCTTCCTGGAGTCAAATCATGTGATTTTATTGACACATGCCTGGTTTTATCTCTCTCCTGAACTGTTAGGGGCTTTTCACAGTGACGTCATTGAAGCCTACTTGTGACAATAAGCTATTATTATATCATTATTGTCAATGGCTGGCACTGCTTTCGGTGACACTCTAACCTTGCTCACCTCACCTGGCTAAGCGAGGCGATCTTGTCACTGCTAAAAAAAAACACATTGTTGGTCAGCGGAAAGCGGCGCCGTCGGCATGGTTACCGCATAATAATGTGTTTTATTTGTCAAAACATCACTTGCATGGAAATGGAGCTTTTATTTCAACAGTGTTGGGATCACAGGCGTGTCATAACAGGAGAAATGTTCCCCCATGGATCACTTGTAGGATTGAATAACAATGTTTGAAAGGTGAGATCCTCGTAAGGGCAATTTGGGCAAAGCAAGATTTGTTTTTTTTCAAATTGGAAAATTTTACTTGTTCCTTCGGGGATCTCAGTGTAAACAAAGCTTTAGACTGTTATTTAGCCCACAGCAAGGAGAAGCCAGGGTCACTGAGTTCTCCTTCCTATTATTTCAAGAGGTTTAATGTCCAGTTAGTTAACAGGGTGGTGTTCATAAAGACAGTCACAAGCACAGGTTAATGTCTGGCTTCATAAGGTCAAATCTGGCTACAGGAACACTCCAAGCCAGTAACATGTCCATTAGCTCAGGTGATGTCATGAGGTCTGGGTATGAAATTCCAGCTGTCATTTAAGTATTCTGTACTGCTGCAATACTGTCTGAAATTATTTCTATGTTCCTCGATAGATACAGGTACGTTTACCGCTTTGTAAAAGTCCTAAACACAATGTAGGCCGTGTTTCCTAGGTGATACCCACGGAAAGGTCATAAACTTTCCTCTCTAAGCTGCAGTTCCTTTTCCCGTTCCTTGCATTCCTCTCATTCTGCAGACTCTTTATCCTCCCTGCATTATTGCTGTGTCAAAATTAAACCTCTTCTTGCCCTTTCATACTCCCATTCATCCTTTCCCAGGGAACCTCGCTTACTCTTGCAAATAACAAACTTCCAAAACTCAACTCTCCACTTGCCTAGTTGAGTGCCGCTCCAGCAACAGTTAAGACACTTTACACCATCCGGGCACCCCCATCCACCACCAAAAACATTTACTCCCTCCACCACTGACGCGCTGTGGCAGCAGCGCACAGAATCTACAACATGCCCTGTGGTAATTCACCAAGGCTCCTTTGACAGCACCTTCCAAACCTGTCACCTCCACCACCTTGAGGGACAAGAGCAGCAGATACATGGAAACACTTCCACATGCAAGTTTCTTTCCAAGCCACACATCATCCTTAGAAATATATCGCCGTTCCTTCAGTGTCGTTGGGTCGCAATCCTGGAACTCCCTCCCTAACAGCACTGTGGGTGTACCTACATGACATGGACTGCTGCGGCTCCAGGCGGCAGCTCACCACCACCTTCTCGAGGGCCATTAGGGATGGGCAATGCAAGCTGGCCATGCCAGCGACACCCACATCCCTCAAACGTACAAAAAAGGTTTGTGCCCTTTAAGTATCATTTTCTGATTGTGTTTCAAATCTTTACTGTAGACTTTGTGCCCTCGCCTGATTTTCTCGATTAAAAAGCAAGTGACTCGTTCGCAAAGTGCGTTGCCCTTTCCGAATTGGCTCCGAGACTGTTACCCCCACTGAAAGAAAAAAAGTTTGCATTTACATAGCCCCCGTCGTGATCTCAGGATGTCCCAAAGTGCTTTTCTGCCAACAGGATACATCTGAAGTGCCGTCAATGTTGTGATGTAGGAAACTTGGCAGCTAATTTGTGCACAGCAAGCTCCCACAAACAGCAAAAGTGATAGTGACCAGCGTACGGACTTGATGCTTTCTGCACACTTTCTAGATTCCATATTATTTAAGTTACATCGGGATGCAAATGCATGAAAGCTTTACATTGATGACACTAGAACGAGAGCCACAACTTATCAAGAAAGGTTTGACAGGCTGGGGCTTTGAAGAGTTTGAGGTTGGCCTGTTCAGAGTCTTTAAAATTCTGAAAGTGTTTTGTTGGGTAGATGGAGAGAATTGTTTCCCCTTGTAGGAGCAATAAAACCAGGAGGCCATGAACATAGGATAT
This sequence comes from Scyliorhinus torazame, assembly GCF_047496885.1. Lineage (NCBI taxonomy): Eukaryota > Metazoa > Chordata > Chondrichthyes > Carcharhiniformes > Scyliorhinidae > Scyliorhinus > Scyliorhinus torazame. Next base: position 267,113,042 of record NC_092714.1, on the reverse strand, counting down.
TCACTAATAAATCCAAGAGGAAATTCAGGAGAAATCTTTTACCGAGAGAGAAAGGTGAGAGTGTGGAACTCACTCCCGCAAGGCCATGGGTGAGACAAAACAGCATTGATGCATTTAAGGAGAAACGGGATGTGATAACCCTCACCAGGTCCAGGGGGGACAACTCGATTGATCTCCCCATGAGGTTCGTGGGATACGTGCTCCCCCGCTAATGGGCGGAGACCAATCAGCTGTGGCTGGTAGAATTCGCCTCATAAAAGCCGGCATGATCGGTAGTCCCGGTTGGGACCTTTGTGTGTTTGCCTCATTGCAGGCCTTTTCTTTGGGCTGAAAATAAATCGCCGTTTGAATTCACCTTCTCGGGCCCCCTGAGCTTTTATACTGGATAAACACATCGGGCAGTTCTCTAGTCTCTCAGCTGCGTGTTTCTTGGCAGCGGGAAGGCGGCGCGCCGTTCGCTGGCGGCTGGATTCGTTGTTCCCGCCGCTGTCAATGGGAATTCCCCCTGAAGCCATCCCACGCTGCCAGGAAACCCGCACAGACGGCGGGACCAGATAGAAGGTTATGTTAATAGAGTGAAGTGAAGAGGCGCGGGAGGTGGTTCAGGTACATCAGCAACACAAAATGGATCAGTTGGACTGAATGGCCTGTTCAGTGCTGTAAAATTCCATATGATGTGTTTATGTCCACGATGTTCGAGGAATAAATACTGACCAGGACACTGGGAACAACTAACCTTTATTTCTTATGGGATGTGGCTCGGCCAGCATTTATTAACCGTCCCTAATTGCCCTTGAGAAGGTGGTGGTTAACCCCCTCATTGAACTTCAGCAGTCACTGTGGTGTTGGTACACCCACTGCACTGTTCGGGAGGAGGTTCCAGGATTTTGACCCAGGGACAGTGAAGGAATGGCCGATATATTTGCGGGCCAAGACGGTGAGTGACTTGGAATGGAACTTGCAGGCAGTGGTGTTCACATGCATCTGCGGCCCTTGCCCTACTGGGTGGCAGAGATCGCAGGTTTGGGAGTTGCTGTCGGAGGAGCCTTGCTAAGTTGCTGCTGAAAAACTCAAGATAGGGTGAGTGCTCAACATAGCCAGCAACCGGTTAGCCATCATCTTTTTCCAGCTTCTCGCCCAGTTCCCACGCAGCTGTATTTCTCCCAGACGGTGCCCCCCCGCCCATCCTTTCCCGTACCCACTCCCCCCTTTCCCCAGCAGCAGCAACCCAGTAATTCCCCCCTCCCCCCCCCCCCCCGCTAGACCCCCCGCTAGCGTAATTACTCCCCCCATGTTGCTCCCAGAAGTCAGCAAACTCTGGCTGACCTCGGCTTCCCCCCGTGATCACGGCTCGCCCCGTGCGGCGCCCCCTCCTTCCTGCTTCTCTATTCCCGCCATAATTATCATAGCGCGGGAACCAAGCCCGCGTCTCTCCCTCGGCCCCGCCTCCCATGGCCAACGCCCCATCTCCTCTCCCTCCCCACCTCCCCCCATCACCACCTGTGGGAGAAAGAAAAGTTACCATACCGCAGGATTAATCATACAATCCCTCTTCGCCCCCCCCCCCCACTCGTTCCACCACTTTGTCCAAACGTTCATTTTCGTAGTGATCCCGGTGGTGATCACGAAGGCTTTTTTCAAAAGGATAGAAAAGAGTATCATGGGTTTTGTTTGGGCCGGGAAGACTCCGAGAGTGAGGAAGGGATTCTTACAGCGTAGTAGGGATAGGGGGGGGCTGGCACTACCGAGCCTAAGTGAGTATTATTGGGCCGCTAATATTTCAATGGTGAGTAAGTGGATGGGAGAGGAGGAAGGAGCGGCGTGGAAGAGATTAGAGAGGGCGTCCTGTAGGGGGACCAGCCTGCAGGCTATGGTGACAGCCCCATTGCCGTTCTCACCAAGGAACTATACCACGAGTCCGGTGGTGGTAGCTACACTGAAGATTTGGGGACAGTGGAGACGACATAGGGGAAAGACCGGAGCACTGGGGGGGTCCCCGATAAGAAACAACCATAGGTTTGCCCCGGGGGGAATGGATGGGGGATTTGGAATGTGGCAAAGAGCAGGTATAACGCAATTGAAAGATCTATTTGTGGATGGGAAGTTTGCGAGTCTGGGAGCGCTGACCGAGAAATATGGGTTGCCCCAAGGGAATGCATTCAGGTACATGCAATTGAGGGCTTTTGTGAGGCAACAGGTGAGGGAATTCCCGCAGCTCCCGACACAAGAGGTGCAGGACAGAGTCATCTCAAAGAAATGGGTGGGGGACGGTAAGGTGTCGGATATATATAGGGAAATGAGAGACGAAGGGGAGACTATGATGGACGAACTAAAAGGGAAATGGGAAGAAGAGCTAGGGGAGGAGATTGAGGTGGGGATGTGGGCAGATGCCCTAAACAGGGTAAACTCGTCGTCCTCGTGCGCCAGGCTAAGCCTGATTCAGTTTAAGGTATTACACAGGGCACATATGACTGGAACACGGCTCAGTAAATTTTTTGGGGTGGAGGATAGGTGTGCGAGGTGCTCGAGAAGCCCAGCGAATCATGCCATATGTTTTGGTCATGCCCGGCACTACAGGGGTTTTGGATGGGGGTGACAAAGGTGCTTTCGAAAGTAGTAGGAGTCCGGGTCGAACCAAGCTGGGGGTTGGCTATATTTGGGGTTGCACAAGAGCCGGGAGTGCAGGAGGCGAAAGAGGCCGATGTTTTGGCCTTTGCGTCCCTAGTAGCCCGGCGCAGAATATTGCTAATGTGGAAAGAAGCCAAGCCCCCGGGGGTGGAGACCTGGATAAATGATATGGCGGGGTTCATAAAGTTAGAGCGGATTAAGTTCGTCCTAAGGGGGTCGGCTCAAGGGTTTACTAGGCGGTGGCAACCGTTCGTCGAATATCTTGCGGAAAGATAGATAGGGGAGAACAAAGAAGGCAGCAGCAGCGGCCCAGGACTTGGGGGGAGGGGGGGGGGGGGAGGGATGGGGGGGGATGGGGGGGGGGTGTGGCCTGAGACAAGGCAGTTGCCAATTAGGGCCAGTTTTTATTTTTTGTTATTTAATATTTATTTATTTGTTGTTGTTTTTGTTTAAATTTAAAAAGGTCATTATTATCTGTATTGTTACAATGTTGTGTAAAGGATGCACAATGTACTGTGTTGGTTGACCAAAAATTTTCAATAAAATATTATTTAAAAAAAAAACATAGCCAGCAACCAGCAGGCGTATTATGTCGGGTCTGCAGACAATGTAAGATGGTGCAGTATGGGGCTGGAGAGAAATGTGTGTTGATGTGTGCGCTGCAAGTCAGATACTTTGCAGATTGGACTGTGTTTCCGCTGGTGATACTTTACAGACATAATCAGGGACCTCAGGTGAGTGTTGTTCAGCACTGATCCCCACAAATGGGGACCAGACGGAATGGTACTTGTGTGGGGGGGGGGGGGGGCCTCCCAGGGGATCGGAAGCCCCCAGTTGCATGCCCATTGGGATGCCATGTGGGTGCCAGCCTGGCACTGCCAACTGGCATGGGCACAGCCAACTGGCATGGGCACAGCCAAGCTGCTAAGCTGGCATTTTCTGTGTGCGGCAATTGCGCCGGGGGTGCCCTGTATGGGTGTTGGATTTTGGGGGGGGGGGGGCAGCATGGTAGCACAAGTGGCTAGCACTGTGGCTTCACAGCGCCAGGGTTCCAGGTTCGATTCCCCGCTGTGTCACTGTCTGTGCGGAGTCTGCACGTCCTCCCTGTGTCTGCGTGGGTTTCCTCCGGGTGCTCCGGTTTCCTCCCACAGTCCAAAGACGTGCAGGTTAGGTGGACTGGCCATGATAAATTGCTCTTAGTGTCCAAAAAGGATAGGAGGGGTTATTGGGTTACGGGGATAGGGTGGAAGTGAGGGCTTAAGTGGGTCGGTGCAGACTCGATGGACCGAATGGCCTCCTTCTGCACTGTATGTTCTATGTTTATAATCAGTCTTTGCTCTCTGCAGCAGCCTGCTGCATTTAATAATAAAACTTTCCATGATTGGTTTTCCATCAATTTAATTTTGAAAGGGTCTGTCTTGAAAATAATACAAAAAGAATATCTTCTGGCACCAAAAATCCCTGAGGTTCTCCCACTATCGTTCTGATGTGCAGCTCTGGGTTCTTACAGCTCGGTGATTTTTTTTCTCATCACTACCCAAACCCAATCGCTTTGTCCTGTCCCTATACTCTCTCCTGCCACTGTGGGAATTTAGTCTCAACAGTGTGAAGAATGCAGGATTGTAGATATATTGGATTATAAATATTTGGCAATTTAAGGGTTGACGGCCTGGGTTAGAGTGTGTTTGACCGCCGTAGTCATGTTTTTAAAAATAATCTTGTTTTGCAAGACCTGAAGACTTTTAAGTGCCAGATGTGAAATTGACCAGAATAATGGGCGGGGTTCTCTGAGCCCGCGCCAGGTCAGAGAATCGCCGGGGGGGGGGGGGGGGGGGCGCACGAATCCTCCAGTGACCGCGGGGCCGGTCGGGGGCCATTGAAAGCGGCCCCCACGTCGATTCTCCGCGCTCGACGGGCCAAGTGCCCGCCGAGTCCCGCCGCCGTTATTTGCGTATGGTCCTACCCGGTGGGACCCCGGCTGCGGGGGCTGTCCTGGTGGTGGGGCGGGGGGGTGCTGACTCCGGGAGGGGGCCTCCCCGGTGACCAAGCCCGTGATCGGGGGCTACCGATCGGCGGGCACGTTCATTCCAGGGGGGGGGGCCTATGTTCCTCCATGCGGGGACCCTGTAGGGCTCTGTCATATTGCCCGGGGGTCAGCGCGGAAGCGGCTGTGACTGCGCATGCGGGGAACCGCGCCAGTCGTGTAGGGCCGGATCTCGGCTCCGGAGCAGCGCACAGCATTCCGCCGCCGAACTAGACCCCAAGGAAGAGGTGAATGACTGGGCCTGGAGGCCTGTGGACGGCGGCGGCGCTCATGCCGGTTTTGACGCTGGCATCAACACTTGGCCAGGATTTCGGAGAATCCCAACCAATGTGTTTTCTGTCTGGGTTAATGCAATGTTGTTTGGCCAGGGGGAGTCCATGTGTTTTCAGCCTGGCGAGTTAATGTGTTTTCAGCTTGGGGAGATGATGTCTTTGCTGGGTCGAGCTAAGGTATTCAGACATTTTGAGAAAACCTTTTGAGTTGAGTTTAGATCTGAGTAACCCTCATGGCCAAAAAATATTGAATTCTCCTCCGTCGGGATTCTCCGTTTTGCTCCATTTTCCCGACAGCGTGGGACTACCCCACAATGGGGAAACCCCATTGACCAGCCGGCAAAACGGAGAATTCCTTCGGTGCATCACAGCAGAAAAAATGGTGTGGCGGGAGGGAGAATCACGCCCAAGGTCTTTTTGTCTATTAAAACAGAGTAATAGTATTTAAAGCATTGAAGACTTGTCTGAGGACAGGGGGGGAAGCTGAAACAAATCAGTTGCAACAGCTTGTCGAAGACATCCAGCCAGAGTCTGTGAGGGTTCTAACAGGAGCCAAATTTGTTTTGGAAAGTAAGTATTAATCTGTGACATTGGGATGTGGGATGGTTGTTTTTTCTGTTCTTGTTGTTTAATTGGGAATAGAGATAGTCGGGTGTATTCTCCGCCTCCCCAGGTGCATGTTTCTCGGCGGTGAGCCGTCGCTGACAGCGGGATTCTCCATTCCCGCCACTGACCAATGGGATTTCTCATTGTCGGCCCCCCACACCAGGAAAGCCACGGGTGGTGGGTGTGCTGCTGGCGGAATGGAGAATCCCGCCGCCGCAGAATTCACGGCAGTAAGTAAGGGTATGGTACTTACTGTATTGAGTAGTATTGTTTAAGGGATAATTATAAGCTGTTTTCAGGTGTGTTGGTAAAGAGTTTAACATAAAGGTTTGTTTTAAAATACGGGTGGCACGGTAGTACAGTGGTTAGCACTGTTGCTTCACAGCACTAGGATCCCATTTCAGTTCCCGGCTTGGATCACTGTCTGTGCGGAGTCTGCACGTTCTCCCCGTGTCTGCGTGGGTTTCCTCCGGGAGCTCCGGTGTCCTCCCACATGTCCCGAAAGACGTGCTGTTAGGTGAATTGGACATTCTGAATTCTCCCTTTGTGTATACGAACAGGCGCCGGAATGTGGCGACTAGGGGATTTTCACATTAACTTCATTGCTGTGTTACTGTAAGCCTACTTGTGACACTAATAAAGATTTTTATTAAAAATCCCTATTTCTTTATGCAATCACTTCTGGAGCAAAGTATTCTTTCCGCACAGTCTTAGAAAAATAAACTAAAATATTGGGGGTTCGGTCCAGTGTCCTAGCCACTTGTTGGGGTCTGATCTGGGATCGCCAGAACCTTACATATAATTCCTCATTTGGCTTGAGGTTATTAAACTCAAAGACAGCGAGCGTATGTGGAACATTTGCATTCTTTCAGGTTTTGAAGTTTGAATAGGGAGTGACTGGAGGCAGCTCTTACAGTTGCACAAACGTTCCTGGGTGTGGAAGAGATACTCGGGATGGTTTACAAAGGGAGACTAAAACAAAACTTTTGGGTCAGGTGGAGAAGCTGCAGTTAAACTTACCTAAAGTGATGAGGAAGGTAGAGAAATACAAGCAGGGAATTCTGGGGAGGGAAGGTGAACAGCCAGTGGTCGTGGTTCACTTTGGTACCAACGACAGAGGTAAACGAAGGGATAAAGAACTGCAAGCCAGTACAGGAAGGTAGGAGATAAACAAAAATGCAGGACCTCAAATTCAGTCATCTCAGGATTACTCCCAGTTCTACCTACCGGAGAGAGCAGGAATAGGAGGATAGATTGCGTGGCTGGAGAGATGGTATGGTCGGGAGGGATTCAGATTCTTAAGGCACTGGGGCCGGTTCTGGGGAAGGTGGGGCTTGCACAAGCCGGATAGGTTGCACCCAGGCAGAGCTGGGACCAATGTCCTTGCGAGGACTTTCGCTAATTCTTTTGGGGAGTACTTAAACTCGTGTGGCAGGGAGATGGGATCCCAGGAGAAGGATCAGATAGGTCAAACTCAGATCAGGAAAATGGAGGTAGACTTGGAATTACAGGAGAAACAAAGTTTCGAAAGTCTCCAGCGAGGGAAAATGATGGGGTTAAACTGTTTACACTTCAATGCAAGGAGTATTACAAACAAGGTAGATGAGTTAAGGGCACAGATAGACACATGGCAGCAGGATGTCATTGCTATAATGGAAACCTGGCTAAAGGAGGGGCAAAATTGGCAGCTCAATATCCCTGGAGTCTTCAGACAAGATAGAGTGGGAGATAAAAAAGGAGGGGGAGCAGCACTAATGGTTAAAGGCTCAATTCCAGTTGTGAGAAGGGATGAAATACTAAACGGGTCAACAAAAGGGGCTTTATATGTTGAGCTTAGGAATAAAAGTGGGGCAGTCATACTACTGGGAATCTACTACAGACCCCCAAATAGTGAAAGAGATCGAAGAACACGTATGTAGGCAAATTGCTGCCTGTAAGAACAAGAGGGCAATAACAGTAGCAGACTTTAACTATCCCTATATCAACTGGGATTCAAACGTTACAGGGGGAACTGAGGGAGAAGTGCTCATGCAGTGTGCAAAGGAATTTGTTTTCAACGAGAGAAGATGCAATTCTCGACCTAGTCTTGGGGAACGAAGAAGGACAAATGGGTGAAGTGGCAGTTGGCGACCATATCGGTGATATTGATCACAATTCAGTGAGATTCAGTATGGAAAAGGACAGGGATGAAGCAGGAGTAAAAGTTATGAACTGGGAGAAGGCAAATTTAGCAGAAATGAGAAGGGACTTGGCTGAGGTGGACTGGCCAGCACTGCTAGAGGATAAATCAGTGGAAAACCAGTTGGAAGCACTAAAAGCAAGATCCTAAATGTACAAAGTAGACATGTCCCCTCCAAGAATAAGAGTGATACTGCCAAATCTAGGCCCCCTGGTTGTCTAGAGGAATACAGAGGAAGATCAAACAGAAAACATAGAGTCATAGAGGGTTACAGAATGGAAAGAGGCCCTTCGGCCCAACTTGTCCATGCTGCCCAGTTTTTACCACTAAGCTCGTCCCAATTGTCCAAATTTGGCCCATATCCCTCTATACTCATCTTTTTATATAACTGTATAAATGCTTTTTAAAAGACAAAATTGTACCCGCCTCTACTACTGCCTCTGGCAGCTCGTTCCAGACACTCACCAACCTCTGTGTGAAATATCTGCCCCTCTGCATTTTGTATCTCTCCCCTCTCACCTTAAATCTATGTCCTCTAGTTTTAGACTCCCCTACCTTTGGGAAAAGATGCTGACCATCTACCTTATCTATGTTCCTTATTATTTTATAGACCTCTATAAGATCACCCGAAGCCTCCTACGCTCCAGGGAAAAAAGTCCCAGCCTATCCAGCCTCTCCTTTTAACTCAGACCATCAAGTCCCGGTAGCATCCTCGTAAACTTTTTCTGCACAAACTCGAAGGATTGAAATCCTTGAAAGTTGATAAGTTGTCAGGGCCAGATGGAGTTTTCCGAGGCTAATGAAAGCGGTCAGGGAGGAGATAGCAGATGCTCTGAGGATGACTTTCCAGTCCTCATTAGACACAGGGGCGGTACCAGAGGACTGGAGAAATACAAAGGTGCTTCCATTGTTTAAAAAGGATGAAAGAAAATGCCGGATAATTATAGGCCAGTTAGTCTTATGTCAGTGGTGGGCAAATTAGTAGAATCAATCCTGAGAGATAGGATTAACTGTCACATAGAAAGGCATGGACCGTCAGGGAGAGTCAGCATTGATTTGTTAAAGGAAGGTCTTGCCTCATGAATTTGATCAAATTCTTGAGGAAGTGACAAGAAGGGTTGATGAAGGTAGAGAGGTGGATGTGGTGTACATGGATTTTAGCAAGGCGTTTAACAAAGTCCCACATGGCACATTGGTCAAGAAAGTGAAAGCCCATGGGATACAGGGCAATGTGGCAAACTGGATAAAAAGTTGGCTTAGTAAAAAGAAACAAAGAGTCATAGAGGTTTACAGAATGATCGATGGCTACCCTTGCAATTGGAAAGTTGTTTCAAATGGTGTTCCACAGGGCTCGGTGTTGGGACCCTTACTGTTTGTGTTATATGTTAACAATTTGGGAAGAACGTGGGGGGGGGGACGGGCACGATTAGAAATTTGCAGATAACACAAAGATTGGTGGACAGTTTAGCGGATAGCTTTAATCTACAAAATGACAGATGTGTTGGTGGAGTGGGCGATAAAGTGGGAGGTGGAATTTAACACAGTGAAGTGTGAGGTCACGCATTTAGGAAGGTCAAACAGTTATAGGGAGTACACAATAAATGGGAATAAAGTAAGAGGGGTCGGTGAAGTGAGGGATCTTGGTGTGCAAGTACACAGGTCCCTAAAGGCAGCAGTTTAAATAGACAAGTTTGTAAAGAAAGCATATGGAATGCTCTCCTTCATTGGCAGAGGTATAGAATTTAACAGGAAGGATATAATGTTGGAATTGTATAAAACACTAGTGAGGACACAACTGGAGTGTTGCGTGTAGTTCTGGTCACCACATTACAGGAAGGTCGTTATTGCTCTAGAGAGAGTGCAGAGGAGGTTTACAAGAATGTTGACAGGGCTGGAAAGGTGCAGCTACGAGGTGAGATTGAATAGGGGTTATTTTCCTTGGAATAACGAAGGCTGAGGGGTGACGTAATAGAGGTGTACAAAATTATGAGGGGAAGAGACAGAGTGGACAGGATAAAATTGTTTCCATTGGTGGGGAATTCTAGAACCAGGGGACATTGATTCAAGATAAGAGGCAGAAGGTGTAGAGGGGACATGAGGAAGAACCTTTTTATACACAGAGGGTAGTGGGAACCTGGAGTTCGCAGCCCGAGTTGGTGGTGGAGGCAGAGACCCTAAACTCTTATAAAAAGTACTGGATCTGCACCTTAAGTGCTGTAAACGACAGGGCTAAGGACCGGGCGGAGGACGTTTTTTAAAAATTTGTTCCTGGGATGTGGGCAGACCCAGCATTTGCTGCCCATCCCTAATTGCCCTTGAACTGAGAAGCTTGCTAGGCCATTTCAGAGGGAGGCATTCACATCACTGTGCAAGTCTGGAGTGACATGTTTGCCAGACCGGGTGTGGGTTGCAGAGTTCCTTCCCTGAAGGATATTAGTGAACCAGATAGGTTTTTATGACAATCAGTAATACTCTCATGGTCATTATTATACTTGTGATTCCAGATTTATATTGAATTAAAATTTCACCATTTGCCACAACATCAGAGCCTTACTCGGTGTCTCTGGATTACTGGTCTAGTGACGATACCACTGTGCCAACGGCGTCCCTTGGTGGTATTAGAAAGAACAGAAAATGGCAGCACAGTAGCATAGTGGTTAGCACAGTTGCTTCACAGCTCGAGTGTCCCAGGTTCGATTCCCAGCTGGGTCACTGTCTGTGCGGAGTCTGCACGTTCTCCTCGTGTCTGCGTGGGTTTCCTCCGGGTGCTCCGGTTTCCTCCCACAGTCCAAAGATGTGCGGGTTAGGTGGATTGACCATGCTAAATTGCCCTTAAGTGTCCAAAAAATGTTAATTGGGGGTTATTGGGTTACGGGGATGGGGTAGATATGTGGACTTCAGTAGAGTGCTCTTTGTAAGGGCCGGTGCAGACTCGATGAGCCGAATGGCCTCCTACTGCACTGTAAATTCTATGATGGCCTCCTTCTGTGTTGCAACTTGTCTAGGTTCTAAGCCATAGCTCAACAGTTAAATTTGCCAGAGACACAGCCTGAATCATTGGAATTAGCCAGAGTGGTTCTGAGCATGAGTGGTTTTAACCGGAAATTGGTGCTAGATTTCAGCAGCGTCGTTACTCCACTGACTGAACTTCTGAAAAAGCACAAAACGTTTCCGTGGGCGTCAGAATGCCAGGAGACGCACGATAATCTGAAGACTGTGTTAATCACCGCACCAGTTTTGATGGCATCTAATTATGCCAAGCAATTTAAGGTGGCAATTGATGCGAGGGACATGGGCATTGGTGTTGTACTGTTGCAGGAAGACGACGAAAGAATCGAAAGACCTATCAGTTTTTTTGTCAGAAACTAAGTATTCATCAAAATAAATATTTGACCATCTAGAAGGAGACATTGAGTTTTGTTTTGGCATTACAACATTTTGACATTTATGTTGGAGACAATTGTATGCACAGACCATAATCCATTAAAGCTTTTAGGCAAGATCGATCCTGTCTCTCTCACAGTAAAGGGCGTGATCGATCCTGTCTCTCTCACACAGTAAAGGGAGTGATCGATCCTGTCTCTCTCACACAGTAAAGGGAGTGATCGATCCTGTCTGTCTCACACAGTAAAGGGAGTGATCGATCCTGTCTCTCTCACACAGTAAAGGGAGTGATCGATCCTGTCTCTCTCTGTCACAGTAAAGGGAGTGATCGATGCTGTCTCTCTCACAGTAAAGGGAGTGATCGATCCTGTCTCTCTCTCTCACAGTAAAGGGAGTGATCGATCCTGTCTCTCTCACACAGTAAAGGGAGTGATCGATCCTGTCTCTCTCTCACAATAAAGGGAGTGATCGATCCTGTCTCTCTCTCACAGTAAAGGGAGTGATCGATCCTGTCTCTCTCAAACAGTAAAGGGAGTGATTGATCCTGTCTCTCTGTCACAGTCAAGGGAGTGATCGATCCTGTCTCTCTCTCACAGTAAAGGGAGAGATCGATCCTGTCTCTCTCTCTCACAGTAAAGGGAGTGATCGATCCTGTCTCTCTCTCACAGTAAAGGGAGTGATCGATCCTGTCTCTCTCTCACAGTAAAGGGAGTGATTGATCCTGTCTCTCTCTCACAGTAAAGGGAGTGATCGATCCTGTAAAAAAAAAAAAAAAAAAAAAAAAAAAAAAAAGCTTTTAGGCAAATAAAAAAATCAGAATCCAAGACTTTTCAGATAGAGTTGATTTTTTTACAACCGTTTAAATTGTGGCAGGAAGAGAAATGTGATTGCAGATGCTTTATTATGACTGCGACGTGTGGGAAGATTGAAATGGACTATAACTCATGTTTACGTTTGCAAAATGATATATATATATATATCTTATCGAGTATAAGTTGTGTTTAATCATGAGAAATGTTTCGAGTTAAAAGGCTTTGGAAATTTTTTTTAAAGATTTAGAGTACCCAATTATAAGAATATATATATATACATATATATAGATTTATTTTCCAATTAAGGGGCAATTTAGCGTGACCAATCCACCTAACATGAACATCTTTGGGTTGTGGGGGTGAAACCCACGCAGACATGGGGAGAATGTGCAAACTCCACATGGACAGTGACCCAGGCCCGGGATTCGAACCAGGCTTTGGAAAAATGAAACCACCTCTTTAGATTGATTGTTTGTTTATTTTTAAGGGGGAGGTGTGATGAATGCAGGAATTCTAGATAATAAACATTTGGCAATTTAAGTGTTGACAGCCTGGGTTAGAGTGTGTTTAACCGCAATAGTCATGTTTTTAAAAATAATCTTGTTTTGCAAGACCAGAAGGCTTTTAGGAGCCACAGGCCAAATTGACCAGAATAATGTGTTTTCTGTCTGGGCTAATGCAATTTTGTTTGTCTAGGGCGAGTCCCTGGTGAGTTAGTGTTTTCAGCCTGGAGAGTTCATTTGTTTTCAGCTTGGAGAGAGGTTGTGATTGCTAGGTGAAGCTAAGACATCCAGGCATTTTTGAGAAAGCTTTTTGAGTTGAGTTTTGATCTGACCAATCCTTTATACCTCAAGTAAGGTCTTTTGTTCTCACAGTAGAATAGTTAAAAAGGAGTAATAGTATTTAAAGCAGAGCAGACTTGTCTGAGGACAAGATGAAAGCTGAAACAAACCAGTTGAAACAGCTCTTTGAAGATATCCAGCCAGAGTTTGTGGGGGTTCTAACAGGAGTCAAATCTGTTCTGGAAAGGAAGTGGTAATCGGTATCATTTGGATGGATGGATTGAGAGCTTTTGCTTCCTTTCTTGTTGTTTAATTTGGAATAGAGATAGTAATTAAGGGTATTGTATTTGCCGTATTGAGTAGTATTGTTTTCAGGTGTGTTATGAAAGAGTTTAATATTTTTTTAATAATAAAGGTTTGTTTTTAAATACCAGATCCCAATTCCTTCGTGCAATCACTCATGGAGCGAAGTATTCTTTCCCCAGAGTCTTACAAAATAAACTTTTCAGTCCAGTATCCTGGACACTTTTGGACCTGGTCTGGGATCGTAATAACAGTGGTTCTTCATGATAAAATGCACGTTGACATGGTCTAAGGAAGACCCATCAATATCATTGACACTTTACCCAAAGAATGTGGCGCCAGCTACCACATTTTGGTTAATTGATGGAAGAATTTCTGAGCTGATTATCAAGCCGTTGAACCAGGTAATGAACACTCCTTCCAGGGCTGACCAGTCCTGACGTTGGACTTGAACCCAGAACTTCTGATCAGAGGTAGGAACACTACCACAATGCAACAAGACCTTCTACGCCACAGAAAGTGACCGAGGCAAATGGAGGGGAAGCTTGATCAGTTTATGAGTGATAAAGGAAGAATAGGTTTGTGTAAGATGACGTAGGGTGGGAATTGACTTTTGTGGAGCATAAACACTGCCGTTAAATGGCCTGTTCCTGTGTTGGAAACTCTTATGATTCATTCATTTTTCTATCCTTGTTCCCACTTACTTTTCTCTGTCTTTGCCTACTCTTTCTCTCTTTCCTATCTGGTCCCATTGCTCCATCAACTCAGCCTTTGACAGACTGGCTGCTGGCCTCACCTTCCCTCAGTCCTATGACTTCGAAATCTCATCTTCATTTACCAGTCCGTCGATGTGCCTCAGGCCACTATGCATCTGCACCCACGCCCAATCCCCATTTCCAGGCTCACACTCTCCTCTCTCCTGATCCTCCATCTTCTGGACCATTGGTAACGGTTCAAATGTGAGAACAGGCTGCAAATGCCAAACGTTTATTCCTCAGGGTATAGAAGATTAGGGCATGATTTAATAGAGGCGTTTAAATTGTTTGGATGGCGAAGCTATTTCCTCGGGTGGGGGCGGGGAAGTGGAATCCAGAGCCAGGGGCACCAGCTTAAAATTAGAGCAAGGGTTAGTCCAGGAAACGCTTCTTCACACAATGCGGAGAGGAAATCTGCAAACTCTCTCCCTCAAGAAGATGTTGAGTTGGGGGTGTGGAGGGTCCAATTGAAAACCTCCAAACTGAGACTGACAAATGTTTGAGTGTCAAGGATATAGTCAAAGTCAGAGCGCAGAAGGAGATCACTCGGCCAATCAGGTCCATGCTGACTCGAGCGATACAAAAACGAGATAGGTCAACGGAGTTACGCTATAGATTATCGCGAATCGAATGAAGTCATGGAACAGACTTAAGGGGATGAATTTCCCTCTCCTAGCCCTGTTTTTAAAAATTCATTTATGGGATGCGGGAATCGCTGGTCATCACTTATTGCCCTTCCCAGATTTCCCTTGATCTGAGTGGCTTGCTTGGCCACTTCAGAGGGCCGTTAAGAGTCAATTACATTGCTGAGGGTCTGGAGTCACATAAGGCCAGACCGGGTAAGGGTGACAGATTTCCTTCCCGAAAGGGCATTATTGAGCCAAATGGATTTTTACTACAATCGTTTCAAGATCATCAACAGGCTTTTGATTCCAGAATTGATTGACTTCAAATTGCACCATCTGTTGTGGTGGGATTCAAACCCACCTTTCTGAGAGCGTTAACCTGGGTTACTGATCCAGTGGAGAAACCAATAGGCTACCAGCACCGCCTCCCCAGGATTCCTACATTCCAGGACTTCCTGAATCACTCCATCCTCCAACATTCCCATCATCAAAATCAGTGATGGTCAATCTCGGCTGGTGAGTGGGCCGCATGAGAACCCCTCCTTTATCTCAGGGGGCAGCAAGATTGAAATCGGGGCTTGTTCACTAACCATCACCCCATGGATAAGATTAAATACATTTAATACACGCCGAATATTACAAAATGACTTCTATAAATGTCTTAATTATTTATACATTAATAGAACAGTCATCAACTTCAAGTGGTCAAAACAAAAGAAATATTTACACTTTGGATGCAGAGGGAGCGCACGGCTCTTCCAGTCAATGTCGTGAGCAGTCAGCATGCTCCTCACTTCACTCGCCCTCGCTTTCTGTGCGGATCACTTCAATCATTCCTGCCGGAAGAAAACTACACTGACGGAAATCAGTGGAATGTGGTGACCCTGCGCGTGGGCAACGGTCAACAAAATGTCTCGTGGGCCGCACTCCGAACCCAGATGGGCCGCATGTGGCCCTTAGGTTGTGCACCACTGATCAAACTGATCTTCCCAAATTTTGCTGTTTGGCCACCTGTTTCATCACCTCCCTTAACTTGTCTTGCAATTCTTGTTTGGTGCCTGAGATGTCATGTGAGGTTTTCGGGAGTGGTTTGATGTGGTAAAGGAGATCATTATTGTCCTTTGAACTTTTTTGCGCTCTCATTACATCCCTTCAGTTGGCTCTGCGCCTTCCTGTCACCAGAGGGACATCATCCTGCAATAAAATCAGGGCTGGCGATGTATCCATGATGGTAATAGGAGCTTGTGTACTTGAATAGAGAACGTTGTGTATTGTTACCACTGCAGGGACAGTCCTCCCTCTACATCCTGCTCCATTGCTTTGTTTCTCCACGTTTCCCAGGGATAGAAAATGCGAGGAGCTCTGGGCTTTATTGAAAGGAGGCACACACGGGCAGCAGGAACGTGATCCCTGCGTGTATGAGATCCCACCAAATCCAAATAAGTTGCTACACATCACTGTCTCATTTTTGCACTTGACAAAAACGCAAAAGCCTCATATTGGTCCTCAGTAAAAAATAAATGTTTTCAGTTTAATATCACGCCTTTCACAGGTCATCTCAATGTATCTCTTACATTCAAGCACTGTTCATAAAATCATAGAATTCTGAGGAGGCCATTCGGACCACAAAATCTGCACCGAGCCTCCGAAAGAGCACCCTACCTAGGTCCACGCCCCCCACCCTGTCCCCATAATCTAACCTGCACATCCCTGAACACTAAGGGGGTAATTTAACCTGGCCAATCTACCTAACCCGCACATTATTCGACTGTGGGAGGAGACATAGGCACCCGGAGGAAACCCACGCAGGCACGGGTAGACTGTGCAAACTCCACACAGACAAGGCCAGAATTGAACCCAGGTCCCTGGCGCTGTGAGGCAGCAGAGCTACTGTGCCATTGTCTTGTGAAACATTGCGGCTGCCAATCTTGTGCACAGCAAGTTTTCAGAAAGTGCATGTGGGAATCACCCAATCCAGCGTATTAGGTGGTAATTGGTTGAGGGATAAATATTGGCCAGGCCACTGGGGGGAACTCTCCTGCACTTGTTCAAATAGTTCCCTGGGGTCAGTTGTACCCACCTGAGAGAGCTGACAGGGCCTGTTAACATCGCATCAGAAAGCTGCCACCTCTGCAGTATTCCCTCAGTATTGCACAGAGTGTCAGTCCTGGGTATGTTCTCAAATCTCTGGAGAAAAGGACTTGAACCCACAAGAGCCCGACTCACTAAACCACGGCCAAAAGAGCTCCAGACGGGGGGGGGGGGGGGGGAAATAACCCATGCACAAAGTGTTAAATTTGAAAAGATGTTGAGTACTAGCAGTCTGAACAGTGGGAGCTTTGCCGCGCAGCCGGCTAGGTTGTTGATTATGTCAGCAGCAGGATGCTGTAATTACTGCAAGAAAATCTGACTCATGAGTTGTGCATGCCCGTCTCTCTCTGGCTGGCTGGCTGACTGGCACTGGCCTCAAAATCAGTGTGATGGATTGGCCTTTACTTCGGAGTGTTTCTCTGATTCTGAAGGAGGGTGGAGCAGTGAGCGCGGAGAAACTGTAGCCCCCCCAGGGCCTTGGCAGTATCCCATCCCAGTGCACACAACCACTAACCCCTTTCTAGACAGACCACAGCTTCATAATCAGGATTCCCAGTGGGATTTGAACATTTTGGATGTCAAGAGGCTTGAAGAGATTGGAACAGCTAAATCTTTCT
Organism: Scyliorhinus torazame; assembly: GCF_047496885.1. NCBI lineage: Eukaryota > Metazoa > Chordata > Chondrichthyes > Carcharhiniformes > Scyliorhinidae > Scyliorhinus > Scyliorhinus torazame. Next base: position 267,095,943 of record NC_092714.1, on the reverse strand, counting down.
TCTCGGCGAACAAAATTGGAAACCATTTGGGGATTTGGGATGCGCATACTGTAGCTCAGTAAAAGCTGACGTGCATACGTTAACAAATTACGTTAACAGCATTCTTGCCTTTGAGTCAAAAGATTGTGGACCCATGACCCTCTCCAGGAACCTGAACACATCATCTAGGTAGACGCACCTGGTCGGGTACTGAGGGAGTGCTGCACTGTTGGAGGTGCTCCCTTTCGAATGAGGCGTGGGCAACATGGTGGCGCAGTGGTTAGCACTGCTGCCTCACAGCGCCAGGGTCCCGAGTTCAATTCCCGGCTTGGGTCACTGCCTGTGTGGAGTCTGCACGTTCTCCCCGTGTCTGCGTGGGTTTCCTCCGGGTGCTCCGGTTTCCTCCCACGGCCCAAAGATGTGCAGGTGAGGTGGATTGGCCATGACAAATTACCCCTTAATATTCAAAAGGTTAGGTACGGGATAGAGTGGATTGTGGGCCAAGGTGGGGGTGCTGTTTGAGAGGGTCGGTGCAGACTCGATGGGCCGAATGGCCTCCTTCGGCACTGCAATGATTCTATGATTCTACATCTGCCCTTTCAGGTGGGTGTAAAAAATCACGCACCATGGATTTGAAGAAGGGTTGTGGTGACCACCTCCTTCAAGAAGACCACCATAATACCAGTACCAAAGAAGAACAAGGTGGCTTGTCTCAACGACTACCGACCAGCCGCCTTGACGCCTGTTATCATGAAATGCTTTGAGCGGCTAGTCGTGAGATGGATCGCTGCCAGCCTCCCAGACAGTCTCGATCTATTACAGTTTGTCTATCATCGCAACCGGTCCACAGCAGACGCTATCTCACTGGCTCTGCAATCAACACTCGAACACCTCGACAACAAGGACACTTATGTAAGACTGCTGTTCATAGACTACAGCTCCGCTTTCAACACCATTGTCCCGACAAGACTAATAACTAAACTCCGCAACCTTGGACTTGACCCCTCCCTGTGCAGCTGGATCCTCGACTTCCTCACCAACAGACCGCAATCTGTCAGGATAGGCAACAGCACCTCTTCCACAATAGTCCTGAACACCGGGGCCCCACAAGGATGTGTGCTCAGTCCTCTACTGTACTCCCTATACACACATGGCTGTGTAGCAAGATTTAACTCCAACTCAATCTATAAGTTTGTGGATGATACGACTGTGGTGGGCCGTATCTCAAACAACGATGAATCAGACTACAGGAGGGAGATAAATCACTTGGTTGCATGGTGTACCGAAAACAACCTCTCTCTAAATGTTGGAAAGACCAAGGAACTGATCATCGACCTCAGGAGGCGTAGCACGACACACACTCCCGTCTGCATCAATGGCTCTGAAGTGGAGATGGTCGATAGCTTTAAGTTCCTGGGGGTCACCATCACCAACAGTCTGCCCTGGTCCACTCGACCCAACAACGTCACTACTTCCTACGCAAGCTAAAGGAATTTGGCATGTCCGCATCAACTCTCTCAAACTTCTACAGATGTACGAGAGAGAGCGTCCTATCCGGCTGCATCACAGTCTGGTATGGCAATGGCTCGGTCCAAGATTGCAAGAAACTGCAGAGTGTGGTGAACTCAGCCCAACGTATCACACAAGCTTGCCACCCTCCCATTGATTCTGTATACACCTCCCGCTGCCTCAGGAAGGCAGACAGCATTATCAGAGACCCCTCCCACCCAGGCATTGCCTTCTTCCAGACCCGTCCATCAGGCAGAAGGTGCAGAAGTCTGAAGACTTGCACAGCCAGGCATAGGAACAGCTTCTTCCCCACAGCTACCAGACTCCTCAACGACTCTCCCTCGGACTGATCTGTTCCCTGTAAGAACACTATTCACGACGCCCTATGCTGCTCTTGCTCATGTATTTGCTTTGTTTGGCTCCTTGTTCCGCACTGTAACCAATCACTGTTTTGTCGATGTACCATTTGTCAATGTTCTCTGTTGATTATTCTTTTGTCTGCTATGTACGTACTGTGTACGTTCCCTCGGCCGCAGAAAAATACTTTTCACTGTACTTCAGTACATGTGACAATAAATCAAATCAAATCAAACCAACATTCTTCAGTTAACTAATATCATTAAAAGAGATTATCTGCATATTTATCTCATTGATGCTTATGGGAGCTTACGGTGGGCAAATTGGCTGCCACCTTAGCATAGAACGATATGGCGCAGTGGAGACCATTCAATCCACCTTGTCTGTGCTGGCTCTTTGAAAGAATGATCAAATTAGTCTCTCATCTTACCCCACTTTTTGCCTAGAGCTCTGCAAATTCTCCCTTCGGGTATTGATCAGATTCCCTGTTTAAAGTTATTATTAAACCGACATCTATGGCCATTTCAGGCAGCGCACTCCAGATCATAACAACTCACTGTGAGCAAAAAAATCCTCATCTCCCTTTGCCAATTGCTGAAACATTTTTGCTACATTACATCAGTGACTACACTTCAAAAAGGTAATTAATTTGCTGCAATGCGCTTTTGGACGTCCTCGGGCTGCGAGAGGTGCTGTATAAATGCAAGTCCTTCCTTTCTCGTATAATGGCCATTTATCTTAGCGCCTTGTATTTTCCATCTGTTCCAGAAGTTTCCACAGACATCAGGTAAAAGAAAACCACTCACGAACATCTGGTGCGATGTGGCTCGTGTAAGTCTCGATGCCAACTGCTGTGTCGGCAGTTCAGTAATATTGTGAGCTGGACCAATTTCATGCCCACTCGCAATTGAGCGAAGTTGGCACACATCCTTCTTGCATCCTCGGGCAAATGTACAGAGGGAAATGGAGGTTGGATTGGAACCAGGATGTGCCGAAATTCGAGAAGTGACTGCCGACGTAACTTCTGACCACATCCATCCATCCCACCTGCCAACCACACCATGCAAAATATTTGCTTAAACTGTTTGAGTGTGAACGTGCATTTGTTTGACTTAAGTGCAAACACAGTGCCTGATTCATGCTCACACAACCTTTAAGACCTTCCTCCCTTTTATTTGATATGATTTTGGTCATACTGAAGTGAACTTTATGAAAGGAAAATCGTGTTGGACAAACCTGTTCGGGTTTTTTGAGACTGTGAGTAACAGGGCGAGGAAGGGGGAAGCAAGTATTTGGGTTTTCAAAAGGAATATTTGGTGAGTGCCGCACACAGAATGAAAGCTCCTGAATTTGGGGATAATATCTGAGCCGAGACTGAGGTTTGGTTAATGGACGGATAACAGAGAGCAGGAATAAATGGGTTGCTTTAGAATTGACCGGTGGGACACTGCAAGGATTACTGCTGGGTCCTCAGCTATTTACAAACTATGGGTAGGATCCTCCGGATCCTCAGCTCCTGTCGCTGTCAATGGGATTCCCCCTCACCCCTGGGAAAACCGCAGGTGGGGTACGCTGCCAGCGGGACCAGCAAATCCCGCCACCAGCGAATAACCGGAGAATTCCGACCTTTATCAATGACTTAGATAAGAGGACAGAGTGTAACCTGCGCATGTTTTCTGATGATACAGAATTCAGTGAGAAAGAAGCTGCATCAGGAATTATCCAGGTTTCTCTTTCCTGGAGGTGGGGAGCTTTCCTGACAGGGCTCTCACTTCTGGGGGTCTGTATTTAGACGGTCTCAGGGGGGGTGGGGTCTCTATCTAGGGGGTTTCCGGTGGGGGTGAGGGTTAGGTGGGCAGCTCTTGCATTGTGTGTGTGGGGGGAGAAGGGTGGGGGGGGAAGGAGAGGGGCCCTCGGATTGACTTTGGGGGCAACTGCCTTAAGGAGTTACCCCCTTAGCCCATGGCGAGGTCCACCAAGTCAGGGCCATGCTGGGAAATGGGCTGCACGGTGGCACAGTGGTTAGCACTGTTGCTTCACAGCACCAGGGATAGGATTCGATTCCTGGTTTGGGTCACTGCCTGTGGGAACCGCTGGCTTTGAAAACAGACCAAGGCAGGCCAGCAGCACGGTTCAATTCCCGTACCAGCCTCCCTGAACAGGCCTCGTAATGTGGCGACGAGGTACTTTTCACAGTAACTTCATTTGAAGCCTACTTGTGACAAGAAGCGATTTTCATTTCATTTCACGTTCTCCCCGTGTCTGCGTGGGTTTCCTCCGGGTGCTCCGGTTTCCTCCCACAAGTCCCGAAAGACGTGCTGTTAGGTGAATTGGACATCCTGAATTCTCCCTCCGTGTACCCGAACAGGCGCCGGAATGTGGCGACTAGGGGCTTTTCACAGTAACTTTATTGCAGTGTTAATGCAAGCCTACTTGTGACAATAAAGATAATTATTATTAAATACCAATAATGATTCTCACCCACATGATTCCCGGCCCAGAGATCTAGAGAATTCCGACGGCCCGGAAAATATGGTGCCAGGTCCACTAAGTGGATGCAAATGGGTCATTAAGGCCCATTTGCATCTGCCCGCTGGCACACAGCTGTGAACCCCCTTCGCACCGGCACATCATGGCTCCAATCCAGAGACCCGGAGCATCGGAAATGGGCACCGACCCTGATTCTCCGCTGCATCGGGGACCCTGCTGCCGGCGGCGGGCACAGAGAATTTTTCCCATTGTTTTAAACAATTGCGGGAATTGGCAGCTAGACCTCGGAGTTTGTGTAAAAGCCTTTAAAACAAAGGAAAGCTGGAGGGAGAGGTGTAAAACCTGAAAGCCAAACCTTGCTGGAAGCAGCGGAATTTAAAAGATGATGTAAAAATGCAACTTTTGAAAGCGGAATTTGAAATCATTTGAGTGGAAGTCGGAGTTCAGTCAGACAAGGTGACTCACAGTGTAAGAATCATCTGGCGGGAGGGGGGTTTGAGGAGAAATCCAGACGTTCATTGGGTTCAGAGTAGAGTGTGTCTTACCACAGTCATCCTGTGTGTTTAAAAGGGACTGTGTGTGTTAATGAATCCATTGTGCTGAAGAAGTGCATTGTTATCCATGTCAATCCCAAAACCTGTGGGTATTTGTTCAGCTAAAGGGGACGCAAAGGAATATTGTATTATAATCCAATTTTGGCATGTTTAATAAATGTATTTTTTAATTTATAAAACTAATTACAGGTTCTCTGACTCTGTTTCTACAGGTTTTACATTAAAAAAAAGTAATTAGGCATTAAAAAAAGTAAAAGCAATTGGCTGGATTCTTTCAGCGGATAAGTGCCGGCATAAACAGATAACGTTCGGGATTCCAGGACCGGTGAGGGGCTACTAGCGGCATTGCCGGGTGAAACTCCCGGCTCCCGCACAAAAACAGCTGGAGAATGGCCAGTTCCCTGGCCACGCATTCGCACGGCGACGACCTGCAGCGGTCGTGCTGCAGGAGGTGATGCCGGCCCTGCGCAGACCCGGCCACAAATACCACACGGACAGTGACCCAGGGCCGGGAGCAGTCTGTCTTTTAAACACACCCCTTTGGTGCTACACAGACTCCTGGCTGCTCACTCTACTGAGTGCTGTCTGTGTCCTTTAAATGCTCAGAAGGCCTCTGGTCATCTGGGAGCCCACCAGGCCACACCTCTGGACACTCACAAATCCCAGCTGCATCATCAAGGGTCAAGCTGAATCAGGAGCCCACAGGTATTGGGACTCAGAGGCACTGCCCCAGTGCAGAGGAAGCAGGGGATCAGCAGAGCTCCCCCAACCAGAGGATACCTGCAGCGCAGCTTTTCAAACCCTCCCTGGCTCTCTGCCCCTCTCAGAGCAACCAGTGACCCTCACCCCTCAGGATCACTAGCTGTTTCCTCCTGGTGAGACTGGCAGCGCTGACTGCCTTCACCACCATCTCCCAGACAGTGTTCAGGAGGGAAGGCTCGAGTCCCCTCCTCTCCTCAGGGGCATGGAGCCATTGGTCTTCCCCAGACCCCCAACCTCAGGGGGCAGTGAGCCACCTTAGTGGCTGCAGCTAAGTGTGTGCTAAGTGGAGTGTTTAAAACAGCTCCACCCAACAAGCTCTTTGGCATTGACTCAGCTGGTGGACTAACAGCCACTGGACCGGGAATTGCTCAGAATTCACACCAGCAGAGTGCTAGCCCATTAGCATGTCCTGAATTGCTCCAGAAGTAGCGCCCCCATCAGGAATGCAAACCACACACTGTTCAGTCCTGGCATCAACACTTAGGGTTGGATTCTTCCACCCCCACCAACCGCAAGACCATCAGAGGCAAGACACAGACAATCCATTGACCTCAGGCACAGTCCAACAAATCCCTCTTAATCTCTCCAAACAGCTCCCCCCTCTAGCCAGTACCACCCTGACCAGTTCTATTTATACAGATGCACTGCTAATAACAACAAAGAACAAAGAACAAAGAAATGTACAGCACAGGAACAGGCCCTTCGGCCCTCCAAGCCCGTGCCGACCATACTGCCCGACTAAACCACAATCTTCTACACTTCCTGGGTCCGTATCCTTCTATTCCCATCCTATTCATATATTTGTCAAGATGCCCCTTAAATATCCCTATCGTCCCTGCTTCCAATACCTCCTCCGGTAGCGAGTTCCAGGTACCCACTACCCTCTGCGTAAAAAACTTGCCTCGTACATCTACTCTAAACCTTGCCCCTCTCACCTTAAACCTATGCCCCCTAGTAATTGACCCCTCTACCCTGGGGAAAAGCCTCTGACTATCCACTCTGTCTATGCCCCTCATAATTTTGTATACCTCTATCAGGTCGCCCCTCAACCTCCTTCGTTCCAGTGAGAACAAACCGAGTTTATTCAATCGCTCCTCATAGCTTATGCCCTCCATACCAGGCAACATTCTGGTAAATCTCTTCTGCACCCTCTCTAAAGCCTCCACATCCTTCTGGTAGTGTGGCGACCAGAATTGAACACTATACTCCAAGTGTGGCCTAACTAAGGTTCTATACAGCTGCAACATGACTTGCCAATTCTTATACTCAATGCCCTGGCCAATGAAGGCAAGCATGCCGTCTGCCTTCTTGACTACCTTCTCCACCTGTGTTGCCCCTTTCAATGACCTGTGGACCTGTACTCCTAGATCTCTTTGACTTTCAATACTCTTGAGGGTTCTACCATTCACTGTATATTCCCTACCTGCATTAGACCTTCCAAAATGCATTACCTCACATTTGTCCGGATTAAACTCCATCTGCCATCTCTCCGCCCAAGTCTCCAGACAATCTAAATCCTGCTGTATCCTCAGACAGTCCTCATCGCTATCCGCAATTCCACCAACCTTTGTGTCGTCTGCAAACTTACTAATCAGACCAGTTACATTTTCCTCCAAATCATTTATATATACTACAAAGAGCAAAGGTCCCAGCACTGATCCCTGTGAACACCACTGGTCACAGCCCTTCAATTAGAAAAGCATCCCTCCATTGCTACCCTCTGCCTTCTATGGCCTAGCCAGTTCTGTATCCACCTTGCCAGTTCACCCCTGATCCCGTGTGACTTCACCTTTTGTACTAGTCTACCATGAGGGAACTTGTCAAAGGCCTTACTGAAGTCCATATAGACAACATCTACTGCCCTACCTGCATCAATCATCTTAGTGACCTCCTCGAAAAACTCTATCAAGTTAGTGAGACACGACCTCCCCTTCACAAAACCGTGCTGCCTCTCACTAATACGTCCATTTGCTTCCAAATGGGAGTAGATCCTGTCTCTAAGAATTCTCTCCAGTAATTTCCCTACCACTGAAGTAAGGCTCACCGGCCTGTAGTTCCCGGGATTATCCTTGCTACCCTTCTTAAACAGAGGAACAACATTGGCTATTCTCCAGTCCTCTGGGACATCCCCTGAAGACAGCGAGGATCCAAAGATTTCTGTCAAGGCCTCAGCAATTTCCTCTCCAGCCTCCTTCAGTATTCTGGGGTAGATCCCATCAGGCCCTGGGGACTTATCTACCTTAATATTTTTTAAGACACCCAACACCTCGTCTTTTTGGATCACAATGTGATCCAAAATGATTGACCTGCCCCCCCCCCCTCTTTGGGGGAGCTCATATTCCACAAGGAACATGGGGTAACCAATTGTCCCCAGCCAATAGGATCCGGGCAGGTGATAACAACACTATTCTCTACACTGATGGTCTGATTTGAGTGGTTGGAGTAGTTGGTGTACATTGTGATAGTCAACATTGACAGGTGTTGACATAGAAATTTATAATGGTTAGTTCTGTTTTGTAATTAGGATGTGGGCAGCAATGTTAAGTGAGGCAGTTATTACCTGTCGCAGACTGAACTGACAGCGCATATCATGGCAGCTGGTGGAATCTTAATTCAGAGATTAAGCCTGGTATTGAAAGCTAGTCTCAGTAATAATGATGACCATCAAATTGTCATAAAATCGAGGGAATAAAATCTGCCATCCTTACCTGGTCTGGCCTACACGTGACTCCAGACCTGCAGCTATGTGGTTGACTCTTAAACTCCCTCTGAAATGGGCCTAGCCAACCACTCGGTTCAAGGGCAATTAGGAATGGATACAACCCAGAATAGAATAAATAAATAATGCCAACCACATAAGATACAGCTGGAGGCGCCTTTAGATCAATTCAGGTTGACATCATCACCAGTAAAGTTTGACAACAGAAAGTAAGATTTATGGACTGGAATCGTGAAGGCTCTTTATACTATATGAAGAAAAATAGATGTGGGTGAATTTTCACTCTGCTTTACAGACTTGCTGGGGAAATGGCAGGTAAAGATCAGGGTGAGTGGTATGAATTGCCAACACTGACAAGATTTCATAGAATCCCTACAGGATTAAATTAAATGAAACATCATTGATAAATATATTTTGTACCTTCACCTGCAGACAATCAGTTCAGCACCACATCGATCCGCTTCTGAAGCTGATTCATTCAGGATCAAATCCAACAGCCGGCGTTAGGAATTTGTTTTACGGAGCAAAATGGTTCAAAAGTTACATTTGAAAAGTGCAACCTAAGTGAATGTTTTAAATTTGGGGGGTGTCGTTTCTATACATTTATTTTCAAAGATGTAAAATGTGGGGGGAAAAGCACAGCACACATAAATAAAACAATATACTTCCTGACCTTAGTTTAAATGGATTTAAAAAAAACAAAACTATTTGCTAAAAGAGCAACATTGAGATTGAGTCTGAAGTAGAGCAACAGCTGAACTAAAGGAAAATTGTGCGGCTGATACAAAGGGGGAGCAGGTCGTTTTACTGAGGTTGATGCTAAACTTGGAATGTGTGTCATAGCAGAATGGTTACGTTGCTGGAATATTAAATTCAGAGACCAGGACAAACGATCTGGAGCTCGACGCTCAAATGGCACTATTGCGGTTTGAAAATATCAGTACAGTTCATTAATTAAACCAGATGGATTGTTATAAAAACCCAACTGCTCCACTCCTGTCCTGAACACCCGATCCAATTGGTATAAATGTGACTCCAGACTCACAGCAATGTGGTTGACTCTTAAATAGCCTAAACCACTCAATTGCACAGAAAAGAACATAATAGGAATGAAACAGGATGGATCAATCGACATTGACTTATTCACTCACTCCATGTTACCAGCTAGGACACAGCAAAGGCACTGCCAACTCTGTCACCCTGCAAAGTGCTCCTCGACAAGCTGCTCCAAAATTGTTTCATTATCCGAGGAATTACGAATGGTGCTGAATATTGTGCTATCATGAGCGACCATCCTCATCTTTGACTTTACGATGGATGGAAGGTCGATGAAGCAGCTGAAGATGGTTGGGCCCAGGACACTACCCTGAGGAAGTCATACAGTGGTGTCTCGGCACTGAGATGATTGATTTCCAACAACAACAAAATCTTCTGTCATGGGCCAGACCCCCAGCTTCGCAGCATGATACAGATAGGGGCAAGTAGCTTTTTTTTTTAAGAGTATATTAAGTTTGAGAGTCAAGTCACTTGCTAAGAGGAGAAAGCCGCAAGACAGGTTTGAACAAACAAAAATAAATTTACTATTCAAGGTCAGAAAGATAAAAACAATTTGCAACATTTAGATGTTGGTAGATGTTGAGTCTGGAGAAGGGTGTGTAGATAGCCTGGGTCACATTGAGATCCAAAAAGACGAGGTGTTGGGCGGCTTAAAAAATATTAAGGTAGATAAGTCCCCAGGGCCTGATGGGATCTACCCCAGAATACTGAAGGAGGCGGGAGATGAAATTGCTGAGGCCTTGACAGAAATCTTTGGATCCTCACTGTCTTCAGGTGATGTCCCGGAGGACTGGAGAATAGCCAATGTTGTTTCTCTGTTTAAGAAGGGTAGCAAGGATAATCCAGGGAACTACTTCAGTGCCTTACTTCAGTGGTAGGGAAATTACTGGAGAGAATTCTTTGAGACAGGATCTACTCCCATTTGGAAGCAAATGGACGTATTAGTGAGAGGCAGCATGGTTTTGTGAAGGGGAGGCCGTGTCTCACTAACTTGATAGAGATTTTCAAAGAGGTCACAAAGATGATTGATGCAGATAGGGCAGTGGATGTTGTCTATATGGACTTCAGTAAGGCCTTTGACAAGGTCCGTCATGGTAGACTAGTACAAAAGGTGAAGTCACACGGGATCAGGGGTGAGCTGGCAAGGTGGATACAGAACTGGCTAGGTCATAGAAGGCAGAGAGTAGCAATGGAAGGATGCTTTTCTAATTGGAGGGCTGTGACCAGTGGTGTTCCGCAGGGATCAGTGCTGGGACCTTTGCTGTTTGTAGTATATATAAACGATTTGGAGGAAAATGTAACTGGTCTGATTAGTAAGTTTGCAGACGACACAAAGGTTGGTGGAATTGCGGATAGCGATGAGGACTGTCCGAGGATACAGCAGGATTTAGATTGTTTGGAGACTTGGGCGGAGAGATGGCAGATGGAGTTTAATCTGGACAAATATGAGGTAATGCATTTTGGAAGGTCTAATGCAGGTAGGGAATATACAGTGAATGGTAGAACCCTCAAGAGTATTGAAAGTCAGAGAGATCTAGGAGTACAGGTCCACAGGTCACTGAAAGGGGCAACACAGGTGGAGAAGGTAGTCAAGAAGGCATACGGCATGCTTGCCTTCATTGGCCGGGGCATTGAGTATAAGAATTGGCAAGTCATGTTGCAGCTGTATAGAACCTTAGTTAGGCCACACTTGGAGTATAGTGTTCAATTCTGGTCGCCACACTACCAGAAGGATGTGGAGGCTTTAGAGAGGGTGCAGAAGAGATTTACCAGAATGTTGCCTGGTATGGAGGGCATTAGCTACGAGGAGCGGTTGAATAAACTCGGTTTGTTCTCATTGGAATGACGGAGGTTGAGGGGCGACCTGATAGAGGTCTACAAAATTATGAGGGGCATAGACAGAGTGGATAGTCAGAGGCTTTTCCCCAGGGTAGAGGGGTCAATTACTAGGGGGCATAGGTTTAAGGTGAGAGGGGCAAGGTTTAGAGTAGATGTACGAGGCAAGTTTTTTACACAGAGGGTATTGGGTGCCTGGAACTCGCTGCCGGAGATGGTGGTGGAAGCAGGGACAATAGTGACATTTAAGGGGCATCTTGACAAATACATGAATAGGATGGGAATAGAGGGATACGGACCCCGGAAGTGTAGAAGATTGTAGTTTAGTCGGGCAGCATGGTCGGCACGGGCTTGGAGGGCCGAAGGGCCTGTTCCTGTGCTGTACATTTCTTTGTTCTTTGTTTATCTTATGCTCTAGCATTCAGGGTTATATGGGGTACATGTGAATTAACAGGCAGACTTTGGTTGAGTACACCATACGACACAATAAATGACAGATGTGACCAAGACAGATTCCGTGGATTTCTCACCATCCCCTCCAGATGTCAGTAAACACTCTGGGTGGACTCATCCCCTTCCACCAGTGGCAGGTATCATGACGGGCAGGGGCAGTAGATATGGGGAGATTCAAACAATCCGTTTCTTTGCGGCTGGGGAAGGATGTCGGAATCACGCTCTCCTGTTTAAATGCAGATTAATAGTGGATTGGCTTCCCCTGTTGGTGTACGTTTTCCATCTCAGGAATGTTCATTAAAACCCCAACACTTTGCTTCCCCATTAAATGTTCCATCCTGCCAGCTATAATTTAAACCGTTATGTTTCATGGATCGATATGAGGTGCCGTGCACCTGGCAAGGAAGACTCCCAGGACATAACAGGTACCCGATGCTGCTGGCACCTTTCTGATGGCCAGTCTTGGGTGCCAGAAGACAAACTGGTGATGGTTTGCACAAAGGGGTAAGAAGGGAGTTTCCAGCAAGAGGCGGAGTGGATGAATGGCACGGAGGAGGGCTGGAAGGTCGATGTAGTATTTGGGATAGGGAGCCAAAGTATTGTGTAGGGTGGTGTCCATTGAGTCAATGGTGGAGTCCTGGGGGGGGGGGGGGAGAATTGAGGGTGGTGGCGGTCGGAGGGAACAGTTACAGTGAGAGGGAGATGGGGATGTGACAAGGTGGAAGGCTCAGGGTGTGTGTTTGGCAGGTGTAGCTCTCACCGAGAGGGGCACTGCGGGGAAAAGGACAGGTGGCACAGGGTCAGGGTGGGCATGCGTACAATAATGGGAGTGGGCTCCGAGGGGAAGGCATTTGGAGGCAGATGGCCAGAACTATTTACAATGATTTTACACCCAGGCCACCAGTGTGTATTCAAAACATCTTCATTTTCTTATCCTACCACAACATCTTGGTGCATCCCTGACATCTGCATCAGAGGTGGACGCAGGCCTGTTGTCTCAGTTGACATTGGTAGGCCTCCTATGGAGGTTTGAGGCCTGAAGGGCTCCAGCCTGTTTTGGTCTCGTCCTGTGGGGCAGGCGCACCCTCCTCATCCTGACCAGCTGGAGTTGATTGGGCCACAGGCAGAGAAGTCTGAAATTCCAACATGTCCTTGAAGAGTCCTGGGTGGATATCCGCGGGGTGTCCGGCTGAGGCTCCTCCCATTGGGTGCCTGATGGCCTCGCCCTCACTCCTTGAGAGGAAGGGGCACTTGGAGGAAGGTTGAGGTGCCCCGTCCCCCTCTCGCATGGACGGTACTGAAACCCAGCCATGGATATAGACCAGTGAGCCGAACATTGGCATTGGGAAGTTGCTGGAGTCCATTATCAAGGATTTCATAGCACAGCATTTGGAAAGCAGTGGAAATCAGACAAAGTCAGCATGGATTTACGAAAGGAAAATCATGCTCGACAAATCTACTAGAGTTCTTTGAAGATGTTGACCAGGGAGAACCGGTGGATGTGGTTTATTTAGAATTTCAGAAGGCTTTCAACCAGGTCTCACAAAGCAGATTAACATGTAACGTTAAAGCATGGCATTATGGGTAGTGTCTTGAGGTGGATAGAAAGCTGGTTAGCAGACAGGAAGCAAAAGGTTGGAATAAATGGGTCTTTTTCTGATTGGCAGGCAGTGACTAGTGGGGTACCGCAGGGATCTGTGTGATGCACTATTATTTACGACGAGACGAGAGTAGAGAATAATCGAGGCTTTATTAAGCAGAGATTTGTGGCCTCCTGCAGCTGCTACCAGAAATGGGAGCAGCTCGGTGTGCACACACATTTATACTCCGCCTATTGGGCGCAGCCAGGAGGCAGGGATCTACCCCTGTACCTGTAGTACAGGAGCCTTACCGTATTACCTCTAATACAACTATTATACAAACAGTGGTGACAACCACATTCACCCCCTGTTAAAAAGGAGTCCAGCGGGGGTGGTGGAAAACTATTTACAGGTTTGTGAGGATTTAAAGGTTACAGTCTGGTGAAAATTTACATATTTAGCCAGTCGGGTGCCTTGATCCTCCGCTGTGAGCGCTTCGGTCCGGGTGGTGATGCAGGCGCCGACTTGGTCGCCTGTGACTCCGGGAGCGTGTTGTCCTCATCTTCATCCCTGGGTGGAACCAGTGGGAGGACGGATCGTCCTGGGGTGGGGGCTGTAGTGGGGTGCGCTGTGGGGAGGGTGGGTGGCGCCGGGGCAATTGGAGGGGGGGGGTGTCGGGTGGTGTTGGGCCGTGGGTGGGGATCCAGCTGTTGCCAGGTCCCTGAGGGAGACTGTGTCCTGGCGGCCGTCGGGGTATGCAAAGAACAAAGAACAAAGAAATGTACAGCACAGGAACAGGCCCTTCGGCCCTCCAAGCCCGTGCCAACCATGCTGCCCGACTACACTACAATCTTCTACACTTCCTGGGTCCGTATCCTTCTATTCCCATCCTATTCATATATTTGTCAAGATGCCCCTTAAATGTCCCTATCGTCCCTGCTTCCACTACCTCCTCCGGTAGCGAGTTCCAGGCACCCACTACCCTCTGCGTAAAAAACTTGCCTCGTACATCTACTCTAAACCTTGCCCCTCTCACCTTAAACCTATGCCCCCTAGTAATTGACCCCTCTACCCTGGGGAAAAGCCTCTGACTATCCACTCTGTCTATGCCCCTCATCATTTTGTAGACCTCTATCAGGTCTCCCCTCAACCTCCTTCGTTCCAGTGAGAACAAACCGAGTTTATTCAATCGCTCCTCATAGCTAATGCCCTCCATACCAGGCAACATTCTGGTAAATCTCTTCTGCACCCTCTCTAAAGCCTCCACATCCTTCTGGTAGTGTGGCGACCAGAATTGAACACTATACTCCAAGTGTGGCCTAACTAAGGTTCTATATAGCTGCAACATGACTTGCCAATTCTTATACTCAATGCCCCGGCCAATGAAGGCAAGCATGCCATATGCCTTCTTGACTACCTTCTCCACCTGTGTTGCCCCTTTCAATGACCTGTGGACCTGTACTCCTAGACCTCTTTGACTTTCAATACTCATGAGGGTTCTACCATTCACTGTATATTCCCTATCTACATTAGACCTTCCAAAATGCATTACCTCACATTTGTCCGGATTAAACTCCATTTGCCATCTCTCCGCCCAAGTCTCCAGACAATCTAAATCCTGCTGTATCCTCCGACAGTCCTCATCGCTATCCGCAATTCCACCAACCTTTGTGTCGTCTGCAAACTTACTAATCAGACCAGTTACATTTTCCTCCAAATCATTTATATATACTACAAAGAGCAAAGGTCCCAGCACTGATCCCTGTGGAACACCACTGGTCACAGCCCTCCAATTAGAAAAGCATCCCTCCATTGCTACTCTCTGCCTTCTATGGCCTAGCCAGTTCTGTATCCACCTTGCCAGCTCACCCCTGATCCCGTGTGACTTCACCTTTTGTACTAGTCTACCATGAGGGATCTTGTCAAAGGCCTTACTGAAGTCCATATAGACAACATCTACTGCCCTACCTGCATCAATCATCTTAGTGACCTCCTCGAAAAACTCTATCAAGTTAGTGAGACACGACCTCCCCTTCACAAAACCGTGCTGCCTCTCACTAATACGTCCATTTGCTTCCAAATGGGAGTAGATCCTGTCTCGAAGAGATGCCACGTAGGCGTACTGCGGGTTCGCATGCAGCAGTTGTACACTTTCGACCAACGGGTCCACCTTGTGGAGCCGCATGTGGTTGTGGAGGAGGACGGGTCCTGGAGCTGCCAGCCACTTTGGGAGCGAAACCCCGGAGGTGGACTTCCTCGGGAAGGCAAGGAGACATTCATGGGGGCTTTCATTAGTGTCAGTGCAGAGTAGCGATCGGATGGAGTGGAGCGGGTCTGGGAGGACCTCCTGCCAGCGGGAGACTGGGAGATTTTTAGATCGCAGGGTCAGCAGGACGGCCTTCCAGACCGTCCCATTCTCCCTCTCCACCTGCCCGTTTCCCCGGGGGTTGTAGCTGGTCATCCTGCCCGAGGCAATGCCCTTGCTGAGCAGGAACTGACGCAGCTCATCACTCATAAAGGAGGATCACTGGTCGCTTTGGACGTAAGCGGGGAAACCGAACAGGGTGAAGATGCTATTGAGGGCTTTGATGACTGTAGCAGACGTCATATCGGGGCATGGGATGGCGAAGGGGAATCTGGAGTATTCATCGACCACGTTCAGAAAGTACGTGTTTCGGTCGGAGGAGGGGAGGGGCCCTTTGAAGTCCATGCTGAGGTGTTCAAAGGGGCGGGAGGTCTTCACCAGGTGCGCACGGTCTGGCCGGTAGAAGTGTGGTTTGCACTCTGCGCAGACCTGGCAGTCTCTGGTGACAGCCCTGACCTCCGCAGGAGTAGGGCAGGTTGCAAGCCTTTATGAAGTGAAAGAACCGGGTGACCCCTGGGTGACAGAGACCATCGTGTAGGGCCCGGAGTCGGTCCACTTGTGCGCTGGCACATGTACCTCGGGATAGGGCATCGGGGGCTCCTTGAGCTTACCGGGGCGATACAAAATATCGGAATTGTAGGTGGAGAGCTCGATTCTCCACCTTAAGATTTTATCATTTTTGATCTTGCCCCGCTGTGTATTAATAAACATGAAGGCAACCGACCATTGGTCAGTGAGGAGAGTGAATCTCCTGCTGGCCAGGTAATGCCTCCAATGCCGCTCAGCTTCCACAATAGCTTGGGCCTCCTTTTCGACAGAGGGGTGCCGAATTTCGGAGGCATGGAGGGTGCGGGAAAAGAATGCCACGGACCTGCCTGCCTGGTTGAGGGTGGCGGCCAGAGCGACGTCCGATGCATCGCTCTCGACCTGAAAGGGGAGGGTCTCGTCGACCGTGTGCATCGTGGCCTTGGCGATGACAGTCTTGATACAGCTGTCAGGGAGAAAACTGTGGAGTGGATGAGTGGGCGGGCCTTGTCCGCATAGTTAGGGACCCACTGGGCATAATAGGCAAGAACCCGAGGCATCGTTTGAGGGCCTTGGGGCAGTGGGGGAGGGGGAGTTCCATGAGGAGGCGCATGCGGTCAGGATCGGGCCCTAGAACCCCATTTTCCACAACATAGCCAAGGATGGCTAAGCGGTTGGTGCGGAAGGTTAAGGAGTTTGGCGCTGTGGAGAAATTTGAAGAGGTTAGCGTCATGGTCCTGCTGGTCGTGGCCGCAGATGGTGACGTTATCCAGGTACGGGAAAGTGGCCCGCAGCCCGTACTGGTCAACCATTCGGTCCATCTCTCGTTGGAAGACCGAGACCCTGTTAGTGACGCCGAAGGGAACCCTAAGGAAGTGGTAAAGACGGCTGTCTGCTTCAAACGCGGTGTATGGGCGGTCCGCCTTGCGGGTGGGGAGCTGGTGGTCGGCAGATTTCAGGTCCACTGCGGAGAAGACCCGGTACTGTGCAATCTGATTGACCATATCTGTTTTGCGTGGGAGGGGGTACGCGTCGAGCTGTGTGTACCGATTGATGGTCTGACTGTAGTCAATGACCATCCTGTATTTCTCCCCAGTCTTTGCTACTACCGCTTTGGCTCTCCAGGGGCTGTTGCTGGCCTCAATGATTCCCTCCCGCAGCAGCCGCTGGACCTCTGACCTGATGAAGGTCTTGTCCTGGGCACTGTACCGTCTGCTCCTGGTGGCGACGGGTTTGCAATCCGGGGTGAGGTTTGCAAACAGGGAAGGTGGGTCGACCTTAAGGGTCGTGAGGCCCCATATGGTGAGGGGTGGTAGGGGTCCGCCGAATTTTAGAGTTAGGCTTTGGAAGTTGCACTGGAAATCCAGACCGAGTAACAAGGCAGCGCGGAGGTTGGGGAGGACGTAGAGCCGGAAGCTGAACTCTACGCCCTGGATGATGAGGGTGGTGATGCAGTACCCCCGGATTTCCACGGAGTGGGATCCGGAGGCCAGGGAGATTCTCTGGGTAACGGGGTGTACCGTGAGGGAGCAGCCCCTTACCGTATCGGGGTGGATGAAGCTGTCCGTGCTCCCGGAATCAAGAAGGCAAGAAGTCTTGTGCCCATCGATTTTCACCGTCGTCGTCGCGGTTGCGAGGTTGTGCGGCCGGGACTGGTCGAGCATGATGGAGGCGAGCTGCGGCTGGTGCTGGTAGGCCCCGGGCTGGTTGGCGGCGGTGGCAGGCGATGAACGGCCAGACGAAGTTCCCAATGAACCGGGGTCCTGCAGCAATCTGCAGCAATCGATCGGGCCTGGCACACAGCAGCAACATGCCCTTTCTTTCCGCAGGCCTTGCAGTTTACACTCTGCGCTGGGCAGCGCTGCCGGGGGCGTTTGGTCTGCCTGCAGAAGTAGCCTTTGGGCCCCCCAGGGTTGGCTGGCTGCTGCGCGGCGCAGACATGGGGTGGGACTGGGGGCGGAAGCTGGTGGGGCCCATGATGTCATGAGGGTGCCGTGGAGTCGGGGGCGTACGACTGTACGTTACGGGAGGTAACAGTCATTGAGTTTGCGAGCTGCCTGGTTGCTGCAAGGCCGAGTGTACCCCCTTCTTATAGGCGCTGGTGGATGTACGCTGGCCCCATGCCCATAACAAAAGCGTCCCTCATTAAAAGTTCAGTATGTTCGACTGTCGAAACTGCTTGGCAATCACAGTTCCTCGCCAGGATGTGCAGGGCACGTCAGAAATTGTCTAAAGACTCACCAGGGAGTTGCTGTCTCGTGGACAGGAGGTGCCTGGCATACAGTTTGTTGATCGGGCGAATATCATGCCCTTTCAGGAGCTCCATTGCTTCCGTGTAAGTAGGCGCATCCCGGATAAGGGGAAAAATATCGGAGCTCACCTGTGGGTAAAGGCTCTGCTTAATCAATTGATGCACTATCAATTACGATGAGATGAGAGTAGAGAGTAATCGAGGCTTCATTAAGCAGAGATGTGTGGCCTCCTGCAGCTGCTACCAGAAATAGGAGCAGCTCGGTGTGCACACACATTTATACTCCACCTACTGGGCGGAACCAGCAGGCAGGGATCTACCCCCGTACCTGTAGTACAGGAGCCTTACCGTATTACCTCTAATACAACTATTATACAAACAGTGGTGACTACCACACTGTGCTAGGACCCCTGTTCACATTATATATTAATGATTTGGATGAGGGAACTACATGTATTATCTCCAAATTTGCAGATGATACAAAGTTGTGTGGGAGGGTGAGCTGTGAGGAGGATGCAGAGATGCTTCAGTGGGATTTGGGCAGGCTAAGTGAGTGGGCTTTTGCATGGTAGATGCAGTATAATGTGCATAAATGTGAGGCAGAAAGGCAGATTTATTTTGAATGGGTGTAAATTGAGAGAGAATAATACTCAGCGAGACCTTGGTGTCCTCGTGCATCAATCGCTGAAAGTAAGCGCTCAGGTACAGAATGCAGTAAAGAAGGCAATGGTATGTTGGCCTTCAAAGTGAGAGGATTTGAGAATAGGAGTAGAGATGTTTTAATGCAATTGTATAGGACATTGGTGAGGCCACACCTGGAGCATTGTGTGCAGTTTTGGTGTGGTTACCTGAGGAAGGATGTTCTTGTTATGGAGGGAGAGCAGCGAAGGTTTACCAGGCTGATTCCTGGGATGGCGGGACTGTCATGTGATGAGAGGTTACGATTATATTCATTGGAATTTAGAGGAATGAGAGGGGATCTCGTGGAAACGTATAAAATTCTAACAGGATAAAAAGGAAAAAAAGTTGTGTCATTTCAAGAAGGAATTCGATATAGCTCTTGGGGCTAAAGGATCAAGGGATATGAGGGAAAAGGCTGGATCAGGATATTGAAATTGATGATCAGCCATGGAGCAGGTTCGAAGGGCCGAATGGCTTTGTCTTGCTTCTATTTTCTATGTTTGTACACAATGATGGAATACAGGTCCCAAGGGTTCCCTCCTGTTGCGGGCCATCTTGGTCCATGAGGAGGGATAGATTGAGTGTCAGGACAGTGGATGAAATAGCAGGTTGCAGGCTGGAAATCCTGCGGAGAGTACCTCATCTCCTTATTCCATGAACATCTACAAGGCACAAGTCAGAAGTATGATGGAAGACCCCCCACTTGTCAGGATGAGTGCAGCTCCAACAACGCTGAAGAAGCTCGACACCATTCAGTCCAAGTAGCTTGCTTGATTGACACCCTATCCACCTCCTTCAATATCAACTCCCTTCAGCACCGATGCACAGTGGCATCTGTGTGTACCATCTAGACTTCTTAGATACCGCCTTTTATACCCACCACCTCTACCTTCTAGAATTAAAAGGAATATGAGAACCACCATCTGCAAGTTCCCCTCCCAGCCACACACCATCCTGCCTTTGAAGTGCATCGTTCTCCCTTCACTGCCACTGGGTCAATACCCCAGAACGTCCTCCCTAACAGCACTGTAGGTGTACTTACACCACATGGACTACAGGGCTGTCCTCTCTTCGACCTTATGGGTGCTGACCAACCTGGTTACCTCCTCCTGGTCCACCGTGGCCAGATGGAGGACCTCCTCCTGTGATCCTTCCTTTTTTCCTCGACGGCCGACAGGAAAGTCTCCAGGGAGAAACCGCTGGCTTCTCCTCGACACTTTTGGTCTCTGCAGTCCTAACACGATGAATAAATGGCCATCCTGGTGCCTTTTGTTTGGAAGTATTTTATCGACGCATTTGTAATTTTCACAATTGAACATGTTGACTTTTCTAAAACAACCGCGCGGGTCGACGCACAAAATACCCCCTAAAATAACAACAAACAATGAACCACATATCCCACTTCTCCCGCCCTATCCCCAATTACCCGTATACTACATTCCCTGTCCTTATTTAACATTACCATGCCTACTATTTTCCTCCCGCCCCCTTTTTCCCTGTCCCCCCTTACTGCCTTTGTTCAGTTTGTGTTAAAGAAATCGATGAACGGCTGCCAACTCCGGGCGAATCCCTGTATTGATCCTCCTTGAGCGAACTTGATTTTCTCCTGACTGAGAAACTCTACCATATCGCTGACCCACACTCCTGACTGCGGGGGCTCCGAGTCCCTCCATCTCAGCAAGATCCGACTCCGGGCCACCAGGGAGGAGAAGGCCAGAATATCGGCCTCCCTTCCCCCCTTTGCCCCCGGATCATCCAACACCCTAAATATTGCTAACTCTGGACTCGGAGTTACCCTACCTTCCAAGACATCCAACACAACATCTGCAAATCCCTGCCAGAATCCCCTCAGTTTCGGACGTGCCCAAAACACATGAACATGGTTGGCCGGGCTACCCCCACACCGCCCACATCTGTCCTCCACCTCCTCGAAGAACCTACTCATCTGGGCTACCGTCATGTGGCCCTGTGGACTACCTTGAACTGAATCAAGCTGAGTCTAGCACAGGACGAGGATGCATTTACCCTTTTCAAGGCTTTTTCCCACAGTTCAGTTTCCAGCTCCCCTCCCAACTCCTCTTCCCACTTCCTCTTCACCTCTCTGATAGGGGCCCCTTCCCACTCTAACAATTCCCTGTATATGTCCGAAACCTTCTGGTGTCGCTAACTTTAGCCGTAGTTTAATTGCTCTGTTCTATCACCTTTGCTCTTGAGTCGCCAGGTATCTTTCTGATACCGCCACGTGGTTCAAGTCCGAGTAATGATCAATAATCCAATACACCGCTTAGTAAGAGTTAAATCAAAGCACATTTATTATATACAGTAATCAATACTCATGCATAAATTCTACGTCTAAGCTACTTCCTACAACTAACAGGCCAATACTTAACTTGGAAATGGCCCACTAGGTCAGGGAAACGAATGGCCTTTCGTTCAGGTTCTGAGCCTGCGGGATTCGAAGCTGGTACAGATTGATAGCTAGGAGCGCCTATCTCGTTACGAGCGTTGAAGTAAGACTTGCGGGATGTTTCGCGATGGCTGGACCAGTCACTGTCAAGGGTTGGTCTGCATTGCTGAGTGACCCGGTCGGAAGAAGAAGCAGAAGGGTGCAGGACGATGTTGAAGGTGTGCAGAAGGGGTAGCAGAAGGGTGGATTTGAACTTGGACTCTATTCTTATAGTCCCCAGGGGCTTCCCGCCTTTCGGGGCGGACCCTGTACCTGGTTCCAAGTGATTGGACTTTGTCCCAATCACTTGGTTCGATATTCTCCAATGCTGGAGCAATTCCTTGATCGATGGGCGGTCTTGAGGTGATCGTTCACCTCCCTTTGTGTAGGTTTCTGCTGGCGCCGATGAGTCTGGGTTGGCTTTGTGTCTAAAATGTTGCACATTGTTCCCAGGGATTGCTTATCAGTATGCAGATGGCTGGTGTTTTGTTGTGTTGATGGTTACTGGTATCGATCTTGTCTGGCCTTCCAAGAGGTGAATACACAGTCTACCTGTAGCTGCTTGTTTTAGTCCTGTTGGCTGGTTTTCCCTTCAGCCTTTGCCGTTCGCCATTTTAAATCGGGGTTAGCCATTCTAAATCGGGAGTTAGCCATTTTAACTGGCTACACTTCCCACCTCCAACCCCTGTTTTTGACAGCACTCTAGCCTGTAGTCCCCTCAGGGGGAGGCGAGGAAAGCTTGGGACCTGTCTCCGTACAAAGTCCCGCACTTTAAGATACCAAAACCCTTTCCCACCCGGCAAATCAAACTCCTTCTCTAATGTCTCCAAGGTCGGGAAGCCCTCCTGGATGAATAGATCCCCAAACCTCTCAACCCCTGCCCGCTGCCATACCTTAAAGCCCCCATCCAGCCCCCCGGGGCAAACTGGTGATTGTCACAGATCGGTGACCACACTGACCACGCTCCAGTCTCATATGCTGCCTCCATTGCCCCTACACCCTCAGGGCTGCCCTCACCACAGGACCTGTGGAGTACCGAGCTGGCGGGAACGGCAGGGGCGCTGTCAGTAAAGCCTCCAGACTCGTACCTCTGCAGGATGCTGCCCCCATCCGCTCCCAGACCGACCCCTCCCCCACTACTCACTTCCTGACCATCGATATGTTGGCCACCCAGTAATAGTTATTAAAGCTCGGGAGAGCCGATCCCCCTTCCCCGATGGCCCGTTCCAGGAGTGTCCTCTTTACTCTCAGGGTTTTACCCGCACATATAAACCTCGATATCGCCACATTGATACTTCTGAAAAAAACCTTTGGGACAAAAATCGGGAGACACTGAAAAAAGAAAAGCAGTCTCAGAAGGACAGTCATCTTCACCGTCTGAACCCTCCCCGCCAGCGTCAGTGGGAGCATGTCCCATCTACAAAAACCCCTTCTCATTTGATCCACTGAAAATGAAATGAAAATCGCTTATTGTCACAAGTAGGCTTCAAATGAAGTTACTGTGAAAAGCCCCTAGTCGCCACATTCCGGCGCCTGTTCGGGGAGGCCGGTACGTGAATTGAACCGTGCTGCTGGCCTGCCTTAGACTGCTTTAAAAGCCAGCGATTTAGCCCTGTGCTAAACCAGCCCCTGCTTTGCCCAAATTTAACTAGTGAAGCTGCCCCCAATCCTTGGCCACTTGAATCCCCAGATACCTAAAACTCTTCCCAACCACTTTAAAAGGTAGCTCTTTCAGCCTCCTTTCCTGCCCCCGTGCCTGAATCACAAACACCTCGCTTTTTCCCATATTTAACTTATAGCCTGAAAATCGCCCAAATTCCCCACCAGGTCCGTGATATAAAGCAACAAATCGTCCGCATAGAGAGAGACCCTGTGCCGCACCCCCCCCCCCCCCCCCCCCGCCTCTCACTATACCCCTCCAGATATTCGCTGCTCTCAGAGCCATTGCTAAGGGTTCTATGGCCATGGCAAACAGTAATGGGGAGAGCGGGCATCCCTGCCTCGTCCCCCGACAAAGACTGAAGTATTCTAACCGAACTCGGTTAGTTCTTACATTTGCCACTGGGGCCTGGTACTGTAGCTGGACCCACTCCACAAATCCCTGCCCAAACCCAAACCTGCCTAAAATATCCCATGGATACTTCCACCACTCCGTCGAAAACCTTCTCCGCGTCCATGGCAACTACCACCTCAGCCTCGCGCCCCTGTGGTGCCTTTTAAATATCTCCCAGACATGGCGGTGAGGTGCACAACTTCCTGCCTCTCCCCGCCACGCTCTGTGACATGATTCTCATGGCTAAATAATTAATCCAGGAAACAATGCATGATTTGGCTTTTTACTCCACCCCACTCTCCAACGGACGTCACTCTGACTTACTGTCTCCACTGATGTGTTGGGTAGGCTGGGTCGATGTGGACTGCACTTGATGCAGTGTAGCGATAGTCAGACCTCCAACACCCATCGAAGATGCAACACGACTTTATTTAACATCTAAACTATTATACATGTTCAACTGTGGGTTGACACTATGCTGACTTGACTGGAGACCTGATACTAGCCTAACCAGACTTGCTAGCTACCACATGGTGTTTGCACTGGCCAGCTCACTAACTCTGACTGTCCCAGAGGCTGGGTCCCGAGAGAGCGGGAAAACTGGTGCCCTCTGGCTTTATAGTGGCCGTGTCCTGTCTGGTGACTGGCTGCTCTGTTCTGTGTGCTTACTGGTTATCCTGTGTGTCAATCACTGCCTGTCTGCACTCCATTATATACATAGATGTATATTATGACATTCACCACCTCAGTCAACCCAATCTTGTTAAAACTCTGTCTCCCTCCTGAGGGATCCAGTCTTCACCTTCAAAGATCTAACTTGTCAATTCTCTCCAAACATCATCCAACTTGGATGCCTCAAGCAAGGCCTATCTCGTAGAGTTTCAAAGTCATCTCTCGAGACTCCATTTCCCTGGATTCCCAAGTCTGTACTCCATCACCAACTCATAGACACAACATCAGCTCTTTGGCTGTGCCAAGCAGAATACAATAATAATAATCTTCATTGTCACAAGTAGGTTTACATTAACACTGCAATGAAGTTGCTGTGAAAAGCTCCTAGTCGCCACACTCCGCCTGTTCGGGTACACAGCGGGAGAATTCAGAATGCCCAATTCACCTAACAGCACATCTTTCGGGACTTGTGGGAGGAAACGGGAGCACCCGGAGGAACCCCATGCAGACACGGGGAGAACGTGCAGACTCCGCACAGACAGTGGCCCAAGCCGGGAATCGAAGCCGGGTCCCTGGAGCTGTGAAGAAACAGTGCTAGCCACTGTGCTGCCGTGCTGCCCCAACTCCTGTTCCAAAGGGGTCCCTTTGCAGCTTGGAGTCACCAACCTTCTGCTGCCTTTTTAGATCTTCAGGCATTCTCCTGTGCCTCCATTACTTAAAGTCTGCCAGCCACAGCCCCTTTTCTGTATTAGCCTTTGATCCTCTCTCTTTATTCTGAACTGTCTCCTCTCCCTGTCTCCTCCCCCTGTCCTCTCCCCCCTGCCCCCTGTTTGGTGCTCTTCTCTGAATAAGGTGGCTCGCTCCTGGCCACATGACCCTATTGTTTGAAGTGTTTTCTTTTGTGGGCAGATCCAATGGGCTTGGGTACTCACCCCAAAGGATCTCAAATGCTGCACTGCACATGTGTAGCCTATTCCCAGTTCACACGTGCTCAGAAACCCCTGGCCTTGGAGTTCCTTCCCCCTGCGGTAAGTCTGGATGCCATAATGTTTCCTCTGTGCTACTATGATTCCAACCAGTGGAGAGTTTCCCCCCAGATTCTGCTGGGCTTCAACTTCACGAGGGCTCCTTGATGCAGCAAGACCTGGCTAAGACTTGGCTGATAAGTGGCAGGTAACCCTTTGTGCCACACGCGATGCCAGGTCATGTCCATCTCCAAGAAGTGATGGTTAATTGCTTCACCTTGAGAAGACATTGCAATTGTTGAACCCCACACCATCGGGGGAACATTGAGCAGAAACCAAATTGGAGAAGTTGCATAAATACTGGAACAAAACAGAAAATGCTGGATAAACTCAGTCGGTCTGGCAGCATTTCTGGAGACTGAAACAGAGTTAACATTTCAAGTCTTTATGACTCACCTTCAGAGCAGAAGAGCATTCGAACTGTGATGGGTTATAGAGTTGGAGAGGGGGGGTTGAGGAGGTTGAGCAGAATAGAACGTCAGGGATAGGTTGGGGTGAAGGAGAGATTGATAAAGATGCCACGGACAAAAGGCAAACAGAGTGTCAATGGTAACATTAAGGGCAGGAGAGGGTGTTGATAATGGCAGGTAGGTGAGGCAGAAGAATGTGTTACTGGGAGAACAAATGTCTGTCAAAGCAAAACTAAAGGACAAGTGACAGATGGCCCAGTGCGTGGGGGGTGGGTTTGCTTTGGGGCAAATGAAGAAAACAAAATACAAAAAGGGGGCCAAGCTGGTGAAGAAAGTTCACAGTCTGAAGTTGTTGAACTCAATGTTGAGAAAGCTGTAACGTGCCTAATCGTAGGGCGAGGTGCTGTTCTTCCAGTTTTTGCTGGGCTTCATTGGAGTCTTTCTGCGGGCCAAGAATGGACATGTGGCCTCGAGAGCGAGGTGCTGAGTTAAAATGGGAAGCAACAGGATGGTGAGGGTCATGCTTGCAGACTGAGCGGAGGTGTTCCGCAAAGTGGCCACCCAGTGTGTGTTTGGTCTCCCCAGCGTCGAGGAGATCGCATTGGGAGCAGCGAATACAATAGACCAGATTGAAGGAGGTGCAAGTGAAATACTACTTCACCTCAAAGGAGTGTTTGAGGCCTTGGACAGTGAGGTGGCAGGCGGTAAAAGGGGCAGGTGTTACACCGTCTGCGATTGCAAGGGATAGTGCCGTGGGAAGGGGATGAAGGGTTGGGGGCGATGGAGGAGCGGACCAAGGTATCCTGGAGGGAGTGGTCCCTGTAGAAAGCTGATGTGGGGGGGGGGGGGAGGAGAGGGGACGATGTGTTTTGCAGTGGCATCATACTGGAGTTGGCAGAAATGGTGGAAGACGATTCTTTGACGACGGAGGCTTGTGGGATGAAAAGTGGGACATGATGGACACTCTCATGGTTCTGGGAGGGAGGGTTAAGCAATAATCTGATATAGTCAAACACAAGCAACAGCTGAAGGCACTGGATACTGTAAAAGACTATGGACCCTGACAACATTCCAGAAACCGTGGGCAGAATTCTCCGACCCCGCGCCGGATCGGAAAATCGCCCGGGGGGGAGGCGGGGAATCAAGCGACGCCACTC
The DNA here is from genome assembly GCF_047496885.1 of Scyliorhinus torazame. NCBI lineage: Eukaryota > Metazoa > Chordata > Chondrichthyes > Carcharhiniformes > Scyliorhinidae > Scyliorhinus > Scyliorhinus torazame. The sequence continues at coordinate 267,069,063 of NC_092714.1, read as the reverse complement.
CGACGCCGGTCCGCCCATTCTCCGGCGACCGGAGAATTGGCGGCAATGGCGCGGCGCCAGTTGGAGCCGCTCAACGTGGCCACCCAGGCGATTCTTCCTGCGCGATGGGCCGAGTGCCCGCCGAGTTCGGCCGAGTCTCGCCGGCGTCGTTCTCGTGTGGTCCTACCCGGCGGGACCTCGCCGTTCTGGCTGTGGGGGGCGGCCTGGTGTGGGGGAGGGGGATTCGACACCGGGGGGTGGGGGGGGGGGGCCCTCCACAGTGGCCTGGCCCGCGATCGGAGCCTACCGATCGGCGGGTGGGCTTATCCCGGTGGGGACCTATCTTCCTCCAGGCTGGTCCCCCGTCAGTCTCCGCCACGTTGCGTCGGGACCGGCGCGGACACGTGCCGCCTGTGCTGACGCCCGTATCGGCAGCTGGAGCAGCGTGAGGCTCTACAGTGCTGTGCTGGCCCCCTGTGCGGCGCAGGATCGCTGATCCTAGGGGCCAAATGATGCCGTTGTAAAACGTTCCGGCGTTTACGACGGCGTCAACACTTAGCCCCAGGATCGGAGAATCCCTCCCCGCATTGCAGACTTGTGCTTCGGAATTGGTCGCACCCCTAGCCGAGCTGTTCCAGTACAGCTGCAGCACTGGCACCTACCTGTCAATGTGTAAAATTGCTCAGCTATGTCCTAGACACAAGAAACAGACAAATCCAACCCGGCCAATTACCGCCCTATCAGTCTACTCTTGATCGTCACAAAGTGATGGAAGGGGTCATCAACAGTGCTATCAAGCGGCACTCACTCAGCAATAACCTGCTCACGGACCCTCAGTGTGGGTCCAGCAGAGTCACTCAGCTTCTGACCTCATTCTAGCCTTAATTTAAACATGGACAAAAGAGCTGAACTCCGGAGGTGAGGTGAGTGTCGCTGCCCTTGACATCGAGGCAGCATTTGACTGTGGCATGAAGGAGCCCCAGCAAAACTGGAGTCACCGGGAATCAGAGGGGAAACTCTCATCAATGCTCCTGATGCCCTCAGTCATGTTACATAAGAATACAGTCTGAACCTCATGTAGTTAAGAGCCAGGATATGTAGGGGGCATGTCCAACAACAACGACAAATTGTATTTATATAGCATCTTTAAGCGAGTAAAACATCCCAAGGCCCCTGCAGAGGAGCAACATTTTACACTAATCATCTGAGCAGACGTTGGACAGGGGCTCAAAACCTTCGTTAAAGGGATAGGTTTAAGGGGACTCTTAAAGGACAGAGGTTTAGGGAGCGTTCAAAGTTCAGGGCTAAGGCAGCCGCACACATGGCCACTCAGAATGGAGAGATGGGTAGCAGGGAGATGTGCGCGAGGGGTTAATGGCACACACGAGATTTGGGGGCTTGAGCAGTGGGGCACAGCAAGTCGGGAAATTGGGTATCTCCTCCCATCACCTCCGTACTTGCTGTTTCTTGCCCTGAACGTCACAATGTTCAAATCTGTGCCTGGAATCTGGGCTCTTAACCAGATGTCACCCCAGATGTTTCCTAGGTGGGAGATTCTGCATCAATTGCATAGGATCCAGGAATTAAAATGGCCCGGAATTCACATTTACCAGCCTCGGAAGGTATCCCCCTCACCCTGCACCTCATCCTACACTCAAACACACTCTCCCTCACCACCAGCACCCGGGTTAAAATCAACCCCAGAGAGTTTTTCATCAGTCAGGACTGGCATTGGTTCAAATTCTTTTAAAATGCAATAGCATTACTGTGTCGGCCTTCTATTTTCATAAGTATTTCTATGTCTCCGCTGTGTGGAGGAATGAAAAAATATAAACGGAACTACTGGAAAGTAGCTTTATTTTAATACAAAATATTGGTGCTTCCTGGTATGTGGAAATGGGTAGGAAACATCCGAAAAACTTACTGACAGAAAGGCCCTTAAACAGAGGCCGTCAGAAGCATTTCAACATTCTCTCAGACTGGGAACTCACTTCAGAACCACTTCAGAATCCTGCAGTAGACAGATTTTTAGAAAAAGTTTAAGGCGAGGTTGCCTTTTAATGGCAATACTTTATCATGGGACGAACTCAGTGGACTACACTCCTCAGGCCAAATTTTACGCTCCGTCCCGGCGGGATTTGAGGCGGCGGGGGTGGGAAGCCGAAATCGCCTGGACGGGTTTCCCTCTGGATTCCCGCCTGCCCCAACCTGGAAGCAATTTTACACGGGGTGGGCAGGGCCTCGAGGGGGGAGGGGAAGGGGGCAGAAGCCTGCCCTTGCCCCAGTTAAGGCCCTTTGGTGGCCAATTGACGGCCACTTAAGGGCCTTTTCCAACCCAGCCTCAATTTTTAGGCTTGTGGTGGGGGGAGAATTCCCGGGGGGCCGAGGCAATACAAAAAGTTAACAACACAAATCTCAGGCGGTAAGGGTGAGGGGGGGAACCGCCATCAGGAGACCACTTCTGATGCAGGGCCCCTCCCCTGATGACCCGGAGACCTCTGTTCCTTCCTTCCCTTTCTTCCCCCCCCCCCCCCCCCCCCTTGGGATCCCAATCACTGCCCTCAAAACCTCCACAGGTATCCCCTATCCACCTCTCCCTGGCACCCCTACACAGCATCCACGCCCTGACACTTAGTCCCCAGGCACGTTGACGGGCTGTTTCCTCTGGCCACAGTAGTGCCTGGAAGGATCCTGATTGGCCGGCAGCTCACAAGCACACAAGGGGGGGGGGTGAAATATTATTGGGGGTAGACAGGAATGTGGGGTTGAGGTTGCAATGAGGTCAGGCGAGATCTTACTGAATGGAGGAGCAGGCTTGTCGAATGGCCTCCTCCTGTTCCTAAATTGTATGTCTGTACGTCCTGCACACAAATAGGTGTACAAGATCATGGTCACAAACACAGAAGCAGTCACGCTTCCAAATACCCACATTGTTACAAGTGCACACACAAACAGGCATGTACACAAACAAACACCTAGCCGCGTACATGTGGTTATGCGGACGGATACACACAAATCGGTGCACTCACACGCATTTCTGCGGTATAAAACCAATTCAAGGGGCAGCGATTTAGCAATGGTCCAACCTGAACTCAATCTGTGGAGGTGCTGGGAAATTCCCACTGGGGAATCCATGGGGACCATTGTTGAAGTTTCCCTTGCTATAGAAAGACAAGCCTGGTCTTTCCTGATAGTGATTCAAGAGGTGGATCCCTTCTTTATCTAAAGTGGGAGAAGGCAGCCAAAACTATGTGGGTCACATTGGCAGATTACTCAATCTCGGAGGGGAATGTAAAGAATGACCCATCTGATCCCACCCCTACTAGGGGCTTGTTTAGCACAGTGGGCTAAACAGCTGGCTTGAAATGCAGAACAAGGCCAGCAGCGCGGGTTGAATTCCCGTACCGGCCTCCCCGAACAGGCGCCGGAATGTGGCGACGAGGGGCTTTTCACAGTAACTCATTGAAGCATTGAAGCCTACTTGTGACAATAAGTGATTATTATTATTCCTCCACACCACCATCACCACCAATGTTAATGCGGCTTGGAAGGTTTTTTTGTTCTTTCGCGGGACGTGGGAATCGCTGGCAGTGCCAGCATTAATCGCCCATCCCGAATTATCCCTAATAGGGTGGCACAGCAGCACAGTGGTTAGCACTGTTGCCACATAGCGCCAGGGATCCAGGTTCGATTCCCGGCTTGGGTCACTGTCTGTGTGGAGTCTGCACGTTCTCCCTGTGCCTGCGTGGGTTTCCTCCGGGCGCTCCGGTTCCCTCCCACAGGTCCTGAAAGACGTGCTGTTAGGTGAATTGGACATTCTGAATTCTCCCTCCGTGTACCCGAACAGGCGCCGGAATGTGGCGGCAAGGGGCTTTTCATAGTAACTTCACTGCAGTGTTAGTGTAAGCCTACTGGTGACACTAATAAAGATTATTATTATTGTCTTTGAGAAAGTGGTCGTGAACCACCTAATAATCATTGAAAAACCTCCACACTAGGGGCTGGTTTAGCACACTGGGCTAAATAGCTGGCTCTTAAAGCAGACCAAGTCAGGCCAGTAGCACGTTCAATTCCTGTACCAGCCTCCCCAAACAGGCACCGGAATGTGGCGACTTGGGGCTTTTCACAGTAACTTAATTGCAGTGTTAGTGTAAGCTTACTTGTGACAATGAAGATTATTATTATTATTGTCTTTGAGAAAGTGGTCGTGAACCACCTAACAATCATTGAAAAACCTCCACACTAAGAGCATACAGGATTGAGACAGATCAGGGTGATACAAGGAGAAACGGCAGTGTTGTACTATTCTTGGAGAGAACGCCAAGAACAAGATCAGGGAAATTAATCAGGACAGCTCAGACACTAACCCTGTGAAGTCTGAGACTTTGGTGGAGATGTAGGAGGATGTGAATGTAATAGGGATGAAGTCTCGGGGAGGGGGGTTGATGTAGAGTAAAGGGTTAACATCAGATCCATACATGTGCTGATGTAATAATGACATCAGATCACAAGACTGAGAAGTAAGGGAGGTCACAAAGGAGGAGAGGCTCCAACACCGTGTAGAGGTCCAAATATGTAAAGACTTGCTGTAAATAAATAATAATAGCTTTGAGAAATTACAGACTTAAGCAGCATACTTTGCGAGAATAGACAATCCCCCAAATCCTCGTTTAGACCGTGACTGTGGTAGGCTACATTAGGGGTATCGCGATACCGAGGTGGGATGTACCTAATACTATAGTATGAGTGGTGGAACCTGCCTGCTGGCTCCGCCCAGCAGGCGGAGCATAAGAGTCTGTGTTTCACCCACAGCAGTCATTCTGTACCAGAGCTGCTGGGGTAACTACTTGTTCATTAAAGCCTTCAACTGGACTACAATCTCGCTTCAGTAGTGATTGATCGTGCGTCAGTGACCACATGATGAAGTGGGATTGTCATGCTCCCAGCCCTCTCCATTCAGGCATGATCCCCAAACCTTAGTTAAAATCAAACCCGTAAGTAGCCACGGTAGAACTCAGGCACAGCCTGAAGTTTTAGTTCTTTCATTGACTGCAAACTCTTCACTATTCCATATTGTACAAACACACAGGGGATCATTTAAAGGTTTTCCTAAAACCTGATTTGCATGCACCAGAACTGACGATATAATTAACAACCGCACATGGGTCAACAATAAATTATCCCCGTCAGGGGATCGCCAGGAATGAGCTTTAATTAGGTTGCTTATTTGTGAATTTGACTGCCTGCTTTTTTTCTTTTAAATCAGTACCTCATTAAAAGGGTTTGTAATGAATTTACTAAGGGAGTTTACGCTGTAGTATTGTGCGTTAACAATGACACCAACTCATTGAGGACAAAATCCAGTTTGCTCAGTAAAGCCTTTTTTTATGCAGAGTGTCAGGGTGAGGGAAATCGCGTAGCTTCTTCTTTCTGGTACCCGCTATCAGAGCCATGGCGTCCGAATTTGGGTGGAGCGGGAATATCTGATGCCTCAACTTTAAAATCAGGAAGGCAAGTTGCAAACACTTCATTGGGAGAATGCTGTGGGATTAATGGAATTATGAATAAGTTGTTCTCAAGGAGAATGGGCCCAGCAGGTGCATGGTTGCAGAGGCTGCTCGTCAGCATCGTGCCGATGACTGAGTGGATGCCTCCATCAGAAGCCTGTGGGTTCAAAGCCCATTGCAGAGAATCTCGGCTGACTATCCCAGTGCAGCATTGAGGCAGTGCTGCGCTGCCAAAGGGGGACGTCTTTCAGGTGAGATGTTCAACTGAGACCCTCCCTGCCTTCTCAGGTGGGCATGGAAGATCCCATAGTACTATCTCAAACAGGAGCTGGGGTGGGGGTTCTCCCAATTATTAATCCCTCAGCCGACATCACCAAGCTGATAGATTATCTCTTCATGGCCTGTTTTGGGGATCTTGCTGTGTGCAAATTGATTGCCACACTTCCTGCATTGATGACAATAACAAAAGTCCTTCTCTTATTTTAAAGTGCTTTGGAATGACTTGAGGTTGTGGAAGATGTGATATAATTGTATTTCTGCCTTTCTCCTATCTGTGAGGATTGCTAATGTAGCAATGCTTAGAGCCAAAATTAGGCCCAGTCCTGTTCTGTGGGTCAATGTACCTGAGGAATGGCATTGACAGTCCTCCTGAGCTCAGTTAATGCAAGGCTCTTACTGCAAACACTCAGAGCAGATTTGGATTGTAACCTTGGTCCCACAATCATAGAGTGGGATGTCACTGGAGGCTGAATAGTCTGTGTCCTGCAATTGCCCTCATTACACTCGCTTGTCAACCTTTGTCATATCTTAAAGAGCTCCAAATGGAGGGCTTCTTAAAACAATATGTAGACAGCCCAACTAGGGAAGGGGCTGTACTGGACCTGGTATTGGGGAATGAGCCCGGCCAGGTGGTAGAAGTTTCAGTAAGGGGAGCATTTCGGGAACAGTGACCACAATTCAGTAAGTTTAAAAGTGCTGGTGGACAAGAATAAGAGTGGTCCGAGGGTGAATGTGCTAAATTGGGGGAAGGCTAATTATAACAATATTAGGCGGGAACTGAAGAACCTAGATTGGGGGCGGATGTTTGAAGGTAAATCAACATCTGACATGTGGGAGGCTTTCAAATGTCAGTTGAAAGGAATTCAGGACCGGCATGTCCCTGTTTGGAAGAAGGATAAATACGGCAATTTTCAGGAACCTTGGATGACTAGAGATATTGTAGGCCTCGTCAAAAAGAATAAGGAGACATTTGTCAGGGCTAGAAGGCTGGGAACAAACAAAGCCTGTGTGGAATATAAGGAAAGTAGGAAGGAACTTAAGCAAGGAGTCAGGAGGGCTAGAAGGGGTCACGAAATGTCATTGGCAAATAGGGTTAAGGAAAATCCCAAGGCTTTTTACACGTACATAAAAAGCAAGAGGGTAGCCAGGGAAAGAGTTGGCCCACTGAAGGATAGGCAAGGGAATCTATGTGTGGAGCCAGAGGAAATGGGCGAGGTATTAAATGAATACTTTGCATCAGTATTCACCAAAGAGAAGGAATTGGTGGATGCTGAGTCTGGAGAAGGGTGTGTAGGTAGCCTGGGTCACATTGAGATCCAAAAAGACAAGGTGTTGGGTGTCTTGAAAAATATTAAGGTAGATACGTCCCCAGGGCCTGATGGGATCTACCCCAGAATACTGAAGGAGGCTAGAGAGGAAATTGCTGAGGCCTTGACAGAAATCTTTGGATCCTCACTGTCTTCAGGTGATGTCCCGGAGGACTGGAGAATAGCCAATGTTGTTCCTTTGTTTAAGAAGGGTAGCAAGGATAATCCAGGGAACTACAGGCCATTGAGCCTTACATCAGTGGTAGGGAAATTACTGGAGAGAATTCTTCGAGACAGGATCTACTCCCATTTGGAAGCAAATGGACATATTAGTGAGAGGCAGCATGGTTTGTGAAGGGGAGGTCGTGTCTCACTAACTTGATAGAGTTTTTCAAAGAGGTCACAAAGATGATTGATGCAGATAGGGCAGTGGATGTTGTCTATATGGACTTCAGTAAGGCCTTTGACAAGGTCCGTCATGGTAGACTGGTACAAAAGGTGAAGTTACACGGGATCAGGGGTGAGCTGGCAAGGTGGATACAGAACTGGCTAGGTCATAGAAGGCAGAGAGTAGCAATGGAAGGGTGCTTTTCTAATTGGAGGGCTGTGACTAGTGGTGTTCCGCAGGGATCAGTGCTGGGACCTTTGCTGTTCGTAGTATATATAAATGATTTGGAGGAAAATGTAACTGGTCTGATTAGTAAGTTTGCAGATGACACAAAGGTTGGTGGAAGTGCGGATGGCGATGAGGACTGTCAGAGGATACAGTAGGATTTAGATCGTTTGGAGACTTGGGCGGAGAGATGGCAGATGGAGTTTAATCCGGACAAATGTGAGGTAATGCATTTTGGAAGGTCTAATGCAGGTAGGGAATATACAGTGAATAGTAGAACCCTCATGAGTGTTGAAAGTCAGCGATATCTAGGTGTACAGGTCCACAGGTCACTGAAAGGGGCAACACAGGTGGAGAAGGTAGTCAAGAAGGCATACGGTATGCTTGCCTTGGAGAACGGTAAGGCCGCCTTGGAGAACGCTTACCCGGAGATCAGAGGCTGAATGCCCTTGACTGCTGAAGTGTTCTCCGACTGGAAGGGAACATTCCTGCCTGGTGATTGTTGCGCGATGTCCATTCATTCGTTGTCGCAGCGTCTGCATGGTCTCGCCAATGTACCACGCTTCGGGACATCCTTTCCTGTAGCGTATGAGGTAGACAACGTTGGCCGAGTCGCACGAGTACGTACCGCGTACCTGGTGGGTGGTGTTCTCACGTGTAATAGTGGTATCCATGTCAATGATCTGGCACGTCTTGCAGAGATTGCCATGACAGGGTTGTGTGGTGTCGTGGTCACTGTTCTGAAGACTGGATAGTTTGCTGCAAACAATGGTTCGTTTGAGGTTGCGCGGTTGTTTGAAGGCAAGTAATGGGGGTGTGGGGATGACCTTGGCAAGATGTTCATCGTCATCAATGACGTGTTGAAGGCTGTGAAGAAGATGACGTAGTTTCTCCGCTCCGGGGAAGTACTGGACGACGAAGGGTATTCTGTCGGTTGTGTCCCATGTTTGTCTTCTGAGGAGGTCGGTGCGGTTTTTCGCTGTGGCGCGTTGGAACTGTCGATCGATGAGTCGAGTGCCATATCCCGTTCGTACGAGGGCATCTTTAAACGTCTGTAGATGTCTGTTACGCTCCTCCTCGTCTGAGCAGATCCTGTGTATACGGAGCGCTTGTCCATAGGGAATAGCTTCTTTAATGTGTTTAGGGTGGAAGCTGGAGAAGTGGAGCATCATGAGGTTATCCGTGGGTTTGCGGTTAAAGCGAAGTGCTGAGGTGACCGTCCTTGATGGAGACGAGTGTGTCCAAGAATGCAACTGATTTTGGAGAGTAGTCCATGGTGAGTCTGATGGTTGGATGGAACTTATTAATGTCATTGTGTAGTCGTTTCAGTGATTCTTCGCCGTGGGTCCAAAGGAAAAAAATGTCATCAATGTATCTGGTGTATAACGTCGGTTGAAGGTCCTGTGCGGTGAGGAGGTCCTGTTCAAACTTGTGCATGAAGATGTTGGCGTATTGGGGTGCGAATTTGGTCCCCATGGCTGTTCCGTGCGTCTGGATGAAGAACTTGTTGTCGAAGGTGAAGATGTTGTGATCCAGAATGAAGCGGATGAGTTGCAGAATTGCGTCTGGAGATTGGCAGTTGTCGGTGTTGAGTACTGAGGCTGTTGCAGCAATGCCGTCGTCATGGGGGATGCTGGTGTAGAGTGCCGAGACGTCCATTGTGACGAGGAATGTTCCTGGTTCAACTGGTCCATGGGTGCTGAGTTTCTGTAGAAAGTCCGTCGTGTCGCGACAGAAGCTGGGCGTACCTTGTACGATGGGTTTCAAGATGCCCTCGATGTAGCCAGAGAGGTTCCCACACAGGGTCCCATTACCTGAAACGATAGGGCGGCCTGGTGTGTTGGCCTTATGTATTTTTGGGAGGCAGTAGAGATCTCCAATGCGAGGAGTACGTGGGATGAGAGCACGTAGGGTGCTCTGAAGATCTGGATCCAAGGTCTTGATCAGTCTGTTAAGTTGGCGGATGTGTTCCTTGGTCGGATCTACGGGTAACTGTCTGTAGTGTTCTTGGTTGTTCAGTTGTCGGTATACTTCTTTGCAGTAGTCCGTTCTGTTCAGTACGACAGTGGCCCCTCCTTTGTCTGCTGGTTTGATGACGATGCTGCAGTTGGTCTTGAGAGCGCGGATGGCGTTGCGTTGGGCTTGGGTGACGTTCGGGGCTGTCTTGTGAATGCGACTGATGAATCTGGCATTGACGCGACTCCTGACGGCTTGAGCATACATGTTGAGTCTAAGGCAGCGGCCTTCCGGAGGGGTCCAATTCGACTCTTTCCTCTTCGGTTGCCGCACCGCAGATCTCTTGGTCTGCTGTTCCGGTTCATTGATAGTCTGCTTGGGTTCGCTGTTGGCCTCTTGGGGTCTGTGGAAGAATTCCCGGAGCCTCATTCGCCTGATGAATTCCTCCGTGTCTGCCGCGAGACTGATGGGGTCCATTTTGGTGGTGGTGCAGAAATTGAGCCCTCTGCTGAGGACTTCGATTTTGTCTGGTTGAAGGGTGTAGTCTGACAAGTTGACAATAGATTTCCCTGTATTGTTTTCTACTGTGGCACCGGGGGTGGCTTGGTTGCTGCCGGTGGTGATGCCAAGTTTCTCAAGCTTTCTGTTCTTGGTGTGCATATAGGTGGCATAGTATTGTTGTCTCATCTGTTTGGCGGTGTTCCACAGCTGGTCTGCTGCATCCTGAGCGCAAGTTGAGAATATGGCCTCTATCTTGGTTTCCAGGTTGCGTCGTCTGCTGTAGAGCTGGCGGACGAGGTGGTTGAAGAGCGTGAGAGAGGTGCGACGGCAGAGTCTCTCAGCATAGTCTGTGTTGTAGGTCGACTTGAGTGGGTTTGTGATCTGTAGCCCTTTCGGGATCTTGTCTGCTTTCTTGCATCTGTGTAGAAACTTAATGTCAGTGTCACGTCATTGATGACGATGAACATCTTGCCAAGGTCATCCCCACACCCCCACTACTTGCCTTCAAACAACCGCGCAACCTCAAACGAACCATTGTTTGCAGCAAACTACCCAGTCTTCAGAACAGTGACCACGACACCACACAACCCTGCCATGGCAATCTCTGCAAGACGTGCCCGAGCATTGACATGGATACCACTATTACACGTGAGAACACCACCCACCAGGTACGCGGTACGTACTCGTGCGACTCGGCCAACGTTGTCTACCTCATACGCTGCAGGAAAGGATGTCCCGAAGCATGGTACATTGGCGAGACCATGCAGACGCTGCGACAATGAATGAATGGACATCGCGCAACAATCACCAGGCAGGAATGTTCCCTTCCAGTCGGAGAACACTTCAGCAGTCAAGGGCATTCAGCCTCTGATCTCCGGGTAAGCGTTCTCCAAGGCGGCCTTCAGGACGCGCGGCAACGCAGAATCGCCGAGCAGAAACTTATAGCCGAGTTCCGCACACATGAGTGCGGCCTTAACCGGGACCTGGGATTCATGTCACATGACATTCATCCCCCACCATCTGGCCTGCAAAATCCTACCAGCTGTCCTGGCTTGATGTAATTCACACTCTTTAACCTGGGGTTACCCCATCTCTGGATCTGTAAAGATTTAATCACCTGCTAATGGTCGCATTCCAAGCATTGTTTGGCATCTTTGAATTTGTCTATATATGTGTTTCTGGAACATACCTCTTCATTCACCTGAGGAAGGAGCTGCGCTCCGAAAGCTAGTGACATCGAAACAAACCTGTTGGACTTTAACCTGGTGTTGTCAGACTTCGTACTGTGCTCACCCCAGTCCAACGCCGGCATCTCCACATCGTACTTTTCTTTGTTCTTTGTTCTTTACTCTTGCTTGTAAATTGATGAGAGTGAGTCTGGTACATGATGCTTCCCTCCACGCCCAGCACGCTGCAACATTTTAAAGAATTTACGTCTAAACTGTGGAGCTTGGGATACGAACACTCCAGAATTGTCCTGGAGTCTCAGCAATGACTAATTAATCTCACACTGCTGCGAGCAAATCTGAGGGAAATAAAATCATGGCGCATTGAAAAATTGTGTCTCGTTTTTAGAGCTTAGACGTAAATTCTTTAAATTTTGCAGAGTGCTGGGCGTGGAGGGAAGCATCATGTACCAGACTCACTCTGACCGTTTTACAAGTCAGAGCATTTGGAGCTCCTTAAGATATGACAAAGGTTGATAAGCGAGTGTAATGAGGGTGATTGCAGGGCACAGAATATTCAGCCTCCAATGGCAGCAAGGTAGCACAAGTGGGTAGCACTGTGGCTTCACAGCGCCAGGGTCCCAGGTTCGATTCCACGCTGGGTCACTGTCTGTGCGGAGTCTGCACGTTCTCCCCGTGTCTGCGTGGGTTTGCTCCGGGTGCTCCGGTTTCCTCCCACAGTCCAAAGACGTGCAGGTTAGGTGGATCGGCCATGCAAAATTGCCCTCAGTGTCCAAAAAGGTTAGGAGGGGTTATTGGGTGACGGGCATAGGGTGGAAGTGATGGCTTAAGAATGGCCTCCTTCTGCACTGTATGTTCTATATCCCACTGTGTTTGCAATTTTCCTTGAAGATTTTTGCCTCCTAGTGCGAAAAATGGTGTGGCGGAGGAAAGCTGATTGACTTGAATAGATTTTCCATTTTAACCTTTCTAAAGCTCTGGTTAGGCCACAACTGGAGTATTGCATCCAATTTAGCTCACCACACTTTTAGGAAGGGTGTAAGAGTACTCGAGAAGGTGTAGAGGAGATTTAACAACATTGTTATGCTAAGGATACACATGTACATCAGTAAGACAATCTCTTGGGTGGACGTTTGTCTCGTTTTGGCAGAACACGACGTTCAGGAACTTGGTTCTTTGGGGTACTAGGAGTGTCTTCCTGTTCACTGGTCAGTGTTACATCTGCCGAAACCAACTCAGGATCTGTCTCTGGTTGTGTGGATGATTCTGTTGGAACAGAGTTTGGAATTTTGGCAGTTGTCGTCCTCAAGTCGGGCATGTCACAGTCCATACTTTCTGTGGTGAAAACATCTGGTACAGATTCTGTACTCTCACTACTTGCAGACAATAATTGGTCAGTGTGCCGACAGCAAATTTGTTCATGGTCAGATTATACACGATATGAAATTGGACCCGTTTTGGTTCCTACAATTGCTGGAGTCCATTTTTTGCCCGACGTGTAATTTCTCGCAAGGACGTGTTCCCCACGTTACAGACTCTGCTTTTGGAATGTTGATCCCTTTGAGCCACTTGCGTCTGATGTTGTTGTCTGACTATCTCTGAAGTTGAAGGGGGGGTTAAAAGGTCGAACTGTGTGTGAAGTTTCCTTTTGACCATCAGCACAGCCGGTGAGCTTTGTGTTGTTGAACGTGCAGTGTTTCTGTATGTGATAGAAAGTTATTGATATGTTTAATTAGAGTGCCTTTATCCTTTGAAACCTTCACTGTGCGGTTGAGGGATTGTACGGAATGTTCACCGAAGACATTGGTAGCTGGATGCTTGGGGGAGGGTTTGATATGATGGAAGCCACACCCCTTCAGGTAGTCCTCGAATTCGGCTGATGTGAACTGAGCACCGTTATTGCTCACGAGCTGTTCAGGTAGCCAGAATCTTCTAAATATATTGTCAAGCTTTTCCATGGCCTGTCCGTAGGTGTTGATTTCATAATGGCAACATCCGGCTACTTCGAATGTGCATCCACTATGACCAAAAACATGTATCCTTTGACTGGTCCCACGTATTCAACATAGAATTTTGCCATGGCCTGGTAGGCCATTCCCGGGGATGCAAAGGTTGTGGTGGAGGTACATTTCTCAACGCAGCGCAGCATTGGCCTAACTCCACCTTCTCCTCTGTTTGGCCATCCAACCCGGGCCACCAGACGTAGCTTCTCACCATCTCCTTCACTCTAACTACACCAGGATGGCCCTCGTGTGGATGGTGTAGATTATACCTCATAGACCCGGCGGAATGATTACTCAAATACCGACAACAATACTCCATTTTACACTGTCAACTCAAGATGCCTGGTAGGATAGGGTTTAAGGTCTGGATTCTTTCTGTGCTCTTGTATTAGAGTGCCTTGTTGAATGACTTCCAACACCTTCCCCATCACCGCATCTGTTTGGGTAAATTTTCAAACCTGAGAAGATGTTACCAGAACTTTTTCCACGTGAGCCAAATAGAATATGTGGTTGACGTGTTCATCAGATTTGTGCTTATTTTGTGGTCTTGTTGATCTTGCAGCAGCCGTCTGGGCAAAGCATCTGCTTTTGCAGGCGGTTCAGACCTACGATATTCGATGACATAATTATGTGCTGACAACTCCCAACGTTATAATCGACCAGCAGCGAGTGAAGGGATCCCCTGATGTGGCCCAAACATTGTTGTTAAGCGACGATGGTCGGTCAATAGAGTAAATTGACGGTCAAATAAATAATGGTGGCACCTTCAAATATCAAAAATAACACAGAGCTTCTTTCTCAACTTGAGCATAGTTGGACTCAGCGCTGGTCAACATTCTGGAAGCAAATGTTATTGGTTGCTCTTCGCCTGAAGGCATTACATGTGAGACAACTGCTCCAGTCCCATAGGGTGATGTATTGCAAGAAAGCTGCAGTTTTAGTTTTGGGTTATAATGGAGTGATAACTCTGATTCTTGTTATACTTTTGACATTTTGGTAAGCAATTTCACAACCTTTCGTCCAGAGCCAAGCTTCTTTGTTGCAAAACAACGTGTGTAAAAGCTTTGGCCTTGTTGCTAAATGCTATATGAACTTTCCATAGTAAATTAGTGATCCTAGAAACAACCTTAACTGAGTCACGTTCTGCAATTGTGGAGCCTCCAGGATCTCCGACATCGTCTTAGGTTCTTTGTGAAGACCGTCTTGCTGAATGATGTGTCCAGGACAGTGAATAGAAGATTTAAAAATTCACACTTCTCTTTCTTGGCCCTGAGATTATGTAGTCCAGCCTTGCAAGAGTAACTCCTCAGTTGCCGAGCTTATATTCCTGAACTGACTTGACATTTTCGTACTCGGTGAGTCTTCAGTTGGATCACTGAACTGGTAAAGTCACCCTGTAGACTTTGCAGTATTTTTCTTGGTACACCTCTTTTGTACTGATGAAGGTTGGGGTGACCAACTCGGGCCACCAGATGTAGCTTCTCACCAACTCCTTCACTCTAAGTACACCGGCAATGTGACCAACATTACCACGGTTTTTGCATTTGTTCTACTTGCTCCAACAATCTCCAGCCACATGTCCCACTTGGTTGCAGCGATGACCTGGTAGGTACTTGGTGGACGTGCTTCTCACAGACTCCACCTTATGGACTTTAGCTCAAACTCCAATCGGCGAAGCTTCTCTGGCAGCGAGTTCCATAGACCTTGTGATTTCTATAGCAGACTTTAGGGTTAATGTCCCTTCAGTCACCAATTTCCTGTGGATGGCTTCTTTCGTGAGGCCACAAACTAATCAGTCGGGAAGTGTATCATTCAAAGTCTGGCCACATTCATGGTACTTTGCAGCTTTCGCAGTGATGCAACTAATGGTGAAATACTTTCCCCTTCCTCCTGTGCACGACGGGGAAAACAGAATCTTTCAGCTATTAATCGTGGACGGGGAGAGAACGATCCTTGTGAGACACTCATTAACTCGTCATGTGACCGGTCTCTGGGTTTACCTGGGTGGACTAAATTCTGTAGCAACACAAATGTTTTCCTCCCAGCTGAGCTGAGAGAGGTCGCAGCTTGCTGGTCTGCTGGTGTTGGATTGGCCTTTCCTCATAACCGTTCCATGTCGTTTATTCCAGGGGCTGGTTTAGCACACTGGGCTAAATCGCTGGCTTTGAAGGCAGCCCAGCAGCACGGTTCAATTCCCGTACCAGCCTCCCCGAACAGGCGCCGGAACGTGGCGACTAGGGGCTTTTCACAGTAACTTCATTTGAAGCCTACTTGTGACAATAAGCGATTTTCATTTCATTTTCATGTCTCCTCATCCTCATCAAATGTGTCCTTTGCTTCCTGTCATTTTTTTGATTACAGCTCCCTGACCTGAGCTCCTCAGCCTTCAGCCTGTCTTCCCTGCTGCTTATTTTCTCTCTGTTTAAAGCTGACACCGTCACAGCGCACAAGCAGACCGGCTGCTTCTGAGAAATATCGACAATATTTCTCCCGACCTCACTCCCGATGGTGATTTGGCCTGGATCTCCTGCGATGAGACCTTCTTCTGGCTCACAAAATCGTCGTTCAAAGCTGTTTTTCTCCCATTTTTTGTTTATGGGCCAGATTTCGCCAGCAGTTTCTCTTTTGTTATCATCTTTGTTGTAGCCTCAAAGAAAAATAATTAGAGGTGACACACGTCGAGTTTGTGTAACATAGTTCAAGGGGTGGATTACAAGGTGATGTTAAAACAGGGCACAATGGTGAACTCCCGCGGAACGCTCCGATTAGGTCACTGTGTAACACGTGACATCACACCAGCCAATGGTGTCACCCTGATACATGATGGTTCCAGGGCTGAGGGACCTTAGCTACAAGGTTAGGTTGGAGAAACTGGAATCGTTCTCCATGGAGCTAAGAAGATTAACAGAGGTGTGCATGCTTGTGGCGAGCGAGAATACAGTAGCTGGAGGAAAAACTGTTCCCATCGGCTGACGGTACAAGGACTTGGAGACACAATTTAAGGCTTTGGGAAAGAGATGCAGGGGGAATATGAGGAAGAACTTTTTAATGCAGTAATTGCAACTCGCTGTGCACGAGGGTGGCGGAAGCAGAGAAGATCGATGATTATAAAAGGAAATTAGGGCGGCACGGTGATGCAGTGGTTAGCACTGCTGCCTCACGGCCCCGAGGACCCGATTCGATCCCGGCCCTGGGTCACTGTCCGTGTGGAGTTTGCACATTCTCCCTGTGTCTTCCCCCATGACCCAACGATGTGCAGGGTAGGTGAATTGGCCACGCCAAATTGCCCCTAAATTGGAGAAAAAAAAAATTGGTTACTCTAAATTTATTAAAAAAAGATTATAAAACAAAATTGGATGGGCACCTGAAAGAAATAACCTTACAGGGTTATAAGGATAGAGTAAGTGAGTAGTATTGAATTGAAAGAAAAAGCGTGCAAATCCACAAAGGTGAGTAGCAGGTCAGAATATTAAACAAAATATAAAGAATAGCAAAGAATCACTACTAAACCATGCAGGGCTTGATATTCCGGCCGCGCTGGACCTAGAGGGGCTAGGCCCGCGCCGGACTGATTTCCACCCCGCCAGCTGGCGGGAAAGGCCTTTGGTGCCCCGCCAGCTGGCACGGAAATTACATTGCCGGGCGGCGCATGCGCGGGAGCGTCAGCGGCCGCTCACGGCATCCCTGCGCATGCGCTGTGGAGGGAGTCTCTTCCGCCTCCGCCATGGTGGAGACCGTGGCGAAGGCGGAAGGGAAAGAGTGCCCCCACGGCACAGGCCCGCCCGCGGATCGGTGGGCCCCGATCGCGGGCCAGGCCACCGTGGGGGCACCCCCCGGGGCCAGATCGCCCCGCGCCCCCCCCCCCCAGGACCCCGGAGCCTGCCCGCGCCACCTTGTCCCGCCGGTAAGAGAGGTGGTTTAATCTACGCCGGCGGGACAGGCATCCCAGCAGCGGGACTTGGGCCCATCCGGGCCGGAGAATCGCGGGGGGGGGGGGGGGGGCGCCAACTGGCGCGGCGCGATTACCACCCCCGCCGAGTCTCCGGTGCCGGAGAATTCGGCAACCGGCGGGAGCGGGATTCCCGCCAGCCCCTGGCGTTTCTCCGACCCGGCGGGGGGTCGGAGAATCTCGCCCCACAGGTTCCAGACTGGCTGATCTTTTGTACAATTATGGGTCAGTTCCCCCCCACCCCAACCACCCCTACTCCCACCCCTACTCCTCGAGGAGCATGGGGAAAACAATCATCCCCACACCATGGCCGGGATTCTCCCCTACCCGGCGGGGCGGGGGGTCCCGGCGGGATGGAGTGTCGGGAACCACTCTGGCATCAGGCCGCCCCAAAGGTGAAGATTTCTCCGCACCTTTAGAGGCCAAGCCCTCACCGTGAGGGGCCAGGCCCGCGCCGGAGTGGTTTCCGCTCCACCGGCTGGCGTGGAAGAACTTTGGCGCCACGCCAGCCGGGGCCGAAAGGACTTCGCCGGCCGGCGGAAGTCTGCGCATGCGCGGGAGGGTCAGCGGCTGCTGACATCATCCCCGCTAATGCGCAGGTGGGGGGTCTCTTCCGTGTCGGCCATGGTGAAGGCTGTGGCCGAGGCGGAGGGAAAAGAATGCCCCCACGGCACATGCCCGCCCGCGGATCGGTGGCCCCGATCGCGGGCCAGGCCACCGTGGGGGCACCCCCCGGGGCCAGATCGCCCCGCGCCCCCCCCCCCAGAATCCCGGAGCCCGCCCGTGCCGCCAGTCCCGCCGGTAAGAGAGGTGGTTTGATTCATGCCGGCGGGACTGGCGTGACAGCAGTGGGACTTCGGCCCATCACGGGCCGGAGAATCTCCGGGGTGGAGCCCACCGACCGACGCGGCGCGATTCCCGCCCCCGCCGAATATCCGGTGCCGGAGAATTCGGCGGCCAGCGGGGGCGGGATTCACGCCAGCCCCCGGCGATTCTCCGATCCGGCGGGGGGTCGGAGAATCCTGCCCCATATCTCGCATGCTGGTTATTACAGGGACATAGATAGGTTGTATGAGTGGGCAATCATTTGGCAGATGGGGTACAATGTGGGAAAGAGTGAATTTGTCCGGTTTGGCAAAAAGTATAGAAACGCAGCATTATTATTCAAATGGAGAGGGATGTTGCCGCACTCTGAGATACAGAGGGATCAGGGTCTCCTGGTACACGAATCAGGAAAAGTTGGTGTACTGCTGCAGCGAGTGATTAAGGCAAATGAAACTTTGCCATTTATTGCCAGGGGAATAGAAGATAAAAGCAGGGATGTTTTACTGCAGCTATACAGGGTGTTGGTGAGACTTTGAATTCTGGGACAGTTTGGGCCTCCTTTTTTAAGAAAGGATGTAAATGTTTTCGAAGAGTTCAGAGAAGGTTCAGTCGACCGATTCCTGGGATGGGGGTTGGTGGGGGCGGGGAGGGGTGGTGGGAGGGTTATCTTTTGAGGAAAGGTTAAACCTGTGTCCATTAGTGTTTAGAAGATTGAGAGGTGGCCGATCCTGAAGGGACTTAACAGAGTGGCTGCTGGAAGGGTGTTTCCCCCTTGTGGAAGAGACTAAAACTCTGGTGCACTGTTTAAAAATAAGTGGTCTCCCATTTAAGATGGAGACGAGAAGAAATCTTTTCCCTCAGTGAGTGGTAAATCTTGGAATTCCCTTTCCCAGAGAGTGTTGGAGGAAGGTTCAATGAACCGTATTAAAGCAAAGCTGGATAGATTCTTAACTAACAAGTGATTGTAAGGTTAATGGGAGTCGGCAGAAAGTGGAGTAGAGGCCATAATCAGATCAGCCATGATCTTATTGACTGGCGTAGCCGGTTCGAGGGGCCGAATAGCCTACCTTTGCTCCTAATTTGTATGTGACTGATTAGACTGTTCCATGGAGAGGCGGCATGGAGCGGATGGCATGTTCCTGAGCCATTTCTGACTCTATGACTAACAGTCAAGAATTATCCAGCAGAGGAATATTTGCTTTGCAATTGGTTGTGGGCTGGGAGATGAACATGTCGGGCAAGAATGCAGATGTGTGGAGGTGGACCCGTCAGAGATGATGACACTTCCAGGAATATGTTCAACCAGAGTTGACAATTCTAAGTAAGCAGCAAAGTAAAGGGGACGAGTGGCCAACTCTTGTCCCTGGTTCGGATGCACGCATGTTCATGTGAAGCTTCACTGTGGGCCAGAGTTGTATCTGATGCTCTTGGCACCTTCCCGCTGTTTCTCTGATGACCTGGCTCCATTCGTACCTCTCTACTCTTGGCCAGAGTATCACCTGGAATGGCTAGTCTTTCTCCTCCCACTTGTGGTGCGGCCCAAGGATCTATCCATGGCCCCCTCCTCTGAAGCAGCAAGGGATGGTTTTAAAACATTAACGGCGTGATGTAAATACAAGTTGTGGTGGTTGATTGGACTTGGAAAAGCGGCCTGAAGTGGAATAAAAGCAGACAAAGCATGTTTGCATTGAATCGGTTAATTTTCCTGGTGTTTTGGAGGATTTTCCCCATTCCTTGTTCATCCTCGGGCAAACCCCAGCTGTCAGATTGGCCTGGATAGAGTCTCGTTCCCTGTTGATGAATTAACAACCAATACGCAGGGACACACGGGGAAAGCAGTGCCAGTGACAGGAGCTTCAGCAATGGTTTATTTTGCAATAAGCATCCGCTCCGCTCGGCGAGTTGATATTGACAAACTTCCAGCTTTTACGCCAAGAACAAAAAACATAAAACAAATTCCATGTAACACAAATGGAAATAATTAAAGAAAGGCAAAAAAAAAAAAGGACTGCGCACACGTTTCATCATCTTTATTTTACGTGTTAATTTTGTAACCTTGCCAACATTTCTGCCCAGCAGGTCCCTGGATATCTTTACATTTAAAGGTGCTGACAGAATCACAACATTTTTCCAAAAAAAATACGTTGGACGCTGTTTAATAATAGGTAGGCAGCGGAGAGAACCTCATTACTGGGAGTGGGGTGTGAGGGGAGTTTGCAACAGGGGGAGTTGGATGATGTAGTTTGCACCCAGCTGTCCGTTTATCTCCCCCTGTCTCCCCACTGTTGTGTTATGCTGCTTCGGATAACACAGGCTGCTACTTGATGCTCCAGACTCTGAAATGAGTTCAACGTGTTTATTGAACTATTAACACAGTTCTCAAATGAGTTCGACTCTCTGCTAATCTAACTGTAGTAACTCAGTCTAACTGTAACAGCTTGCTCTAAGCCACGTGCTGGGGTGTGATGCTGCTGATCAACCCTGTCTAACCCTCTAGATGTCTGTCTGTGGAAAGAGGCAGGGTGTGACTGCCTCATCCCTTTTATAGTGTTTATGTCATGCCCCCTTGTGGTGATGCCACCTCTGAGTGTCCTGACTTCCCATTGGTTGTGTCCTATTCTGAGTGTGCATTGGTTGCATGTTTGCATATCATGACATCTCCCCTTTTTTTTAGATTAGATGTATATACATATGAATGTGTTTGTCTAATGTGACTGACTGAGGAACACAGAACAGAACAAACAAAACAAATGCTCATAAGTCCAGTCTCTGAGGCTTGCGTCTGATCCTCGTTGACCGCCGGAGAGGTGGTGGAGGGATTGATGGTGTCTTGACAGGCGAGTGGGAGGCACGATTGGTGGCCTTGTGGTTCAAGGTGTCTGGAGGTGGCAATTCGACATGTGGAAATGGAGGGGAAAGTGGTTGTGGGCAAGCAACTTTTTGCAGTGCCCTTCGATTCCTTCGCACAATGGAGCCATCAGCCGTACGTATGACATAGGATCTGGGCACGGCCTGTCGAACAACGACAGCTGGAGCAGACCACCCACCATCTGGTATCTTGATCCTGACCGTGTCTGCCGGGGATCGCACGTCCAGATCGGTGGCACATGCGTCATAGCCCTGCTTCTGGCTGTCGCGAAGCTGCTGTATCTTCTGCAGCACCGCGAGGTGATCAAGATTGGGCAGGCGAATGGCTGGAAGCGTCGTCCGCAGGTCCCTGTTCATCAGCAGTTGAGCTGGCGACATGTCAGTGGACAAGGGAGTTGCCCGGTACGCAATAGTGCAAGGTGTATGTCGGAAGCGGAGTCCGAGGCCTTGCGGATGAGCTGCTTAACGATGTGCACCCCTATTTCGACTTTGACATTGGACTGCGGATAGTGCGGACTGGAGGTGACATGCCTGAAATTGTAGCTCTTGGCAAACATGGACCATTCTCGACTGTGGAAGCACGGGTCATTGTCGCTCATGATGGTGTTTGGGATGCCATGCCATGAGAATGTCTCTTTACCCGCTTTGATGACGGTCCTTGAGGTGAGGTCTGGCAGCTTCAGAACCTCAGGATAGTTCGAAAAGTAATCGATGGTTAAGGTATAGTCGCGACCATTCACGTGGAATAGGTCAATGCCAAACTTGGACCACGGAGAGGTTTCTAGGTCATGCGGTTGGAGCGTCTCCTTACTCTGCGCTGGTTGGAACCTCTGACAGGTTTTGCAGTGCAGGACCATGCCCGTGATGTCCTGGTTGATGCCGGGCCAGTAGACAGCTTGCCGGGCCCTGCGCCTGCACTTTTCTACACCCAGGTGTCCCTCATGAATCTGCCGCAGCACCATGCTCTGGAGACGTAGTGGGATGACTATCCTGCCCAGCTTGAGCAGGATGCCGTCGATCAGCGTCAGGTCGTCCTTGACGTTGTAGAATTGAGGGCATTGCCCTTTCTGCCAGACATTGCTGAGGTTGTGGATGACTCGCTGCAACAGGGCGTCTTTGGCCGTCTCTTCTCGGATGAGAACGATCTTCTCATCTGTTGCCGGGAGAGTGCTTGCACACAATTGTACCTGCAACTCAATGTGCTGGGTGATCTCCAGTGGTTCACTGGGTGAGTTGACGGAGTGGGACAATGCATCGGTGATGATGAGCTCCTTGCCAGGTGTGTACACCAAATTGAAATCATACCTCCGGAGTTTGAGCAGAATCCTTTGCAAACGAGGCGTCATGTCGTTCAGGTCCTTTTGGATGATGTGGACCAGAGGCCTATGATCCGTCTCAACAGTAAATGTTGGCAAGCCGTAGACATAATCATGAAATTTGAGGATGCCGGTGAGAAGACCTAAACACTCCTTCTCAATCTGCGCATATCTGGTCTCAGTGGGTGTCATTGCCCGTGACGCGTATGCTACTGGTACCCAGGATGATGGTGTTGTCTCTTTGAATGCCACCCTGACTCACATCTGTGGGTATCTTGGTCTCTCGGTCTGGGTCAAAGAATGCAAGGATGGGTGCAGTGGTGAGCTTGGCTTTCAGCTCCAGCCACTCTGTTCGGTGCTCCGCCTTCCACTCAAAGGCGGTTGATTCTTTCACCAGGTTGCGTAGGGCTGTGGTGTGTGTGGCCAAATTCGGGATGAACTTGCCAAGGAAATTCCCAGGAAGCGCAGTATTGCCTTCTCGTCCTCGGGGACTTTCATTGCCTCGATGGCTTTAGTTTTGTCTGTGTCCTGGCACACACCGTGTCGCGAAATCTGATCGCCCAGGAACTTCAGCGAGGATGTCCCAAAACAGCACTTGGACCTGTTTAGCTTGAGGCCATGTTCATGTATGCGTCAAAATAGTTTCTTGAGTCGCGACACATGTTCCTCTGGGGTTGTGGACCACATTATGATATCAGCAATGTAGACACGAACCCCTTCGATTCCCTCCATCATCTGTTCCATGATGCGATGGAAAATCTCTGATGCCGAGATGATGCCAAATGGCATTCGGTTGTAGCAGAATCTGCCAAAAGGCGTGTTGAAGGTGCAGAGCCTTCTGCTGGATTCTTCAAGTTGGATTTGCCAAAATCCTTGGGATGCGTCCGATTTTGTGAAGAAGTGCGCGTGTGCCATCTCACTCGTGATTTCTTCCCTCTTCAGGATGGGGTAATGTTCCCGCATAATGTTTTTGTTTCGATTCTTGGGGTCAATGCAGATGCGTAGGTCCCCCGAAGGCTTCTTTACGCACACCATCGAGCTCACCCAGTCGGTTGGTTCTGTGACCTTGGAGATGATGCCTTTTTGTTGTAGACTCATGAGCTCTGCTTTCAGGCGCTCTCTCAGTGGAGCAGGGACACGGCATGGTGCGTGGGCCACTGGCTTGGCATCTGCCGCAGTAGAATCTTGTACTCGTACGGCAGCATGCCCATCCCGCTAAATACATCTGGGTACTGGGTTAGGATGTCGTCGATGCTGGCCTGAAGATCCGAATGGGACAGCGTCGTGGTGTAGACCCTTTGAATGAGGTTCAGTTGCTTGCAGGCGTGCGCACCTAGCAGGGACGCCCTGTCTGGTTTAACAATCTCGAAGCATCAGCTTGCTTGTGTGTGTCGGCTGGACACCTGCAGATGGCAGGACCCCAGTGCCTTCATTGCGTTTCCATTGAAGCCCAGGAGTTTGCAGGCAGCTGGAAGGACTGTGGGGGGCTTCTTGATTTTCTTGAAGTCCACCTGCGAAATCAGGTTGGCGGAGGCACCTGTGTCCAGTTTGAACTGGATGGGGCAGGTGGTTGACCTTCATCACTGCGTGCCATTTGTCCTCGGAATCCATGGCCAGGATTGATTGGACTTGCGATGTATCCGGTGTGGTGCATTCGCACTTCGTAACAATGGCCACTCGGTAAGTGTTGTCCAGGTATTCATCATCTGGATCCGTCGCGCTGCCTGGATCAGAGTCATGCATTCGGTGTTGCACACTTCTGATGCGCCGCTGTCGGAATTGGGAGCGCTGGCTCCTGACTGGTGGTGCAGATCTGCACAGGGCTGCATAGTGGTTTGGTTTCCCACAGTTCAAACAGCGTTTGCCTCTTGCAGGGCAGTTTTGTTTAAAATGAGCCATGCCACAGTTTGCACACGTCATGACGTCGGCGTCACACTGCTCAGTGCGTTGTTGCGCATGCGCAGTGCGGTTTTCCGACGTCTGCACCTGCGCAGTGCGGTTTTCGGCCGCTTTGTGTTCCCGATTGCATTGCGCATGCGTCGGGCCCCGGGAAGAGCGCGCAAATGGCCGCTTTCGTCAATGTGGAGGCGCTGCATCCGGGAGATGTCCTGAACACTTCCCACCTCGTGGGAGGCTTGTTTTTCACTTTCTGACGTTTTGTACTGTGAATAGCGATTTTTAGAGTGCTCATGCACAGTACATGTTTCAACCGCGACTGGCAGGGTCATGTGCTTGATTTTCAACAATTGCTCTCGCTGAGAATCAGAGTGAACTCCAAAACCGATTTGGTCTCTGATCATGGAGTCAGTGATATCACCGAAGTTGCAGGATTGCGCTAGCAGTCTAAGGTTAGTTAGATAGGAGTTGAAGGATTCGTCTTTACCTTACATCCTCTGCTTGAAGATGTAGCGCTCGAAGATTTCGTTCGTGTCCACCTAGCAGTGGCTGCCGAGTTTGTCCAGGATAGTTTGGTACTTCGTTTTGTTATGCCGTTCGGAAAAGTGAAAGGAGTTGAAGATCTTTATCACGTGGTCACCCGCAGTGGTGAGTAGAAGAGCTATCTTCCGAGCATTGGTCGCGTCATTGAGGTCGGATGCTTCCACGTATAGTTGAGATTTCTGCTTGAACGATCGCCAGTTGGCACTAAGAATGCCGGTGGTCCTGAGCTGATGAGGAGCCTGAATCTTGTCCATTGTGCCTGTATTCAGTAGCTGGTTGTCACAGATCTTGCTGAGTTGAGCGAAATAGATTGAACAGTCACGCCTGGTATCATGTTGTGTTGTGCTGCTTCGGATAACACAGGCTGCTACTTGATGCAGTCTTAACTAAAGGATGCTCCAGAATCTGAAATGAGGTCAACGTGTTTATTGAACTATTAACACAGTTCTCAAATGTGTTCGACTCTCTGCTAATCTAACTGCAGTAACTCAGTCTAACTGTGCCAGCTTGCTCTAAGCCCCGTGCTGGGGTGTGATGCTGCTGATCAACCCCGTCTAACTCTCTAGGTGTCTGTCTGTGGAAAGAGGCAGGGTGTGAGTGCCTCATCCCTTTTATAGTGTTTATGTCATGCCCCCTTGTGGTGATGCCACCTTTGAGTGCCCTGACTGCCCATTGGTTGTGTCCTAGTCTGAGTGTTCATTGGTTGCATGTTTGCATATAATGACATCCCCCATGCCCCATCCCGCCCCAGACATCCTCCACCTGGGACCCCAGTTACGAATCCAATGCAAAGAAAAGAGATGAAATTTGTAATAATTCCAGGAGGCACAGAATGAGAGGCCAAACTGGTTTGTTTCAAAGCTGAAAATAAAGCTGCCACCACGGCACGCAAAACAAATGTCTCGGCCCAGGACTACCGGGAACGGCCGGTCTGGGTCTGGGAGCTACATTTAAAGGTCACGCTGACGGTTCCCTCATCGTGGGACCTCCTATTCTACAATGTCCAATCAGTGACCCCCCCCCATGGCCCTCGTGAGGGTTACCACATCCCTCCCCCTCAAGTCCGAATCATCCCCTCACTCCGCAGCAATGAGGCCTCTTTCATCGTTGGGCACAAGGTCTCGAGTGGGCGGCAGGTGGAGTCGGATCGGGGTGGGTGTAGCAAACTGGAAATCGTTGTTTCATTGTTGAGCACCAAAGGGCCACCGACAGAGGCTCATCGTCGGCACTCACCTCCGGCAGAGGATCAGTCTCCTCAGCCTCCGTTCCAGCCTCCGAATCTTCATCGGCGGAGGGAACGACTGTCGGCTCAGCGACGTTGTCTCTGTTGGAACCGTCTCCACTGGAGTGGGTTCCCTGCTTCTCGGGTGGTCCAGGTGTTTTTTCAAGATCTTCCTTTGGACTTTGACTTTGTAAGAAACTGGACCAGTCTTTTCCAGCACGGCTCCTGGGACCCACTGGGAGCCATCCCCAAAGTTCCCACAAAGACGGCATCTCGTATTCTGGAGGTCCTTCCAGGGCTCCTGGTGTCGTTGTCCCTCTTTTGGGTTTCCTGCTTTGACTCCACCCCCCCCCCCCCCACCCCCGCCCACCACCACCACCACCACCAAGTTATGGGTACATAACAAAGAACAAAGAAAAATTACAGCACAGGAACAGGCCCTTCGGCCCTCCAAGCCTGCGCCGATCCAGATCCTCTATCTAAAACTGTCACCTATTTTCTAAGGATCAGTATCCCTGTGCTCCCTGCCCATTCATGTATCTGTCTAGATACATCTTAAATGACGCTATCGTGCCCGCCTCTACCACCTCCGCCGGCAATGCGTTCCAGGCACCCACCACCCTCTGCGTAAAGAACTGTCCACGCACATCTCCCTTAAACTTTTCCCCTCTCACCTTGAACTTGTGACCCCTAGTAATTGAGTCCCCCACTCTGGGAAAAAGCTTCTTGCTATCAACCCTGTCTATACCTCTCATGCTTTTGTAGACCTCAATGAGGTCCCCCCTCAACGTCCGTCTTTCTAGTCTACTCAACCTCGCTTCATAGCTAGCGCCCTCCATACCAGGCAACATCCTGGTGAACCTCCTCTGCACCTTCTCCAAAGCATCCACATCCTTTTGGTAATGAGGCGACCAGAACTATACGCAGTATTCCAAATGTGGCCGGACCAAAGTCTTATACAACTGTAACATGACCTGCCAACTCTTGTACTCAATACCCCTTCCGATGAAGGAAAGCATGCCGTATGCCTTCTTGACCACTCTATCGACCTGCGCAGCCACCTTCAGGGTAGAATGGACCTGAACACCCAGATCTCTCTGTACATCAATTTTCCCCAGGGCTTTTTCATTTACCGTATAGTTCGCTCTTGAATTGGATCTTCCAAAATGCATCACCTCGCATTTGCCCGGATTGAATTCCATCTGCCATTTCTCCGCCCAACTCTCCAATCTATCTATATTCTGTTGTATTCTCTGACAGTCCCCTTCACTATCTGCTACTCCACCAATCTTAGTGTCATCTGCAAACTTGCTAATCAGACCACCTGCACCTTCCTCCAGATCATTTATGTATATCACAAACAACAGTGGTCCCAGCACGGATCCCTGTGGAACACCACTGGTCACAGTTCTCCATTTTGAGAAACTCCCTTCCACTACTAATCTCTGTCTCCTGTTGCCCAGCCAGTTCTTTATCCATCTAGCTAGTACACCCTGGACCCCATGAGACTTCACTTTCTCCATCAGCCTACCATGGGGAACCTTATCAAATGCCTTACTGAAGTCCATGTATATGACATTTACAGCCCTTCCCTCATTAATCAACTTTGTCACTTCCTCAAAGAATTCTATTAAGTTGGTAAGACATGATCTTCCCTGCACAAAACCATGTTGCCTATCACTAAATGTGAATAGATCCTATCCCTCAGTATCTTCTCCAGCAGCTTCCCTACCACTGATGTCAGGCTCACCTGTCTATAATTATCTGAATTATCCCTGCTACCCTTCTTAAACAAGAGGACAACATTAGCAATTCTCCAGTCCTCCGGTACCTCACCAGTGTTCAAGGATGCTGCAAAGATATCTGTTAAGGCCCCGGCTTTTTCCTCTCTCACTTCCCTCAGTAACCTGGGATAGATCCCATCTGGACCTGGGGACATGTCCACCTTAATGCCTTTTAGAATACCCAACACATCCTCCCTCCTTATGCCGACTTGACCTAGAGTAATCAAACATCTATCCCTAACCTCAACATCTGTCATGTCCCTCTCCTCGGTGAATACCGATGCAAAGTACTCGTTAAGAATCTCACCCATTTTCTCTGACTCCACGCATAACTTTCCTCCTTTGTCCTTGAGTGGGCCAACCCTTTCTCTAGTTACCCTCTTGCTCCTTATATATGAATAAAAGGCTCTGGGATTTTCCTTAACCCTGTTTGCTAAAGATATTTCATGATCCCTTTTAGCCCTCTTGATTCCTCGTTTCAGATTGGTCCTACATTCCCGATATTCTTCCAAAGCTTTGTCTGTCTTCAGTCGCCTAGGCCTTATGTATGCTTCCTTTTTCCTCTTAGCTATTCTCACAATTTCACCTGTCATCCATGGTTCCCTAATCTTGCCATTTCTATCCCTCATTTTCACAGGGACATGTCTGTCCTGCACTCTAATCAACCTCTCTTTAACAGCCTCCCACATATCAAATGTGGATTTACCTTCAGACAGCTGCTCCCAATCCACATTCCCCAGCTCCTGCCGAATTTTGGTATAGTTGGCCTTCCCCCAATTTAGCACTCTTCCTTTAGGACCACTCTCGTCTTTGTCCACGAGTATTCTAAAACTTACGGAATTGTGATCACTATTCCCAAAGTAATCCCCGACTGAAACTTCAACCACCTGGCCGGGCTCATTCCCCAACACCAGGTCCAGTATGGCCCCTTCCTGAGTTGGACTATTTACATACTGCTCTAGAAAACCCTCCTGGATGCTCCTTACAAATTCTGCTCCATCTAGACCTCTGACACTAAGTGTATCCCAGTCAATGTTGGAAAAATTAAAATCTCCTACATCTGCTCCTACATCTTTCCATAATCTGTTTACATATTTGTACCTCTATCTCACGCTCGCTGTTGGGAGGTCTGTAGTACAGCTCCAACATTGTTACCGCACCCTTCCTATTTCTGAGCTCTGCCCATATCGCCTCACTGCTCAAGTCCTCCATAGTGCCCTCCTTCAGCACAGCTGTGATATCCTCTCTGACAAGTAATGCAACTCCTCCACCCCTTTTACCTCCCTCTCTATCCCGCGTGAAGCATCGATATCCTGAGATATTTAGTTGCCAATCATGCCCTTCCCTCAACCAAGTCTCAGTAATAGCAATAACATCATACTCCCAGGTACTAATCCAAGCCCTAAGTTCATCTGCCTTACCTACTACACTTCTTGCATTAAAACAAATGCACCTCAGACCACCAGTCCCTTTGCGTTCATCATCTGCTCCCTGCCTACTCTTCCCCTTAGTCACTCTGACTTCATGATCTAGTTCCTTACAGGCTTTAGCTACTGTCTCCTTACTGTCCACTAACCTCCTCATTTGGTTCCCATCCCCCTGCCACATTAGTTTAAACCCTCCCCAACAGCATTAGCAAAAGCACCCCCAAGGACATTGGTTCCAGTCCGACCCAGGTGTAGACCGTCCAATTTGTAGTGGTCCCACCTCCCCCAGAACCAGTCCCAATGTCCCAAAATTCTGAACCCCTCCCTCCTGCACCATCTCTAAAGCCACGCATTCATCCTGCCTATTCTTTCATTTCAACTCTGACTACCACATGGCACTGGTAGCAATCCTGCGATTACTACCTCTGAGGTCTGACTTTTTAACTTGGCTCCTAACTCCCTAAATTCTACTTGTAGGACCTCATCCTGTTTTTTACCTACATCATTGGTGCATATATGCACCACGACAACTGGCTGTTCACCCTCCCCCTTCAGAATGTTCTGCAGCCGATCTGAGACATCCCTGACCCGTGCACCTGGGAGACAACATACCATTTGGGAGTCTCGTTTTCGACCACAGAACCGCCTATCTACTTCCCTTGCAATTGAATCCCCGATGACCATAGCCCTTCCACTCTTTTTCCCGCCCTTCTGTACAGCAGAGCCAGCCACGGTGCCATGAACCTGGCTACTGCTGCCGTCCCCTGGTGAGCCATCTCCCGCAACAGTATCCAAAACGGTATACGTGTTTTGGAAGGAGATGACTGCAGGGGACACCTGCACTGCAGGTCGGCAGAGTTTTCTATTGTTGTATGAGAAGTCGTGGAGGACATACAATGTACTTCTAACCATCATAATAAGCAATATCGATCCCAGCAACGGGCCAGTAAAGTCCACGTGCACATTTACCCATGGTCTTCCTGGCCATTCCCATGGGTGCAGTGAGGCCGATGGAGATTCTGTCACAGGGAGCACAGCTTCACCAGGTTCTCAATGTCTGTATTGAGCCCAAGCCACCAGCCACAGCTCCTCATGAGCATTTTCATCTGGGATACCCCGGAGTGTCCATTGTGTAATTCTGCGAGGATTGGCCGCCAACCTGAGTAGGCGGTGGGGGGGGGGGGGGGGGGGGGGGGGGGGGGGAGGGGGGGCTGGTACTCGGGCTCCCCACAGGATGATGCCATCTTCTACACTCAGCTCTTGTCACTGAATGAGGACGGGCTTCATGTCATCTTGGGGTGTCATAGAATCATATAATTTACAGTGCAGAAAGAGGCCATTCGGCCCATCGAGTCTGCACCGGCCCCTGGAAAGAGCACCCCAGCCAAGCCCACACCTTCACCCCATCCCCGAAGCCCAGTAACCCCATCCAGCCCTTTTGGACACCAAGGGCAATTTATCACGGCCAATCCACCTAACCTGCACATCTTTTGGACTGTGGGAGGAAACCGGAGCATCCGGAGGAAACCCACACAGACACGGGGAGAATGTGCAGACTCCGCACAGACAGTGACCCAACAGTGAATCGAACCTGGAACCCTGGCGCTGTGAAGCCACAGTGCTATCCACTTGTGCTACCGTGCTGGCATGTTAATACCAGTTCTTTCTTGGGGTCATAATGAGCTAGGTTGTTTGATTTTAGTAACTGTTTTTCACCTTCATGAAGGCGTTATCCTGTGTCACCTGCCACGATCACCTCTGGTGTTTTTTTAACAGTGCGCTCAGGGGTGACAATGAAGTGGCCAAGTTTTGGATGGATTTCCGATAGTAGTTTACGAGGCTGAGGAGTTTCAAAAAGGCTGCTCAGAATCCTGTGCTTGGTCCTCGTCGCCAATGTAGTAATTGCAGGAAGCGCAGAATGAAAGGCCAAACTGGTTTATTTTAACTGAAAATAAAGCCACTGCCACAACACACAAAACGAACATCCCGGCTCAGGACTATCGGGAACTGCCGGCCCGGGCCCGGGAGCCACATTTAAACGTCTCACTAACGATCCCCAGCTGAGTGGGCCCCCGTCCACTCAACACGGGAACTCGTATCCTGCGAAGCTCGCGGGGAGATCAATCAGCCACACTCTGTGGTGCTCATGAGAGTCACAATAAAATTCATCTCAGACTGTGAACATCCAAAATCAAAGATTAAAGTTTGGGGACACCGCTCGACCTCAGTTAATGGGCAGATAATAATTATAATCTTTATTGTCACAAGTAGGCCTACATTAACACTGCAATCAAGTTACCGTGAACAACCTTTTTTATAGAATGAAAGAATGATACAGGGTTGAATAATGTCATTCGGCCCGTAGAGCATCGGCCAGCTCTTTGGTCAAGCAATCTAATTAATCCCACTACCCTCCTCTATCCCCATAGCCTTGTAATAGTTTATTTTCAGCATTTATTCAATTCTCTTTTGAAAGTTACTGTTGAATCTGCTTCTACCACTTTCCGGCGACACATTCCAAATCTCAACAATTCACCATGTGGAACAAAATGTCCTCTTGTCCCTTTGCCAATCACCTTAAGACAGTGTCCTCTGGGTATTACCATGCATCCCACTGGAAAGAGTTTCTCCTCATTTACTTGTGTAAGGTGAACAATCCCAATTGCTCCAGTCTATCCACGTGGCTAAGGTTTTTCATCCCAGGAACTATTCTTATAAATCTCCTCTGTCCGCTGTACCCTCTCCTAGGCCTTGACATTCTTCCTTCAGGCCGGTGTTCAGACTTCAACACGATACTCCAGCTAAGGCCTAACCAGAGCTTTATAAAAGTTTAGTAGAACTTCCTCACTTTTGCACTCCCATGGGCAAACTTTTCCCGGATATCAGCAAAGGCAGATGGCGGGCGGGTAAAGTGGCATTGATGCTGCCGGAGGCAACTTTCTCTGCCATATCATTCAGGGCTTAGTCAGAAAAACGTAAAGGGATGGGTCCCATGACTTAACACTGGCGAGAGGGTGGGAGGGTGGGGGGAGGGGGTGGGTTGAGCCTGACCCACCAGCACCTTAGCCCCTCGAAGATTAGGGTGCCAGTTTTAAAGGCTACCCCATGTGGTGTTCTTTGTGTTGCTGAATTCAGGATGGGTGGCGCAGTGTTCACAAAGATATTACAGGTTGCTAGTCAACTTATTATTGTTATTACAGCTCCTGGCTCAGATGTAAGTTAGCTCTCACTGCATCACTAGACTTCCTCCCCACAACTAACCCAATTTGGAGTAATTGGTCCAAAGTGAGCAAGGTGGGGTTAACCCTTCAGACCCACAACTTTTAGTTTACCCATCGGCAACCTCTTCCAGTTCTGATGGAATGTGTCACCCTCAGGAAATTTGAAAGCCTGGTTAAAAAGGACACCTGCATTCAGAGAGCGCACTTCGTGGCCTCAGGGTCCAAGCAGGTTACAGCCAATGAAATGCTTTTTAAATGTTAGTCCCTATTGGAATGTAGTAATAATAATATTATAATAATCGTTATTATTGTCAAAAGTTGGGCGGCACGGTGGCGCAGTGGTTAGCACTGCTGCCTCACGCCGCTGACAACCCGGGTTCGATCCCGGCCCTGGGTCACTGTCCGTGTGGAGTTTGCACATTCTCCCCGTGTCTGCGTGGGTCTCACCCCCACAACCCAATGATGTGCAGGGTCGGTGGATTGGCCATGCTAAATTGCCCCTTAATTGGAACAAAATAATTGGGTACTCTAAATTTATAACAAGAAATCAACACGGCAATGAAGTTACTGTGAAAATCCCCTAGTCTCCACACTCTGGCGCCTGTTCGGGTACAAGGAGGGAGAATTCAGAATGTCCAAATGACTTAACAAGCACGTCTTTCGGTACGTGTAGGAGGAAACCGGAGCACCCGGAGGAAACCCCGCAGGCACGGGGAGAACGTGCAGACTCCGCACATTGACCCAAGCCGGGAATTGAACCTGGGACCCTGGAGCTGTGAAGCAAAAGTGCTAACCACTATTGCTCCCATTGATTACCATAATACTTAACTTGGTTTATAACCCATTTAACAGAGAGATGTTATGGAGTAATTTTGAAATCCACAACAATATTACTGGACCTGACCTGGGAGTATAGCAGAAGCAACATTAATTTAACACTGCTATTGGAATCTACCAATGACAGGGCTCGCAAAAGTATTTCAAGCTTTATAGTTCTTCTTTAACCTTTATTTACCCTGCCTGGAACTCGCTACCGGAGGAGGTAGTGGAAGCAGGGACGATAGGGACATTTAAGGGGCATCTTGACAAATATATGAATAGGATGGGAATAGAAGGATACGGACCCAGGAAGTGTAGAAGATTGTAGTTTAGTCGGGCAGCATGGTCGGCACGGGCTTGGAGGGCCGAAGGGCCTGTTCCTGTGCTGTACATTTCTTTGTTCTTGTTCTTGTTCTTTATGTTACAGCACATTCTTAGAACTGACTTCTGATATTAATTTCTGCTGGAATTTTTACGATCGTTTTCCTTTCATTTATTTTTTTATGGGGGGGACGGGACATTTTCTCCCCTTAATCCTACAGCACATGATGGAGCCAGCTATTGGCAGCCAATGCCGGGCAGAATTGGAACATTTGCAAGAAAACTGTAGCAAGACAGGAGAAACCTGTGAGGGGCTGACATGAGGTGGGAGCTCGAGCTCCCTTGGAGAGAAGAGCTCTGAAACTGTTGGCAAATCAGTTCAGAAGTTATTTATAACTCCCTCGTGGGATGTGGGCTTCGCTGCAAAGGCCAACCTCTATCGCCCATCTCTAATTGCCCCTGAGGTGGTGGTGGGGAGCTGATTTCTTGAACCGCTGTAATCCATGTGGTATAGACACACGCACAGTGTTGTTTGGGGGGGGGGGGGGGGTGGCGGATGTTGGGGGGTAGTTCCAGGATTTTGACCCAGCTATATAGTTCTGGAGGAGAACTTGCAGCAATGGCCATCTGCTGCACCCTCTGGGTGGTATAGAGTTCTGCCTAAGAGCCTTGGTGAGTTGCTGCAGTGCATCTTGTACATGGTACACACGGCTCACACTGTGCGCTGGTGGTGGAGAGAGTGAATGTTTAAGGTGGTGGATAGAGTGCTAATCAAGCAGGCTGCTTTGTCCTGGATAGTGTTCAACTTCTTAAGTGTTGTTGGAAACATAGTCACCCAGGCAAGTGGAGGGCGTTCCGACACATTCCTGACTTGTGCCTTGTGGACAGGCTTTGGGGAGTCAGTCGCAGAGTTACTCTCAGTAGAATCCCCAGCCTCTGACCTTAATGAAGAGCACTGTGATCAGAGCACCTCATGGCTGAAATGGTGCAAGGTGAAAGAGGATCAAGCCAGGATCCAGCAGTGGACAGAGTTGGGCCAGCGATATATGCAAACTTGTGCATATTTAACTGACAATGAAGCTAGTTCCACATGCCAGCATAGAGCTCGTTGAAGATTTGTTGCCAATGACAGCTGCAGTTACGTTGCTCTACGGTGACATTATAGTCAGTGGTACTCAGCTTTCTTGTGTCTGGGATCCTTCCATATTGCCATAACAAGCAGGCCTCGTAATAGTCAGGTGCAGCCCTGCACTCTGGGTCATTGGTGATTTTTTCTTTTCTAATTCTTTTTAACGGGATGTGGGCTCCGCTGGCCCCTGGAGCTGCGAAGCAACAGTGCTAACCACTGTGCTACCGTGCCAGTTCGCAATTGGACTGCAGAGCTTAGGTCTGATCTGTTGGTTGTGGATCGCTTAGCCCTGTCTATCACTTGCTGCTAATGTTGTTTGTCACGCTAGTCCTGTGTTGTAGCTTCACCAGGTTGACACCTCATTTTTCGGTATGTCTGGTGTTGCTCCTGGCACGCTCTCCCGCACCCTTCATTGAACCAGGGTAAATCCCCTGGCTTGGTGTGCAGTGGAAACAACCTTTCCTCCCTGCCCTCAATCCCTCTGTGTGGCCATTTCTTTGCGATGAAGGTAAATACTCGGTAATAGGCTGTGAAACTCTCTCACTCTTTGGTCCTGGTGATGCCCGTTCACCACAAGTAAGGAATCAGGACATCTCCCAGGGATTATACTCCAGCCTTGCCAACAGCAGAATCAGAAAATATACCGGAATATTCCATCATAAAGATGAAAATCCATAATGCCGGGTAAACTTGGTAAAATAAGGGTGGCAAAGTTCCGAACTGTCGGAATGAAAACATTGCATTTATGGAACACCTTGGATTCTCCGGTCCCCCAGCCGCGCGTTTCCCGGCAGCGCCCGCTCGCTGGTTGCGGGTTTCTCTCTTCCCACCTCTTGTTGATGGAATTTCCCATTGAAGCCACCGCACGCCGCTGGGAAATCCATGGGGAGATGGGATGGGAGGTGCACTGCCAGCAGGAAAAGTGGATCCCAACAGCTGGAGAATTCCGGGCCTGAATGCTTTTCTCAGACATGTGTTAACGTGCTTCCTGGGCCATGAACTACTTTGAGGTGGCCGTGACTGCCGTTGTAAAGATTAAAAAGGGGTGGGTGGTGGGGGGGGGGGTGTGGTTGGCGGTGGGAGACGTAATTTCATGCTGCACCGTCCTGGTTGTTTTCCAGTGTGACAGTAGCACAATGGACCGCCAACTACACAGCCTGCCTCGCAGTCCCCTACGCTGGCATTCTTCATTGATATCATGCCAACCCCACCTATCCGCACATCCCCCGTATCAATCAATTCTCTTTGGATCCAAAATCCTATCGATCTCTGATTCGAATATTATCCAACGCCTCAGCATCCACAGCTGTCTGGCGTGGCAATTTCTGTGTTTCTCCTTGTGGGAAAATCTAAAACTAGGGGTCACTGTTTAAAAATAAAGGGTCGCTCATTTAAGACAGAGATGAGGAGGAATTTCTTCTCTCAAGCGGGTAGTGAGTCTCTGCAACTCTCTTCCTCAAAAGGCAGTGGTAGCAGAATCTTTGAATATTTTTAAAGGCAGCGCCAGATAGATTCTTGATGAACCAGGGGGTGAAAGGCTATCGAGGGTCGGCAGGAATGTGGGGTTAAGGTTACAATCGGGCTAAACCGCTGGCTTTGAAAGCAGATCAAGGCAGGCCAGCAGCACGGTTCAATCCCCGTACCAGCCTCCCCGAACAGGCGCCGGAATGTAGCGACTAGGGGCTTTTCACAGTAACTTCATTTGAAGCCTACTTGTGACAATAAGCAATTTTCATTTCATTTGATCATCCACAATCTTATCAAATGTTGGAGCAGGCTCGAGGGGCTGAGTGGCCCCCTCCTGCTCCTAATTAACATGTAGGTATATATTCCTGAGTGAAGAACTTTCTGCGTCTCTCAGTCGCAAATGACCGACACCTTGGGTGGCGTGAATCCCGCCCCCGCCGGTTGCCGAATTCTCCGGCACCCGATATTCGGCGGGGGCGGGAATCGCGCCGTGCCGGTCGGCGGCCCCCCCCCCCCCCCCCCCCAGCGATTCTCTGGCCCGCGATGGGTCAAAGTCCCGCTGCTGGAATGCCTGACCCGCCGTGGTGGATTAAACCACCTCTCTTCTAGGCTCCGGGGTCCTTGGGGTCCTTGGGGGGGGGGGGGCGATCTGGCCCCGGGGGGTGCCCTCACGGTGGCCTGGCCCGCGATCGGGGCCCACCGATCCGCGGACGGGCCTGTGCCTTGGGGGTACTCTTTTCCCTCCGCCTCGGCCACAGTCTTCACCATGGCCGACGCGCAAGAGACACCCCCCCCCCTGCGCATGCGCGAGGATGACGTCAGCAGCCGCTGAAGCTCCCGCGCATGCGCGAACGTCCGCCGACCGGGGCACGCCAACCACTCCGCCGCGGTCCTAGCCCCTCAGGGTGAGGGCTTGGCCCCTAAAGGTGCAGAGAAATCCACACCTCTGGGGCGGCCCGACGCCGGAGTGGTTCACCCCACTCCATCCCGCCGGGACCCCCCGCCCCGCCTGGTAGGGGAGAATCCCGCCCCTGGTGTTAACAGTGTGACCCCATATGCTAAACCCAGGAGAAATATCCTCCCAGCATCTACCCTGTGGAGCTCCTCAAGGATTTTAATCCTTTCATTGAAATCACCTTCAATTCTTCTAAACATTGGGGAATATAAACCTAGTCTTGTCAAACTATCCTGAGAGGATCGTTTGACTAGACCCCAGGAACAGGTCTGGTCAACCTTTGTTGTCCCTTCAAGGTAATTATGTTTTCCCTTCAGTAAAGTGAGCAAAGCTGTACCCCGTTCTGTACAGAAGGGCTATCCACTGGGAGATAAACAGCAGCTAGACTTCTCCACCCCTCGAAGGACAAATCTTTCTTGATTTGCTCCAACCCCTTTCTGCACAGCTGAGATCAGCCAAACCTCATGTGGCGAAAAGGCAAACTTTATTTTCCTCAAAAGGACATCAATCCTGGAGCACGTCGATGACATTCATCTTAATCCTGTGACAGGCTTTGCTTTGGAATTTATTCTTTTGGTGCCTGGTCTTTTGTGTTAGTAAATCCGCAGGGAATCCATCACCACACACACACACCTGTATCGTGCGGAGGCCCATAAAGCAAGTCGTTTATACTGAGTGACCAAATAAACATTGCACCTTTTCACCAAAGGTCGGCCGGGGATATAAATAAATCCAAAAATATCTTGGAAAATTATATTGAACTCTGGGTGCTTTACAGGAACATCGGGACAGGAGGCCATTTTGCCCCTTGAGTCTGTTGCCCCATTTAACAAGACCATGCTTAATCTGTGACTTGGCACCATACCCAATAATAACTTTGGTGAACAGAAATCTATCTGTTTCAGTATGAACATCAAAATTCATCTGGAATCAGTTGTTGTTTGTGGAAGACAGATCCAAACTTCTGTCACTCTGGGATTTTACGGGGCAACCCTGCTTTGGCTGGTCATGGAACCATCCTAAGTTAACGGCCTGCAGTTGGTGTTTCCTTCCCTTTAAGAGATAATGTTCCGCCCCTTTAAGAGGTAAGGTTCTGCTCCTTTAAGAGGTAAGGATCCGTCCCTTTGAGAGGTAAGGTTCCGTCCCTTTAAGAGGTAAGGTTCCGCCCCTTTAAGAGGTAAGGTTCTGCTCCTTTAAGAGGTAAGGTTTCACCTCCCCACCCCCCCCAGGATCTGCAGGCCAATGGGAGGCCCGGTGGCTCTTCTGTCCCAGGAGCACCACCAGAGGTGGTGGCTACTGCCGGTACTGCAGCCGATCAGGGCCGGCCAGCATGGAGGAAACCACAGAGTAAAGGAAAAATTGGGTTTGCCACTTGCAAAGAAGGGTGAGGGAGTTGTTCATGAGGGCAGTCAATCAGCAAGGGTGACCCTTGCCACATGAGAGGGCATTCCGTGAGCCACATGGGGGCTGATTAAGAGGACCATCATTCCCCCCCCCTCCAACCCTGAGCCCTCAAGGTATATCTGGTGACTAACCGCGGTGACAGGAAGTGTTCCTTAAGCGGCCACTTGAGGACCTTTACTGACCTAACGGCAGGTGGACCATCCTGCAGCTTCACTTCTTTTGGCAAAATGCCAGCAGTGGCTGGGAATCAATGGGCATGTCACCCACTGCCCCCATGATTGATTTTACCCACTCCTTTCACCTTCCAGCACACTCTCTGTGGCCCTGCAAAGTATCAGCCTTCAAGTATAGAGTGTTTCCTAATTTCACTGCTGAAAGTTCTGCCTCAAAGCTTCCTCCTTGTCCTCGGCACCTTAACAGCAGAAATAGTTTCTCCCTATCTACGCACCTGTGCCCCTTTGTATCCCGAATCCTTCCTTTAAACCATCCCTCAGGAAATAGGACACCAGTTTGTGTCATTTAATCCTTGGAGTCGCAGTATCATTCTGGTAAATCTGCACTGAACTCCCGCCAATGGCAGTATACCTTCCTAAAGTCTTTATTTCATTGATCTTTGTGAAAAACAGAATACAATCCATGGCCCCATGTTGGTGATTCGATTGAACCTGACTCAGGCCTCACACCCCACCGCAGGCCCTTCTCTGCCAGTGACACTAGCCAGGGTTCAAGCCATATTGCAGACCCAAAATGGGATGGACCCCACCAACTTTGCTGGTGATTATCATAGATTATCATAGAATTTACAGTGCAGAAGGAGGCCATTCATCCCATCGAGTCTGCACCGGCTCTTGGAAAGAGCACCCTACCCAAGGTTAACACCTCCACCCTATCCCCATAACCCAGTAGCCCCACCCAACACTAAGGGCAATTTTGGACACTAAGGGGCAATTTATCACAGCCCACCCACCTAACCTGCACATCTTTGGACTGTGGGAGGAAACCGGAGCACCCGGAGGAAACCCACGCACACACGGGGAGGATGTGCAGACTCCGCACAGACAGTGACCCAAACCGGGAATCGAACCTGGGACCCTGGAGCTGTGAAGCAATTGTGCTATCCGCAATGCTACCGTGCTGCCCTAGGTGAACATTGCCTGTTCTATTGGCATTATTCCCACTTGCCCCCGGGGCTTAGGCACAGGATTATTAGTGGGGCTGAGGCAACTGCTGTTTCTTTGGAGCCTGGCCCAATACTGGTGATGTCGTGGCAATTGACTTTGCGTTACCTCCAGGACCAGGCCTCGCGGTGAAAGCTGATTAATAAAATTAAATAACTGCCTTCAATTAACTAGTTTGGGACCACAATTCCGATTAACCTCGGGAGGGATGTTGAGGCAGGTCTGTTTTACGTCAATGAAATTATACCCAACTTGAGCTTTCGTTATATTCCAGGCTGGCATTCACAGCCCAGTCAATGGGAAATCCACAAACTGAACATCATGAACCCCCTCCCCCAGATAGGCCGTTACACACCCAAGAAAGCAAGGGGTACTTGGAATGGGCAAACCAATCACCGACTCGGAGCTGCCAAGTGTTGCCCTGGAATCTGAAGGATTTGAAGATTAAGTGCGCGGATAGGGCTCCAGGCGACACGTAGGAAAATAATCTGAAGGAGGGTCGGAGTATTGCTGAAAAAAAAAACATTAATTTTTTTGTTGAAGCTTTTCATCTTGCACCCATCAGGACAGTTTGCAAAAATACCAAAGTCAAGGGAAGGAACAACATTACACTGGATGGGAAGAGAGTGCTGATTTGGTTGGCAAGCGGACTCCGGTTGGACGAGGTGTTACCAAGGCGAATGCACCAGTTGAAGGTGACTGACAGTTAACTGCCAAGTGTTGTCTGAAATCTAAAACAGGCAGCTTGACTCTGATTGGTCAAGGCCACACTGCAGAGTGAGTGACAGAATACTGAGTGGAAGTACTCTGATCTGGGAGTTAGCATCATAAACCATGGGAACCTACACCTGCTGAGTAAGGAAAGGAAGGCTTGCATTTATATAGAGCCTTTCGCAACCATCAAATATCTCAAAGCATTTTACGTCAATGGTGTACTTTTGAAGTTTAGTCACTGTTGTAATGGAGGAAATGTGACAACCAATTTGCACACACCAAACTCCCACAACCAGCAATGTGATAATGACCAGAAAATGGCTCGTTCAACTCTGGTGCCTTGAGCATCACCGATTTTACCACTCCACCATTGCTGGGTGCCCCTCAGTTGCCCCTGGCTCCAGGATCTTGTATACACTCCTACACCTCTCTACCTCGCTTTCTTACTTTCGGACACGCCTTACAACCTGTCACTTTTACCAAGCTTTTAGTTATTTGACATAATGGGCCGGATATTCCAGCCTTTGGGTGTTCATGTCCTGAATGTACCCCAGAAGATGCAGTGGGGGACTTCTTGCAAGTCCCGATGCAAGGACTCCATGGGAACTGCTTGGGAAGTTCCCTTGCATCCGGAATCCTCCCCGAAAAAATTCCGAGACTCTCTGTTAGAGTCTTTGGAGGTTCCGACTCACTTACCTGATAGTTACCCAATATATGCTAGGAGAGGGAAAAAACTATATCCAACACCTGGTTAACTCTCCTTAACCGCCTCCTCCCACTCCCCACCCTGCCGACCCTCCCCCGGACCTCTCACTCCCCTGACCCCCCCCCCCACTGATCTGTCAACCCCCACCCTGCCAGCTACGATCATGTCACCCTGTGCACCTGCCTCACCCACTCTCGTTCACACAAAGGGATCAGCTTTTTAAATGTCTCAAAGCATTTCAGTGTATTTGTGAATGAAGACTTACTAAAATACAGCAACCAATGTCAACACAACGAAGGAGATTGTCATCGACTTCAGGAAGTGTAGTGGAGAACATGTCCCTGTCTACATCAATGGGAACGAAGTAGAAAGGGTCGCGAGCTTCATGTTTTTAGGTGTCCAGATCACCAACAACTTGTCCTGGTCCCCCCATGCCGACACTATAGTTAAGAAAGCCCACCAACGACTGTACTTTCTCAGAGGACTAAGGAAATTTGGCATGTCAGCTACGACCCTCACCAACTTCTGCAGATGGACCATAGAAAGCATTCTTTCTGGTTGTATCTCAGCTTGGTATGGAGCCTGCTCTGCCCAAGGCCGCAGGAAACTACAAACGGTCGTGAATGTAGCCCAATCCATCCCGCAAACCAGACTCCCATCCTGTGGTGAATGTATTCACCTAAGTATGAACAGTCTGTATAGTGCTGTGACCTATGACCTGGAAATTATAAGACAGTCTACTTCCAGGTACTGTACTGGAACCCCGGTGGGATCCGCCTCTGGCTCTGCCCTCACCGGGGCGATATACAGACCGGCCACCTGTACAGCAGACACTGGCAGGCGAGTTCCAGGATAATAAAGCCTTAGATTCACTCATTCTCATGGTCTCACAGTGGATTAACGGTAGAGCAATTTATTATCCTGAGACAGCACCATGGAAACCACTCTAAAGCCAGATAGGCTGGAACTCGACGCGCGACGACAGAGGCCAAGGAGATCTTCGAACATTGGCTTCGCTGTTTCGAGGACTACCTCGACTCCTCCACAACGCCTCCCTCTGAAACCCTCCAGCTGCGACTCCTCCACAGTCGGGTGAGCCATCGAATCTCCGTAATGATAAATAAAGCTGCCACGTACGAGGCGGCGGTCACGACCCTCAAGGCGCATTTCGTGAAGCCCGTAAACGGGGCTACACTTCGTGACACCTCCTCACGACTCGCCGTCAATGCGCCGGGGAATCGCTGGACGAGTACCTGGAAAACCTGACCCTGCTCGTAAGGAACTGCAACTATCGGGATGTGACGGCGGAGGAGCACAGGAATCTACAGATCCGGGACACCTACGTGGCTGGGGTCTGATCGAACTACATCAGGCAGCGCCTGCTGGAAAACGGGACCACTGACCTGCGAGACATGGTAAAACTAGCCACCTTGTTAGAGGTGGCCTACCAGAGCCTCAGTGCGTTCCCCGCGGACCCGGTGAACCCCTGGTGGACACCATCGTCGCGGCCCCCACCGGACCCGACTACGTCACAGGCCTGTGCCGCGCGGCTGGCCGTCCAGACCGGGGAACCGCAGTGCTACTTCTGTGGCCAGGGTCAACACCCCCGGCAGCGTTGCCCAGCCCGCACAGCGGCGTGCAGCGACTGTGGCAAAAAGCGGCACCTCGCCAGAGTCTGTCTGGGCCGACCTAAAGCCGAGAAGTCGAAAACTCACCAGGCCCGACCCATGGACTCACAGGCCCGCAATGTGGCTGCCTGCCAGCCGGGAACGCCCCCTTCAGACGTGTCATCAGCCTCGTGCGACTCATGGGGGCCGCCATCTTGGCCACCGGCTTCAACACCGACCGACACGTGCGACCGATGGGGGCGGCCATCTTGGTCGCCATCTTCGACCCGGCCCGATACGTGCGACTCATGGGGGCGGCCATTTTGTGATACCGCCGACCACAAAGGCTACCCGCAGCTTGGCGCAGTCACCCTCGACCAGTCGCAGCCAAAGCACCTGAAAAATTCCATGATGGTCATCCGGGCCAACGGGCACAAGACCCCCTGTCTTTTCGACTCCGGGAGCACAGAGGGCTTTGTTCACCCTGACACGGTAAGACGCTGCTTCCTTCACATCTACCCCGCACCCCAAACAATCTCCCTTGCCTCCGGATCCCATTCGGTTAAAATCCGGGGGTACTGTATCGCTAACCTCGTGTTGCAGGGCGCCGGGTATGCTTGTTTTAAGATGTACATCCTCCCTCACCTCTGCGCCCCCCCTACTGCTTGGATTAGACTTCCAATGCAGTCACCGAAGCCTGACCCTACAGTTCGGCGGACCCTTACCCTCCCTCACGGTATGCAGCCTCGCGACCCTCAAGGTCCCTCCCCTTCCCTCGGTGCGAACCTCACTCCCAACTGTAAGCCCGTCGCCAGGAGCAGGTGGTACAGTTCCCAAGACATGATTTTTATCAAGTCGGAGGTCCAGCGACTGTTGAGTGAAGGGATCATTGAGGCCAGCAACAGTGCCTGGAGAGCGCAAGTGGTGGTCGGCCGGACCGGGGAAAAGAATCTGATGGTGGTGGACTACAGCCAGACCATTAACCGGTTCACGCAACTGGATGCGTACCCCCTACCCCGCATAGCGGAGATGGTCAACCAGATCGCACAGTACCGGGTGTTCACAATGGTCGATCTGAAGTCGGCCTACCACCAGCTCCCAATCCGCCCGGAAGAGCGCCACTACACTGCCTTCGAAGCAGCCGGTCGTCTTCCACCCCCTCAGGGTCCCTTTCGGCGTCACTAACGGGGTCTCGGTCTTTCAGAAAATGATGGACCGAATGGTGGACCAGTACGGGTTGCGGGCTACATACCCGTACTTGGACAATGTTACCATCTGCGGCCATGATCAGCAGGACCATGACGCCAATCTTCAGAGGTTCCTCCAGGCTGCCCAATCTCTCAACCTCACATATAACAAAGAGAAGTGCGTTTTCCGCACTGCCCGACTAGCCATCCTCGGCTACGTCATGGAGAACGGAGTCCTAGGGCCCGACCCCGACCGTATGCGCCCCCTCACGGAACTTCCCC
Source organism: Scyliorhinus torazame (assembly GCF_047496885.1). NCBI lineage: Eukaryota > Metazoa > Chordata > Chondrichthyes > Carcharhiniformes > Scyliorhinidae > Scyliorhinus > Scyliorhinus torazame. The sequence continues at coordinate 267,024,911 of NC_092714.1, read as the reverse complement.
CTCCCCACAGCCTCAAGGCCCTCAAACGATGCCTGGGGCTTTTCTCCCACTATGCCCAGTGGGTCCTCAACGATGCAGACAAAGCCCGCCTAATTATTAAAACCGCTACATTTCCCCTGACAGCTGGGGCCCGCTCGGCCTACAGCCGCATCAAGGCCGATATCACTAAGGCCACAATGCACGCGGTGGACGAGTCCGTCCCCTTCCAGGTAGAGAGCGATGTGTCAGATGTCGCACTGGCTGCCACACTCAATCAGGTGGGCAGGCCCGTAGCCTTCTTCTCTAGAACCCTCCTCGCTTCCGAGATCCGAAACTCCTCGGTCGAGAAGGAAGCACAAGCCATAGTGGAAGCCGTGCGGCACTGGAGGCACTACCTAGCCGGTAGGAGGTTCACCCTCGTCACCGACCAGCGGTCGGTCGCCTTTATGTTCGACAACGCACCACGGGGCAAAATTAAAAATGACAAAATCTTGAGGTGGAGGATCGAACTCTCCATCCACAATTACGATATCAAGTATCGTCGTGGGAAGCTCAACGAGCCCCCAGATGCCCTGTCCCACGGCACATGCGCCAGGTGCAAGATAGCCGACTTCGGGCTATCCACGATGACCTCTGTCACCCGGGGGTCACCCTGCTTCTCCACTTTATTAAGGCCCACAACCTGCCCTACTCCACCAAGGAGGTCAAGGCCATGATCAGGGACTGCCAGGTCTGCACAGAGTGCAAACCGCACTTCTACCGGCCAGGCAAGGCCCACCTGGTAAAGGCCTCCCGGCCCTTTGAGTGCCTCAGTCTTGACTTCAAAGGGCCCCTCCCCTCAATTAACAGTAATGTGTACTTCCTATCCGTCGTTGATGAGTACTCCCGCTTCCCCTTCGCTGTCTCCTGCCCCGACATGACCTCAGCCACGGTTATAAAGGCACTGCACAGCATCTTCACGCTGTTCGGTTTCCCTGAGTACGTCCACAGCGACCGGGGCACATCGTTCATGAGCGATGAGCTGCGCCAGTACCTGCTCAGTAAGGGCATCGCCTCGAGCAGGACTACCAGCTACAACCTGCAGGGAAACAGGCAGGTGGAGAGGGAGAACGCGACGGTATGGAAGGCCGTCCTTCTAGCCCTCCAGTCTAGAAGTCTCCCGATCCCCCGCTGGCAGGAGGTCCTCCCCGACTCCCTCCACTCCATTAGGTCGCTCCTCTGCACAGCCACGAATGAGACCCCTCACGACCGTTTGTTTGTCTTCCCTAGGAAGTCCATCTCCGGGGTCTCGCTTCCATCCTGGCTGACAACTCCGGGACCGGTCCTTCTCCGGAAGCATACGAGGAGCCATAAGACAGACCCCCTGGTCGAGAGGGTCCAGTTGCTGCACGCCAACCCCCTGAATGCCTACGTCGCGCACCAGGATGGACGGCAAGATACGGTCTCCCTACGGGACCTGGCGCCAGCTGGTTCCCCTGCCACGCACCCCCCTCCCCACTGCCTACCGCCACCCCCAGCACCCCGTACGCTCCCCTGGGTCTCCTGTATTGTCCTGCGCCTGCACTGCCGCCACCCACCACCCCCCTGCCTACCCCCACCCCTCAACCTTCTCCGACACGCCGGACTGAAGCTCAGGCTCCAGACACCACGCCCCCGGAGTCACCACCGGCAACAACCGTGACCGCACCATCGCCAGAGCTAAGGTGGTCTAAAACAATGATCCGGCTTCCAGACAGACTGAACATTTGAAGACCACACGTCCCCCCCGTGGGATTTGATTTTTTTAACAGGGGGTGAATGTGGTGAATGTATTCACCTAAGTATGAACTTTCTGTATAGTGCTGTGACCTATGACCTGGAAATGATAAGACCGTCTACTTCCAGGTACTGTACTGGAACCCCGGTGGGCTCCGCCTCTGGCTCCACCCTCACCGGGGCAATATATGGACCGGCCACCTGTGGGTGGCACTCATTTGTACAGCAGACACTGGCAGGCGAGTTCCAGGATAATAAAGCCTTAGATTCACTCATTCTCACGGTCTCACAGTGGATTAACGGTATAACACAGCCATTGACTATCTATAATTCCCGCTGCCTCGGAAAGGCAGCCAGCATAATTAAAGACCCCACGCACCCCAGACATATTCTCTTCCACCTTCTTCCGTCAGGAAAAAGATACCAAAGTTTGAGGTCATGTACCAACCGACTCAAGAACAGCTTCTTCCCTACTGCCATCAAACTTTTGAATGGACGTACCTTGGATTAAGTTGATCTTTTCTCTACACCTTGCTATGACTGTAACATTATATTCTGCAGTCTCTCCTTCCTTCCCTATGTACAGTATGCATTGTTTGTACAGCACGCAAGAACAATACTTTTCACTGTATACTGATACATGTGACAATAATAAATCAAATCAAATCAAACCAGTGCTGGACAAATAGGACACAGCTTAGCTTCTCCTAATCATCCTGCACCAGACGAGTACAGAAAGGAACATTGTCATTTATGCACAGCCTACATTACAACATTTCTGAATGGGGTTGGATTGAATACCTGAGCCAGTAGGTGGAGTTCTGCCGCTTTGTAATAAAGACAGTAGGGACTCCGTGACCAGTGGGCCCTGCGGCTGCCGGGGTGTATCACCAGCCCCGGCAATGACATTTGATTGAATTAGTTAAGTTCCCTTTGATATTGTGTTTTAGTTACAGCGCTCTTACAGGGGCTCTCGCCCCTCTTTGGTCTGCTTATTTTATTGATCATTTGTTCAGATCAAAAGAGCATATAAGTTGTTGGGCGCAATTCAGTGACCTCGCCGTGCCCGGCTTGGTGTCGGGACGAGGCTGTTGAATCTCGTGAGAGGGTTCTCGCGAGATTTGTTATACTCAAAACGTCTCGCGAGATTCAACGGGGGATACACCCAGCGCCCGGGACCTCGCCCCTCCGCCTGGGAGACCTTGCCAAGGGCACCAAACGTGAACCAGTCATAATGGCACCTGCGGAGGTCTCCCAGCCCGCCAGAGACCCCCAGGTGATCGGAGACAGAGCACGCTGGCACTCCTGACATCTAGGCACCTTGGCACTGCCAGGTGTCGGGAAGGTGTGGGGAGGGGGGGTGGTTGCCGGTGGCATCCCGGGGGTGGGAAATTGGGGGGGGGGGTCCTGAAAGGGGGAGGGGGAAGATCGGGGGAGCCTTCCAAAATGGAGACTTTTTTAAGTGCGAACTCGGCAGGGAGAAACTCCCCAAGGCCCCAAAACCCGGCAGAGTGCCGTTGGAGAGCAGGGTCCTTCTCGGTACTGCACTTGTTGAGAAAGACCCCACTAAACGACCCCAAAAACGGACATGAATATTTCCAGTTCAATGACGTCCGTTGTTTTCCACCTGGGAGGGTGTGGAACCCGTGGAACCCGTGGAACCCCCCCCCCCACTCCCCCTCCCCCCAGTGCTGCACATTTTGGATTTTATGCTCGATTTTCTGGATTGGGGCTTGAACCCAGGGCGGACCTCACCCAGAGCCAGGGGATTGCTACTCACCGGGTTGTGCAGACCAGGTGGTGTGGAAATAGTCACACAGAGACCAGATTCAATCTTTGATCAGCCAACTGTCCCCTCGCAAGTGGCGATATCACATTTCAATGTTAGAACATAGATTTGGCTGTAAAGTTAGAACAAAATAAATCAAATCAGGGTTGTGTACTATGTTGATCACCTGCTGTAGCAACCAAAGCACAGTTGGGAATAATCTGGACTAACCACGATCCATTTCTGATAACATAGTGCTGGGGGCTGAATGGAAGGCAGGATTTTACCCATTAGATTATATCAGGAACTTAGATATGTTGAATCCTTTATAATCTTACTTAAGCTTGGAACAAGATCCCTTCTGATAAGTCCAGTGTGTGGACACAGTTCCCTCCTATAGAATTACAATATGGTAGTAGCAGCAATGCCATTCACTGATCATAAAGACAGTTCAGTAAAAGCTCTGCTGCCTCTCTATCTCTCCTCAAGAACACCAAATGCTGTGTTTCCTGTCACTCTCAGTCTCTGTGTGTTTCCTGTCACTCTCAGTCTCTGTGTGTTTCCTGTCACTCTCAGTTTCTGTGTGTTTCCTGTCACTCTCAGTCCCCCTGTGTTTCCTGTCACTCTCACTCTCTGTGTGTTTCCTGTCACTCTCAGTCTCTGTGTGTTTCCTGTCACTCTCAGTCTCTGTGTGTTTCCTGTCACTCTCAGTCTCTGTGTGTTTCCTGTCACTCTCAGTCTCTGTGTGTTTCCTGTCACTTTCAGTCTCTGTGTGTTTCCTATCACTCTCAGTCCCCCTGTGTTTCCTGTCACTCTCAGTCTCTGTGTGTTTCCTGTCACTCTCGGTCCCCGTGTGTTTCCTGTCACTCTCACTCTCTGTGTGTTTCCTGTCACTCTCAGTCTCTGTGTGTTTCCTGTCACTCTCAGTCTCTGTGTGTTTCCTGTCACTCTCAGTCTCTGTGTGTTTCCTGTCACACTCAGTCCCCGTGTGTTTCCTGTCACTCTCAGTCTCTGTGTGTTTCCTGTCACTCTCAGTCTCTGTGTGTTTCCTGTCACTCTCAGTCTCTGTGTGTTTCCTGTCACTCTCAGTCTCTGTGTGTTTCCTGTCACTCTCAGTCTCTGTGTGTATCCTGTCACTCTCAGTCCCCGTGTGTTTCCTGTCACTCTCAGTCTCTGTGTGTTTCCTGTCACTGTCAGTCTCTGTGTGTTTCCTGTCACTCTCAGTCCCCCTGTGTTTCCTGTCACTCTCAGTCTCTGTGTGTTTCCTGTCACTCTCAGTCCCCCTGTGTTTCCTGTCACTCTCAGTCCCCAGGTGTTTCCTGTCACTCTCAGTTCCCGGGTGTTTCCTGTCACTCTCAGTCTCTGTGTGTTTCCTGTCACTCTCAGTCCCCCTGTGTTTCCTGTCACTATCAGTCCCCGGGTGTTTCCTGTCACTCTCAGTCCCCGGGTGTTTCCTGTCACTCTCAGTCTCTGTGTGTTTCGTGTCACTCTCAGTCTCTTTCCTGTCACTCTCAGTCTCTGTGTGTTTCCTGTCATTCTCAGTCTCTGTGTGTTTCCTGTCACTCTCAGTCTCTGTGTGTTTCCTGTCACTCTCAGTCTCTGTGTGTTTCCTGTCACTCTCGGTCCACGTGTGTTTCCTGTCACTCTCAGTCTCTGTGTGTTTCCTGTCACTCTCAGTCCCCGTGTGTTTCCTGTCACTCTCAGTCTCTGTGTGTTTCGTGTCACTCTCAGTCTCTTTCCTGTCACTCTCAGTCTCTGTGTGTTTCCTGTCATTCTCAGTCTCTGTGTGTTTCCTGTCACTCTCAGTCCCCGTGTGTTTCCTGTCACTCTCAGTCTCTGTGTGTTTCCTGTCACTCTCGGTCCTCGTGTGTTTCCTGTCACTCTCAGTCCCCCTGTGTTTCCTGTCACTCTCAGTCTCTGTGTGTTTCCTGTCACTCTCGGTCCTCGTGTTTTTCCTGTCATTCTCAGTCCCCGTGTGTTTCCTGTCACTCTCAGTCTCTGTGTGTTTCCTGTCACTCTCAGTCTCTGTGTGTTTCCTGTCACTCTCAGTCTCTGTGTGTTTCCTGTCACTCTCAGTCTCTATGTGTTTCCAGTCACTTTCAGTCTCTGTGTGTTTCCTGTCACTCTCAGTCCCCGTGTGTTTCCTGTCACTCTCAGTCTCTGTGTGTTTCCTGTCACTCTCGGTCCTCGTGTTTTTCCTGTCATTCTAAGTCCCCGTGTGTTTCCTGTCACTCTCAGTCTCTGTGTGTTTCCTGTCACTCTCGGTCCCCGTGTGTTTCCTGTCACTCTCAGTCTCCGTGTGTTTCCTGTCACTCTCAGTCTCTGTGTGTTTCCTGTCACTCTCAGTCCCCCTGTGTTTCCTGTCACTCTCACTCTCTGTGTGTTTCCTGTCACTCTCAGTCTCTGTGTGTTTACTGTCACTCTCAGTCCCCCTGTGTTTCCTGTCACTATCAGTCCCCGGGTGTTTCCTGTCACTCTCAGTCTCCGGGTGTTTCCTGTCACTCTCAGTCTCTGTGTGTTTCGTGTCACTCTCAGTCTCTTTCCTGTCACTCTCAGTCTCTGTGTGTTTCCTGTCATTCTCAGTCTCTGTGTGTTTCCTGTCATTCTCAGTCTCTGTGTGTTTCCTGTCACTCTCAGTCTCTGTGTGTTTCCTGTCACTCTCAGGATCTGTGTGTTTCCTGTCACTCTCGGTCCACGTGTGTTTCCTGTCACTCTCTGTCTCTGTGTGTTTCCTGTCACTCTCAGTACCCGTGTGTTTCCTGTCACTCTCAGTCTCTGTGTGTTTCGTGTCACTCTAAGTCTCTTTCCTGTCACTCTCAGTCTCTGTGTGTTTCCTGTCATTCTCAGTCTCTGTGTGTTTCCTGTCACTCTCAGTCCCCGTGTGTTTCCTGTCACTCTCAGTCTCTGTATGTTTCCTGTCACTCTCGGTCTGCGTGTTTTTCCTGTCATTCTCAGTCCCCGTGTGTTTCCTGTCACTCTCAGTCTCTGTGTGTTTCCTGTCACTCTCAGTCTCTGTGTGTTTCCTGTCACTCTCAGTCTCTGTGTGTTTCCTGTCATTCTCAGTCTCTGTGTGTTTCCTGTCACTCTCAGTCCCCGTGTGTTTCCTGTCACTCTCAGTCTCTGTGTGTTTCCTGTCACTCTCGGTCCTCGTGTTTTTCCTGTCATTCGCAGTCCCCGTGTGTTTCCTGTCACTCTCAGTCTCTGTGTGTTTCCTGTCACTCTCAGTCTCTGTGTGTTTCCTGTCACTCTCAGTTTCTGTGTGTTTCCTGTCACTCTCAGTCTCTATGTGTTTCTAGTCACTCTCAGTCTCTGTGTGTTTCCTGTCACTCTCAGTCCCCGTGTGTTTCCTGTCACTCTCAGTCTCTGTGTGTTTCCTGTCACTCTCGGTCCTCGTGTTTTTCCTGTCATTCTAAGGCCCCGTGTGTTTCCTGTCACTCTCAGTCTCTGTGTGTTTCCTGTCACTCTCGGTCCCCGTGTGTTTCCTGTCACTCTCAGTCTCTGTGTATTTCCTGTCACTCTCAGTCTCTGTGTGTTTCCTGTCACTCTCAGTCCCCGTGTGTTTCCTGCCACTCTCAGTCTCTGTGTGTTTCCTGTCACTCTCAGTCTCTGTGTGTTTCCTGTCACTCTCAGTCCCCGTGTGTTTCCTGTCACTCTCAGTCTCTATGTGTTTCCTGTCACTCTCAGTCTCTGTGTGTTTCCTGTCACTCTCAGTCTCTGTGTGTTTCCTGTCACTCTCAGTCCCCTGTGTGTTTCCTGTCACTCACAGTCTCTGTGTGTTTCCTGTCACTCTCAGTCTCTGTGTTTCCTGTCACTCTCGGTCCTCGTGTTTTTCCTGTCATTCTCAGTCCCCGTGTGTTTCCTGTCACTCTCAGTCTCTGTGTGTTTCCTGTCACTCTCAGTCTCTGTGTGTTTCCTGTCACTTTCAGTCTCTGTGTGTTTCCTGTCACTCTCAGTCTCTATGTGTTTCCTGTCACTCTCAGTCTCTGTGTGTTTCCTGTCACTCTCAGTCCCCGTGTGTTTCCTGTCACTCTCAGTCTCTGTGTGTTTCCTGTCACTCTCGGTCCTCGTGTTTTTCCTGTCATTCTCAGTCCCCGTGTGTTTCCTGTCACTCTCAGTCTCTGTGTATTTCCTGTCACTCTCAGTCTCTGTGTGTTTCCTGTCACTCTCAGTCCCCGTATGTTTCCTGTCACTCTCAGTCTCTGTGTGCTTCCTGTCACTCTCAGTCTCTGTGTGTTTCCTGTCACTCTCAGTCCCCGTGTGTTTCCTGTCACTCTCAGTCTCTATGTGTTTCCTGTCACTCTCAGTCTCTGTGTGTTTCCTGTCACTCTCAGTCTCTGTGTGTTTCCTGTCACTCTCAGTCCCCGGGTGTTTCATGTCTCTCTCAGTCTCTGTGTGTTTCCTGTCACTCTCAGTCTCTGTGTGTTTCCTGTCACTCTCAGTCTCCGTGTTTCCTGTCACTCTCAGTCTCTGTGTGTTTCCTGTCACTCTGAGTCTCTGTGTGTTTCCTGTCACACTCAGTTCCCGTGTGTTTCCTGTCACTCTCAGTCTTTGTGTGTTTCCTGTCACTCTCAGTCTCTGTGTGTTTCCTGTCACTCTCACTCTCTGTGTGTTTCCTGTCACTCTCAGTCCCCGTGTATTTCCTGTCACTCTCAGTCTCTGTGTGTTTCCTGTCACTCTCGGTCCCCGTGTGTTTCCTGTCACTCTCAGTCTCTGTGTATTTCCTGTCACTCTCAGTCTCTGTGTGTTTCCTGTCACTCTCCGTCCCCGTGTGTTTCCTGTCACTCTTAGTCCCTGTGTGTTTCCTGTCACTCTCGGTTCCCGTGTGTTTCCTGTCACTCTCGGTTCCCGTGTGTTTCCTGTCACCCTCAGTCTCTGTGTGTTTCCTGTCACTCTCAGTCTCTGTGTGTTTCCTGTCACTCTCAGCCCCTGTGTGTTTCCTGTCACTCTCAGTCTCTGTGTGTTTCCTGTCACTCTCGGTTCCCGTGTGTTTCCTGTCACTCTCAGTCCCCGTGTGTTTCCTGTCACTCTCAGTCTCTGTGTGTTTCCTGTCACTCTCAGTCTCTGTGTGTTTCCTGTCACTCTCAGTCCCCGTGTGTTTCCTGTCACTCTCAGTCTCTGTGTGTTTCCTGTCACTCTCAGTCTCTGTGTATTTCCTGTCACTCTCAGTCCCCGTGTGTTTCCTGTCACTTTCGGTTCCCGTGTGTTTCCTGTCACTCTCAGTCCCCGTGTGTTTCCTGTCACTCTCGGTTCCCGTGTGTTTCCTGTCACTCTCAGTCTCTGTGTGTTCCCTGTCACTCTCAGTCTCTGTGTGTTTCCTGTCACTCTCGGTTCCCGTGTGTTTCCTCTCACTCTCAGTCTCTGTGTGTTTCCTGTCATTCTCGGTCCTCGTGTGTTTCCTGTCACTCTCAGTCTCTGTGTGTTTCCTGTCACTCTCAGTCTCTGTGTGTTTCCTGTCAATCTCGGTTCCCGTGTGTTTCCTGTCACTCTCAGTCTCTGTGTGTTTCCTGTCACTCTCAGTCTCTGTGTGCTTCCTGTCACTCTCAGTCCCCTCGTGTTTCCTGTCACTCTCGGTTCCCGTGTGTTTCCTGTCACTCTCAGCCTCTGTGTGTTTCCTGTCACACTTAGTCTCTGTGTGTTTCCTGTCACACTCAGTCTCTGTGTGTTTTCTGTCACTCTCAGTCCCCGTGTTTTTCCTGTCATTCTCAGTCTCTGTGTGTTTCCTATCACTCTCAGTCTCTGTGTGTTTCCTGTCACTCTCAGTCCCCGTGTGTTTCCTGTCACTCTCAGTCTCTGTGTGTTTCCTGTCACTCTCTGTCTCTGTGTGTTTCCTGTCACTCTCAGTCCCCGTGTGTTTCCTGTCACTCTCAGTCCCGGTGTGTTTCCTGTCACTCTTGGTCCTCGTGTGTTTCCTGTCACTCTCAGTCCCCGTGTCTTTCCTGTCACTCTCGGTTCCCGTGTGTTTCCTGTCATTCTCAGTCTCTGTGTGTTTCCTGTCACTCTCGGTTCCCGTGTGTTTCCTGTCACTCTCAGTCCCCCTGTGTTTCCTGTCACTCTCAGCCCCCGTGTGTTTCCTGTCACTCTCAGTCTCTTTGTGTTTCCTGTCACTCTCAGTCTCTGTGTATTTCCTGTCACTCTCAGTCCCCGTGTGTTTCCTGTCATTCTCGGTTCCCGTGTGTTTCCTGTCACTCTCAGTCCCCGTGTGTTTCCTGTCACTCTCAGTCCCCGTGTGTTTCCTGTCACTCTCAGTCTCTGTGTGTTTCCTGTCACTCTCGGTTCCCGTGTGTTTCCTGTCACTCTCAGCCCCCGTGTGTTTCCTGTCACTCTCAGTCTCTGTGTGTTTCCTGTCACTCTCAGTCCCCGTGTGTTTCCTGTCCCTCTCAGTCCCGGTGTGTTTCCTGTCACTCTCAGTCTCTGTGTGTTTCCTGTCACTCTCAGTCTGTGTGTGTTTCCTGTCACTCTCAGTCTCTGTGTGTTTCCTGTCACTCTCGGTTCCCGTGTGTTTCCTGTCACTCTCAGTCTCTGTGTGTTTCCTGTCACTCTCAATCTCTGTGTGTTTCCTGTCACTCTCAGTCCCCGTGTGTTTCCTGTCACTCTCAGTCTCTGTGTGTTTCCTGTCACTCTCGGTTCCCGTGTGTTTCCTGTCACTCTCAATCCCCGTGTGTTTCCTGTCACTCTCAGTCTCTGTGTGTTTCCTGTCACTCTCAGTCCCCGTGTGTTTCCTGTCACTCTCAGTCCCCGTGTGTTTCCTGTCACTTTCAGTCTCTGTGTGTTTCCTGTCACTCTCAGTCTCTGTGTGTTTCCTGTCACTCTCAGTCTCTGTGTGTTTCCTGTCACTCTCAGTCTCTATGTGTTTCCTGTCACTCTCAGTCTCTGTGTGTTTCCTGTCACTCACAGTCTCTGTGTGTTTCCTGTCACTCTCAGCCCCCGTGTGTTTCCTGTCACTCTCAGTCTATGTGTGTTTCCTGTCACTCTCAGTCCCCGCGTGTTTCCTGTCACTCTCAGTCTCTGTGTGTTTCCTGTCACTCTCAGTCTCTGTGTGTTTCCTGTCACTCTCAGTCTCTGTGTGTTTCCTGTCACTCTCAGTCTCTGTGAGTTTCCTGTCACTCTCGGTTCCCGTGTGCTTCCTGTCACTCTCAGTCTCTGTGTGTTTCCTGTCACTCTCAGTCTCTGTGTGTTTCCTGTCACTCTCAGTCCCCGTGTGTTTCCTGTCACTCTCAGTCTCTGTGTGTTTCCTGTCACTCTCGGTTCCCGTGTGTTTCCTGTCACTCTCAATCCCCGTGTGTTTCCTGTCACTCTCAGTCTCTGTGTGTTTCCTGTCACTCTCAGTCCCCGTGTGTTTCCTGTCACTCTCAGTCCCCGTGTGTTTCCCGTCAGTCTCAGTCTCTGTGTGTTTCCTGTCACTCTCAGTCTCTGTGTGTTTCCTGTCACTCTCAGTCTCTGTGTGTTTCCTGTCTCTCTCAGTCTCTATGTGTTTCCTGTCACTCTCAGTCTCTGTGTGTTTCCTGTCACTCACAGTCTCTGTGTGTTTCCTGTCACTCTCAGTCCCCGTGTGTTTCCTGTCACACTCAGTCTCTGTGTGTTTCCTGTCACTCTCGGTTCCCGTGTGTTTCCTGTCACTCTCGGTTCCCGTGTGTTTCCTGTCACTCTCAGTCCCGTGTGTTTCCTGTCACTCTTGGTTCCCGTGTGTTTCCTGTCACTCTCAGTCCCCGTGTGTTTCCTGTCACTCTCGGTTCCCGTGTGTTTCCTGTCACTCTCGGTCCCCGTGTGTTTCTTGTCATTCTCAGTCCCCGTGTGTTTCCTGTCACTCTCGGTTCCCGTGTGTTTCCTGTCACTCTCGGTTCCCGTGTGTTTCCTGTCACTCTCAGTCCCCGTGTGTTTCCTGTCACTCTCAGTCTCTGTGTGTTTCCTGTCACTCTCAGTCCCCGTGTGTTTCCTGTCACTCTCAGTACCCGTGTGTTTCCTGTCACTCTCAGTCTCTGTGTGTTTCCTGTCACTCTCAGTCTCTGTGTGTTTCCTGTCACTCTCAGTCTCTGTGTGTTTCCTGTCACTCTCAGTCCCCGGGTGTTTCATGTCTCTCTCAGTCTCCGTGTTTCCTGTCACTCTCAGTCTCTGTGTGTTTCCTGTCACTCTGAGTCTCTGTGTGTTTCCTGTCACACTCAGTCCCCGTGTGTTTCCTGTCACTCTCAGTCTCTGTGTGTTTCCTGTCACTCTCAGTCTCTGTGTGTTTCCTGTCACTCTCAGTCTCCGTGTGTTTCCTGTCACTCTCAGTCTCTGTGTGTTTCCTGTCACTCTCAGTCTCCGTGTGTTTACTGTCACTCTCAGTCTCTGTGTGTTTCCTGTCACTCTCAGTCTCTGTGTGTTTCCTGTCACTCTCAGTCCCCGTATGTTTCCTGTCACTCTCAGTCTCTGTGTGTTTACTGTCACTCTCAGGCCCCATGTGTTTCCTGTCACTCTCAGTCTCTGTGTGTTTCCTGTCACTCTCAGTCCCCCTGTGTTTCCTGTCACTCTCAGTCTCTGTGTGTATCCTGTCACTCTCAGTCTCTGTGTGTTTCCTGTCACTCTCAGCCCCCGTGTGTTTCCTGTCACTCTCAGTCTCTTTGAGTTTCCTGTCACTCTCAGTCTCTGTGTATTTCCTGTCACTCTCAGTCCCCGTGTGTTTCCTGTCACTCTCGGTTCCCGTGTGTTTCCTGTCACTCTCAGTCCCCGTGTGTTTCCTGTCACTCTCAGTCCCCGTGTGTTTCCTGTCACTCTCAGTCTCTGTGTGTTTTCTGTCACTCTCGGTTCCCGTGTGTTTCCTGTCACTCTCAGTCCCCGTGTGTTTCCTGTCACTCTCAGTCTCTGTGTGTTTCCTGTCACTCTCAGTCCCCGTGTGTTTCCTGTCACTCTCAGTCCCGGTGTGTTTCCTCTCACTCTCAGTCTCTGTGTGTTTCCTGTCACTCTCAGTCTCTGTGTGTTTCCTGTCACTCTCAGTCTCTGTGTGTTTCCTGTCACTCTCAGTCTCTATGTGTTTCCTGTCACTCTCATTCTCTGTGTGTTTCCTGTCACTCACAGTCTCTGTGTGTTTCCTGTCACTCTCAGCCCCCGTGTGTTTCCAGTCACTCTCAGTCTCTGTGTGTTTCCTGTCACTCTCAGTCCCCGCGTGTTTCCTGTCACTCTCAGTCTCTGTGTGTTTCCTTCACTCTCGGTTCCCGTGTGTTTCCTGTCACTCTCAGTCTCTGTGTGTTTCCTGTCACTCTCGGTTCCCGTGTGTTTCCTGTCACTCTCAATCCCCGTGTGTTTCCTGTCACTCTCAGTCTCTGTGTGTTTCCTGTCACTCTCAGTCCCCGTGTGTTTCCTGTCACCCTCAGTCCCCGTGTGTTTCCTGTCACTCTCAGTCTCTGTGTGTTTCCTGTCACTCTCAGTCTCTGTGTGTTTCCTGTCACTCTCAGTCTCTGTGTGTTTCCTGTCACTCTCAGTCTCTATGTGTTTCCTGTCACTCTCAGTCTCTGTGTGTTTCCTGTCACTCACAGTCTCTGTGTGTTTCCTGTCACTCTCAGCCCCCGTGTGTTTCCTGTCACTCTCAGTCTCTGTGTGTTTCCTGTCACTCTCAGTCCCCGCGTGTTTCCTGTCACTCTCAGTCTCTTTGTGTTTCCTGTCACTCTCAGTCTCTGTGTGTTTCCTGTCACTCTCAGTCTCTGTGTGTTTCCTGTCACTCTCAGTCTCTGTGTGTTTCCTGTCACTCTCGGTTCCCGTGTGCTTCCTGTCACTCTCAGTCTCTGTGTGTTTCCTGTCACTCTCAGTCTCTGTGTGTTTCCTGTCACTCTCAGTCCCCGTGTGTTTCCTGTCACTCTCAGTCTCTGTGTGTTTCCTGTCACTCTCGGTTCCCGTGTGTTTCCTGTCACTCTCAATCCCCGTGTGTTTCCTGTCACTCTCAGTCTCTGTGTGTTTCCTGTCACTCTCAGTCCCCGTGTGTTTCCTGTCACTCTCAGTCCCCGTGTGTTTCCTGTCACTCTCAGTCTCTGTGTGTTTCCTGTCACTCTCAGTCTCTGTGTGTTTCCTGTCACTCTCAGTCTCTGTGTGTTTCCTGTCTCTCTCAGTCTCTATGTGTTTCCTGTCACTCTCAGTCTCTGTGTGTTTCCTGTCACTCACAGTCTCTGTGTGTTTCCTGTCACTCACAGTCCCCGTGTGTTTCCTGTCACACTCAGTCTCTGTGTGTTTCCTGTCACTCTCGGTTCCCGTGTGTTTCCTGTCACTCTCGGTTCCCGTGTGTTTCCTGTCACTCTCAGTCCCCGTGTGTTTCCTGTCACTCTTGGTTCCCGTGTGTTTCCTGTCACTCTCAGTCCCCGTGTGTTTCCTGTCACTCTCGGTTCCCGTGTGTTTCCTGTCACTCTCGGTCCCCGTGTGTTTCTTGTCATTCTCAGTCCCCGTGTGTTTCCTGTCACTCTCGGTTCCCGTGTGTTTCCTGTCACTCTCGGTTCCCGTGTGTTTCCTGTCACTCTCAGTCCGCGTGTGTTTCCTGTCACTCTTTGTCTCTGTGTGTTTCCTGTCACTCTCAGTCTCTGTGTGTTTCCTGTCACTCTCGGTTCCCGTGTGTTTCCTGTCACTCTCAGTCCCCGTGTGTTTCCTGTCACTCTCAGTCTCTGTGTGTTTCCTGTCACTCTCAGTCCCCGTGTGTTTCCTGTCACTCTCAGTCCCGGTGTGTTTCCTCTCACTCTCAGTCTCTGTGTGTTTCCTGTCACTCTCAGTCTCTGTGTGTTTCCTGTCACTCTCAGTCTCTGTGTGTTTCCTGTCACTCTCGGTTCCCGTGTGTTTCCTGTCACTCTCAGTCTCTGTGTGTTTCCTGTCACTCACAATCTCTGTGTGTTTCCTGTCACTCTCAGTCCCCGTGTGTTTCCTGTCACACTCAGTCTCTGTGTGTTTCCTGTCACTCTCGGTTCCTGTGTGTTTCCTGTCACTCTCAATCCCCGTGTGTTTCCTGTCACTCTCAGCCTCTGTGTGTTTCCTGTGACTCTCAGTCCCCGTGTGTTTCCTGTCACCCTCAGTCCCCGTGTGTTTCCTGTCACTCTCAGTCTCTGTGTGTTTCCTGTCACTCTCAGTCTCTGTGTGTTTCCTGTCACTCTCAGTCTCTGTGTGTTTCCTGTCACTCTCAGTCTCTATGTGTTTCCTGTCACTCTCATTCTCTGTGTGTTTCCTGTCACTCACAGTCTCTGTGTGTTTCCTGTCACTCTCAGCCCCCGTGTGTTTCCTGTCACTCTCAGTCTCTGTGTGTTTCCTGTCACTCTCAGTCCCCGCGTGTTTCCTGTCACTCTCAGTCTCTGTGTGTTTCCTGTCACTCTCTGTTCCCGTGTGTTTCCTGTCACTCTCAGTCTCTGTGTGTTTCCTGTCACTCTCGGTTCCCGTGTGTTTCCTGTCACTCTCAATCCCCGTGTGTTTCCTGTCACTCTCAGTCTCTGTGTGTTTCCTGTCACTCTCAGTCCCCGTGTGTTTCCTGTCACCCTCAGTCCCCGTGTGTTTCCTGTCACTCTCAGTCTCTGTGTGTTTCCTGTCACTCTCAGTCTCTGTGTGTTTCCTGTCACTCTCAGTCTCTGTGTGTTTCCTGTCACTCTCAGTCTCTATGTGTTTCCTGTCACTCTCAGTCTCTGTGTGTTTCCTGTCACTCACAGTCTCTGTGTGTTTCCTGTCACTCTCAGCCCCCGTGTGTTTCCTGTCACTCTCAGTCTCTGTGTGTTTCCTGTCACTCTCAGTCCCCGCGTGTTTCCTGTCACTCTCAGTCTCTTTGTGTTTCCTGTCATTCTCAGTCTCTGTGTGTTTCCTGTCACTCTCAGTCTCTGTGTGTTTCCTGTCACTCTCAGTCTCTGTGTGTTTCCTGTCACTCTCGGTTCCCGTGTGCTTCCTGTCACTCTCAGTCTCTGTGTGTTTCCTGTCACTCTCAGTCTCTGTGTGTTTCCTGTCACTCTCAGTCCCCGTGTGTTTCCTGTCACTCTCAGTCTCTGTGTGTTTCCTGTCACTCTCGGTTCCCGTGTGTTTCCTTTCACTCTCAATCCCCGTGTGTTTCCTGTCACTCTCAGTCTCTGTGTGTTTCCTGTCACTCTCAGTCCCCGTGTGTTTCCTGTCACTCTCAGTCCCCGTGTGTTTCCTGTCACTCTCAGTCTCTGTGTGTTTCCTGTCACTCTCAGTCTCCGTGTGTTTCCTGTCACTCTCAGTCTCTGTGTGTTTCCTGTCTCTCTCAGTCTCTATGTGTTTCCTGTCACTCTCAGTCTCTGTGTGTTTCCTGTCACTCACAGTCTCTGTGTGTTTCCTGTCACTCTCAGTCCCCGTGTGTTTCCTGTCACACTCAATCTCTGTGTGTTTCCTGTCACTCTCGGTTCCCGTGTGTTTCCTGTCACTCTCGGTTCCCGTGTGTTTCCTGTCACTCTCAGTCCCCGTGTGTTTCCTGTCACTCTTGGTTCCCGTGTGTTTCCTGTCACTCTCAGTCCCCGTGTGTTTCCTGTCACTCTCGGTTCCCGTGTGTTTCCTGTCACTCTCGGTCCCCGTGTGTTTCTTGTCATTCTCAGTCCCCGTGTGTTTCCTGTCACTCTCGGTTCCCGTGTGTTTCCTGTCACTCTCGGTTCCCGTGTGTTTCCTGTCACTCTCAGTCCGCGTGTGTTTCCTGTCACTCTCAGTCTCTGTGTGTTTCCTGTCACTCTCAGTCTCTGTGTGTTTCCTGTCACTCTCAGTCCCCGTGTGTTTCCTGTCACTCTCAGTCTCTGTGTGTTTCCTGTCACTCTCAGTCTCTGTGTATTTCCTGTCACTCTCAGTCCCCGTGTGTTTCCTGTCACTTTCAGTTCCCGTGTGTTTCCTGTCACTCTCAGTCCCCGTGTGTTTCCTGTCACTCTCGGTTCCCGTGTGTTTCCTGTCACTCTCAGTCTCTGTGTGTTTCCTGTCACTCTCAGTCTTTGTGTGTTTCCTGTCACTCTCGGTTCCCGTGTGTTTCCTGTCACTCTCAGTCTCTGTGTGTTTCCTGTCATTCTCGGTCCTCGTGTGTTTCCTGTCACTCTCAGTCTCTGTGTGTTTCCTGTCACTCTCAGTCTCTGTGTGTTTCCTGTCAATCTCGGTTCCCGTGTGTTTCCTGTCACTCTCAGTCTCTGTGTGCTTCCTGTCGCTCTCAGTCCCCTCGTGTTTCCTGTCACTCTCGGTTCCCGTGTGTTTCCTGTCACTCTCAGCCTATGTGTGTTTCCTGTCACACTCAGTCTCTGTGTGTTTCCTGTCACACTCAGTCTCTGTGTGTTTTCTGTCACTCTCAGTCCCCGTGTTTTTACTGTCATTCTCAGTCTCTGTGTGTTTCCTATCACTCCCAGTCTCTGTGTGTTTCCTGTCACTCTCAGTCCCCGTGTGTTTCCTGTCACTCTCAGTCTCTGTGTGTTTCCTGTCACTCTCAGTCTCTGTGTGTTTCCTGTCACTCTCGGTCTCTGTGTGTTTCCTGCCACTCTCGGTCTCCGTGTGTTTCCTTTCACTCTCTGTCTCTGTGTGTTTTCTGTCACTCTCAGTCCCCGTGTGTTTCCTGTCACTCTCAGTCCCGGTGTGTTTCCTGTCACTCTTGGTTCTCGTGTGTTTCCTGTCACTCTCAGTCCCCGTGTCTTTCCTGTCACTCTCAGTCTCTCTGTGTTTCCTGTCACTCTCCGTCCCCGTGTGTTTCCTGTCACTCTCAGTCCCTGTGTGTTTCCTGTCACTCTCGGTTCCCGTGTGTTTCCTGTCACTCTCAGTCCCCGTGTGTTACCTGTCACTCTCGGTTCCCGTGTGTTTCCTGTCATTCTCAGTCTCTGTGTGTTTCCTGTCACTCTCGGTTCCCGTGTGTTTCCTGTCACTCTCAGTCCCCCTGTGTTTCCTGTCACTCTCAGCCCCCGTGTGTTTCCTGTCACTCTCAGTCTCTTTGTGTTTCCTGTCACTCTCAGTCTCTGTGTATTTCCTGTCACTCTCAGTCCCCGTGTGTTTCCTGTCACTCTCGGTTCCCGTGTGTTTCCTGTCACTCTCAGTCCCCGTGTGTTTCCTGTCACTCTCAGTCCCCGTGTGTTTCCTGTCACTCTCAGTCTCTGTGTGTTTCCTGTCACTCTCGGTTCCCGTGTGTTTCCTGTCACTCTCAGCCCCCGTGTGTTTCCTGTCACTCTCAGTCCCCGTGTGTTTCCTGTCACTCTCAGTCTCTGTGTGTTTCCTGCCACTCTCGGTTCCCCTGTGTTTCCTGTCACTCTCAGCCCCCGTGTGTTTCCTGTCACTCTCAGCCTCTGTGTGTTTCCTGTCACACTCAGTCTCTGTGTGTTTCCTGTCACACTCAGTCTCTGTGTGTTTTCTGTCACTCTCAGTCCCCGTGTTTTTACTGTCATTCTCAGTCTCTGTGTGTTTCCTATCAATCTCAGTCTCTGTGTGTTTCCTGTCACTCTCAGTCCCCGTGTGTTTCCTGTCACTCTCAGTCTCTGTGTGTTTCCTGTCACTCTCAGTCTCTGTGTGTTTTCTGTCACTCTCAGTCCCCGTGTGTTTCCTGTCACTCTCAGTCCCGGTGTGTTTCCTGTCACTCTTGGTCCTCGTGTGTTTCCTGTCACTCTCAGTCCCCGTGTCTTTCCTGTCACTCTCAGTCTCTGTGTGTTTCCTGTCACTCTCCGTCCCCGTGTGTTTCATGTCACTCTCAGTCCCTGTGTGTTTCCTGTCACTCTCGGTTCCCGTGTGTTTCCTGTCACTCTCAGTCCCCGTGTGTTACCTGTCACTCTCGGTTCCCGTGTGTTTCCTGTCATTCTCAGTCTCTGTGTGTTTCCTGTCACTCTCGTTTCCCGTGTGTTTCCTGTCACTCTCAGTCCCCCTGTGTTTCCTGTCACTCTCAGCCCCCGTGTGTTTCCTGTCACTCTCAGTCTCTTTGTGTTTCCTGTCACTCTCAGTCTCTGTGTATTTCCTGTCACTCTCAGTCCCCGTGTGTTTCCTGTCACTCTCGGTTCCCGTGTGTTTCCTGTCACTCTCAGTCCCCGTGTGTTTCCTGTCACTCTCAGTCCCCGTGTGTTTCCTGTCACTCTCAGTCTCTGTGTGTTTCCTGTCACTCTCGGTTCCCGTGTGTTTCCTGTCACTCTCAGCCCCCGTGTGTTTCCTGTCACTCTCAGTCTCTGTGTGTTTCCTGTCACCCTCAGTCTCTGTGTGTTTGCTGTCACTCTCAGTCTCTGTGTGTTTCCTGTCACACTCGGTTCCCGTGTGTTTCCTGTCACTCTCAATCTCTGTGTGTTTCCTGTCACTCTCAGTCCCCGTGTGTTTCCTGTCACTCTCTGTCTCTGTGTGTTTCCTGTCACTCTCGGTTCCCGTGTGTTTCCTGTCACTCTCAATCCCCGTGTGTTTCCTGTCACTCTCAGTCTCTGTGTGTTTCCTGTCACTCTCAGTCCCCGTGTGTTTCCTGTCATCTCAGTCCCCGTGTGTTTCCTGTCACTTTCAGTCTCTGTGTGTTTCCTGTCACTCTCAGTCTCTGTGTGTTTCCTGTCACTCTCAGTCTCTGTGTGTTTCCTGTCACTTTCAGTCTCTATGTGTTTCCTGTCACTCTCAGTCTCTGTGTGTTTCCTGTCACTCACAGTCTCTGTGTGTTTCCTGTCACTCTCAGCCCCCGTGTGTTTCCTGTCACTCTCAGTCTCTGTGTGTTTCCTGTCACTCTCAGTCCCCGCGTGTTTCCTGTCACTCTCAGTCTCTGTGTGTTTCCTGTCACTCTCAGTCTCTGTGTGTTTCCTGTCACTCTCAGTCTCTGTGTGTTTCCTGTCACTCTCAGTCTCTGTGTGTTTCCTGTCACTCTCGGTTCCCGTGTGCTTCCTGTCACTCTCAGTCTCTGTGTGTTTCCTGTCACTCTCAGTCTCTGTGTGTTTCCTGTCTCTCTCAGTCCCCGTGTGTTTCCTGTCACTCTCAGTCTCTGTGTGTTTCCTGTCACTGTCGGTTCCCGTGTGTTTCCTGTCACTCTCAATCCCCGTGTGTTTCCTGTCACTCTCAGCCTCTGTGTGTTTCCTGTCACTCTCAGTCCCCGTGTGTTTCCTGTCACTCTCAGTCCCCGTGTGTTTCCTGTCACTCTCAGTCTCTGTGTGTTTCCTGTCACTCTCAGTCTCTGTGTGTTTCCTGTCACTCTCAGTCTCTGTGTGTTTCCTGTCTCTCTCAGTCTCTATGTGTTTCCTGTCACTCTCAGTCTCTGTGTGTTTCCTGTCACTCACAGTCTCTGTGTGTTTCCTGTCACTCTCAGTCCCCGTGTGTTTCCTGTCACACTCAGTCTCTGTGTGTTTCCTGTCACTCTCGGTTCCCGTGTGTTTCCTGTCACTCTCGGTTCCCGTGTGTTTCCTGTCACTCTCAGTCCCGTGTGTTTCCTGTCACTCTTGGTTCCCGTGTGTTTCCTGTCACTCTCAGTCCCCGTGTGTTTCCTGTCACTCTCGGTTGCCGTGTGTTTCCTGTCACTCTCGGTCCCCGTGTGTTTCTTGTCATTCTCAGTCCCCGTGTGTTTCCTGTCACTCTCGGTTCCCGTGTGTTTCCTGTCACTCTCGGTTCCCGTGTGTTTCCTGTCACTCTCAGTCCCCGTGTGTTTCCTGTCACTCTCAGTCTCTGTGTGTTTCCTGTCACTCTCAGTCCCCGTGTGTTACCTGTCACTCTCAGTACCCGTGTGTTTCCTGTCACTCTCAGTCTCTGTGTGTTTCCTGTCACTCTCAGTCTCTGTGTGTTTCCTGTCACTCTCAGTCTCTGTGTGTTTCCTGTCACTCTCAGTCCCCGGGTGTTTCATGTCTCTCTCAGTCTCTGTGTGTTTCCTGTCACTCTCAGTCTCTGTGTGTTTCCTGTCACTCTCAGTCTCCGTGTTTCCTGTCACTCTCAGTCTCTGTGTGTTTCCTGTCACTCTGAGTCTCTGTGTGTTTCCTGTCACACTCAGTCCCCGTGTGTTTCCTGTCACTCTCAGTCTCTGTGTGTTTCCTGTCACTCTCAGTCTCTGTGTGTTTCCTGTCACTCTCAGTCTCCGTGTGTTTCCTGTCACTCTCAGTCTCTGTGTGTTTCCTGTCACTCTCAGTCTCCGTGTGTTTCCTGTCACTCTCAGTCTCTGTGTGTTTCCTGTCACTCTCAGTCTCTGTGTGTTTCCTGTCACTCTCAGTCCCCGTATGTTTCCTGTCACTCTCAGTCTCTGTGTGTTTACTGTCACTCTCAGTCCCCATGTGTTTCCTGTCACTCTCAGTCTCTGTGTGTTTCCTGTCACTCTCAGTCCCCCTGTGTTTCCTGTCACTCTCAGTCTCTGTGTGTATCCTGTCACTCTCAGTCTCTGTGTGTTTCCTGTCACTCTCAGCCCCCGTGTGTTTCCTGTCACTCTCAGTCTCTTTGAGTTTCCTGTCACTCTCAGTCTCTGTGTATTTCCTGTCACTCTCAGTCCCCGTGTGTTTCCTGTCACTCTAGGTTCCCGTGTGTTTCCTATCACTCTCAGTCCCCGTGTGTTTCCTGTCACTCTCAGTCCCCGTGTGTTTCCTGTCACTCTCGGTTCCCGTGTGTTTCCTGTCACTCTCAGTCCCCGTGTGTTTCCTGTCACTCTTGGTTCCCGTGTGTTTCCTGTCACTCTCAGTCCCCGTGTGTTTCCTGTCACTCTCGGTTCCCGTGTGTTTCCTGTCACTCTCGGTCCCCGTGTGTTTCTTGTCATTCTCAGTCCCCGTGTGTTTCCTGTCACTCTCGGTTCCCGTGTGTTTCCTGTCACTCTCGGTTCCCGTGTGTTTCCTGTCACTCTCAGTCCGCGTGTGTTTCCTGTCACTCTCAGTCTCTGTGTGTTTCCTGTCACTCTCAGTCTCTGTGTGTTTCCTGTCACTCTCAGTCCCCGTGTGTTTCCTGTCACTCTCAGTCTCTGTGTGTTTCCTGTCACTCTCAGTCTCTGTGTATTTCCTGTCACTCTCAGTCCCCGTGTGTTTCCTGTCACTTTCAGTTCCCGTGTGTTTCCTGTCACTCTCAGTCCCCGTGTGTTTCCTGTCACTCTCGGTTCCCGTGTGTTTCCTGTCACTCTCAGTCTCTGTGTGTTTCCTGTCACTCTCAGTCTCTGTGTGTTTCCTGTCACTCTCGGTTCCCGTGTGTTTCCTGTCACTCTCAGTCTCTGTGTGTTTCCTGTCATTCTCGGTCCTCGTGTGTTTCCTGTCACTCTCAGTCTCTGTGTGTTTCCTGTCACTCTCAGTCTCTGTGTGTTTCCTGTCAATCTCGGTTCCCGTGTGTTTCCTGTCACTCTCAGTCTCTGTGTGCTTCCTGTCGCTCTCAGTCCCCTCGTGTTTCCTGTCACTCTCGGTTCCCGTGTGTTCCTGTCACTCTCAGCCTCTGTGTGTTTCCTGTCACACTCAGTCTCTGTGTGTTTCCTGTCACTCTCAGTCTCTGTGTGTTTCCTGTCACTCTCAGTCCCCGTGTGTTTCCTGTCACTCTCAGTCTCTGTGTGTTTCCTGTCACTCTCAGTCTCTGTGTGTTTCCTGTCACTCTCGGTCTCTGTGTGTTTCCTGCCACTCTCGGTCTCCGTGTGTTTCCTTTCACTCTCTGTCTCTGTGTGTTTCCTGTCACTCTCAGTCCCCGTGTGTTTCCTGTCACTCTCAGTCCCGGTGTGTTTCCTGTCACTCTTGGTCCTCGTGTGTTTCCTGTCACTCTCAGTCCCCGTGTCTTTCCTGTCACTCTCAGTCTCTGTGTGTTTCCTGTCACTCTCCGTCCCCGTGTGTTTCCTGTCACTCTCAGCCCCTGTGTGTTTCCTGTCACTCTCGGTTCCCGTGTGTTTCCTGTCACTCTCAGTCCCCGTGTGTTACCTGTCACTCTCGGTTCCCGTGCGTTTCCTGTCATTCTCAGTCTCTGTGTGTTTCCTGTCACTCTCGGTTCCCGTGTGTTTCCTGTCACTCTCAGTCCCCCTGTGTTTCCTGTCACTCTCAGCCCCCGTGTGTTTCCTGTCACTCTCAGTCTCTTTGTGTTTCCTGTCACTCTCAGTCTCTGTGTATTTCCTGTCACTCTCAGTCCCCGTGTGTTTCCTGTCACTCTCGGTTCCCGTGGGTTTCCTGTCACTCTCAGTCCCCGTGTGTTTCCTGTCACTCTCAGTCCCCGTGTGTTTCCTGTCACTCTCAGTCTCTGTGTGTTTCCTGTCACTCTCGGTTCCCGTGTGTTTCCTGTCACTCTCAGCCCCCGTGTGTTTCCTGTCACTCTCAGTCTCTGTGTGTTTCCTGTCACCCTCAGTCTCTGTGTGTTTCCTGTCACTCTCAGTCTCTGTGTGTTTCCTGTCACTCTCGGTTCCCGTGTGTTTCCTGTCACTCTCAGTCTCTGTGTGTTTCCTGTCACTCTCAATCTCTGTGTGTTTCCTGTCACTCTCAGTCCCCGTGTGTTTCCTGTCACTCTCAGTCTCTGTGTGTTTCCTGTCACTCTCGGTTCCCGTGTGTTTCCTGTCACTCTCAATCCCCGTGTGTTTCCTGTCACTCTCAGTCTCTGTGTGTTTCCTGTCACTCTCAGTCCCCGTGTGTTTCCTGTCACTCTCAGTCTCTGTGTGTTTCCTGTCACTCTCAGTCTCTGTGTATTTCCTGTCACTCTCAGTCCCCGTGTGTTTCCTGTCACTTTCAGTTCCCGTGTGTTTCCTGTCACTCTCAGTCCCCGTGTGTTTCCTGTCACTCTCGGTTCCCGTGTGTTTCCTGTCACTCTCAGTCTCTGTGTGTTTCCTGTCACTCTCAGTCTCTGTGTGTTTCCTGTCACTCTCGGTTCCCGTGTGTTTCCTGTCACTCTCAGTCTCTGTGTGTTTCCTGTCATTCTCGGTCCTCGTGTGTTTCCTGTCACTCTCAGTCTCTGTGTGTTTCCTGTCACTCTCAGTCTCTGTGTGTTTCCTGTCAATCTCGGTTCCCGTGTGTTTCCTGTCACTCTCAGTCTCTGTGTGCTTCCTGTCGCTCTCAGTCCCCTCGTGTTTCCTGTCACTCTCGGTTCCCGTGTGTTCCTGTCACTCTCAGCCTCTGTGTGTTTCCTGTCACACTCAGTCTCTGTGTGTTTCCTGTCACTCTCAGTCTCTGTGTGTTTCCTGTCACTCTCAGTCCCCGTGTGTTTCCTGTCACTCTCAGTCTCTGTGTGTTTCCTGTCACTCTCAGTCTCTGTGTGTTTCCTGTCACTCTCGGTCTCTGTGTGTTTCCTGCCACTCTCGGTCTCCGTGTGTTTCCTTTCACTCTCTGTCTCTGTGTGTTTCCTGTCACTCTCAGTCCCCGTGTGTTTCCTGTCACTCTCAGTCCCGGTGTGTTTCCTGTCACTCTTGGTCCTCGTGTGTTTCCTGTCACTCTCAGTCCCCGTGTCTTTCCTGTCACTCTCAGTCTCTGTGTGTTTCCTGTCACTCTCCGTCCCCGTGTGTTTCCTGTCACTCTCAGCCCCTGTGTGTTTCCTGTCACTCTCGGTTCCCGTGTGTTTCCTGTCACTCTCAGTCCCCGTGTGTTACCTGTCACTCTCGGTTCCCGTGCGTTTCCTGTCATTCTCAGTCTCTGTGTGTTTCCTGTCACTCTCGGTTCCCGTGTGTTTCCTGTCACTCTCAGTCCCCCTGTGTTTCCTGTCACTCTCAGCCCCCGTGTGTTTCCTGTCACTCTCAGTCTCTTTGTGTTTCCTGTCACTCTCAGTCTCTGTGTATTTCCTGTCACTCTCAGTCCCCGTGTGTTTCCTGTCACTCTCGGTTCCCGTGGGTTTCCTGTCACTCTCAGTCCCCGTGTGTTTCCTGTCACTCTCAGTCCCCGTGTGTTTCCTGTCACTCTCAGTCTCTGTGTGTTTCCTGTCACTCTCGGTTCCCGTGTGTTTCCTGTCACTCTCAGCCCCCGTGTGTTTCCTGTCACTCTCAGTCTCTGTGTGTTTCCTGTCACCCTCAGTCTCTGTGTGTTTCCTGTCACTCTCAGTCTCTGTGTGTTTCCTGTCACTCTCGGTTCCCGTGTGTTTCCTGTCACTCTCAGTCTCTGTGTGTTTCCTGTCACTCTCAATCTCTGTGTGTTTCCTGTCACTCTCAGTCCCCGTGTGTTTCCTGTCACTCTCAGTCTCTGTGTGTTTCCTGTCACTCTCGGTTCCCGTGTGTTTCCTGTCACTCGCAATCCCCGTGTGTTTCCTGTCACTCTCAGACTCTGTGTGTTTCCTGTCACTCTCAGTCCCCGTGTGTTTCCTGTCACTCTCAGTCCCCGTGTGTTTCCTGTCACTTTCAGTCTCTGTGTGTTTCCTGTCACTCTCAGTCTCTGTGTGTTTCCTGTCACTCTCAGTCTCTGTGTGTTTCCTGTCACTCTCAGTCTCTATGTGTTTCCTGTCACTCTCAGTCTCTGTGTGTTTCCTGTCACTCAGAGTCTCTGTGTGTTTCCTGTCACTCTCAGCCCCCGTGTGTTTCCTGTCACTCTCAGTCTCTGTGTGTTTCCTGTCACTCTCAGTCCCCGCGTGTTTCCTGTCACTCTCAGTCTCTGTGTGTTTCCTGTCACTCTCAGTCTCTGTGTGTTTCCTGTCACTCTCAGTCTCTGTGTGTTTCCTGTCACTCTCAGTCTCTGTGTGTTTCCTGTCACTCTCGGTTCCCGTGTGCTTCCTGTCACTCTCAGTCTCTGTGTGTTTCCTGTCACTCTCAGTCTCTGTGTGTTTCCTGTCACTCTCAGTCCCCGTGTGTTTCCTGTCACTCTCAGTCTCTGTGTGTTTCCTGTCACTCTCGGTTCCCGTGTGTTTCCTGTCACTCTCAATCCCCGTGTGTTTCCTGTCACTCTCAGTCTCTGTGTGTTTCCTGTCACTCTCAGTCCCGGTGTGTTTCCTGTCACTCTCAGTCCCCGTGTGTTTCCTGTCACTCTCAGTCTCTGTGTGTTTCCTGTCACTCTCAGTCTCTGTGTGTTTCCTGTCACTCTCAGTCTCTGTGTGTTTCCTGTCTCTCTCAGTCTCTGTGTGTTTCCTGTCACTCTCAGTCCCCGTGTGTTTCCTGTCACAATCAGTCTCTGTGTGTTTCCTGTCACTCTCGGTTCCCGTGTGTTTCCTGTCACTCTCGGTTCCCGTGTGTTTCCTGTCACTCTCAGTCCCGTGTGTTTCCTGTCACTCTTGGTTCCCGTGTGTTTCCTGTCACTCTCAGTCCCCGTGTGTTTCCTGTCACTCTCGGTTGCCGTGTGTTTCCTGTCACTCTCGGTCCCCGTGTGTTTCTTGTCATTCTCAGTCCCCGTGTGTTTCCTGTCACTCTCGGTTCCCGTGTGTTTCCTGTCACTCTCGGTTCCCGTGTGTTTCCTGTCACTCTCAGTCCCCGTGTGTTTCCTGTCACTCTCAGTCTCTGTGTGTTTCCTGTCACTCTCAGTCCCCGTGTGTTTCCTGTCACTCTCAGTACCCGTGTGTTTCCTGTCACTCTCAGTCTCTGTGTGTTTCCTGTCACTCTCAGTCTCTGTGTGTTTCCTGTCACTCTCAGTCTCTGTGTGTTTCCTGTCACTCTCAGTCCCCGGGTGTTTCATGTCTCTCTCAGTCTCTGTGTGTTTCCTGTCACTCTCAGTCTCTGTGTGTTTCCTGTCACTCTCAGTCTCCGTGTTTCCTGTCACTCTCAGTCTCTGTGTGTTTCCTGTCACTCTGAGTCTCTGTGTGTTTCCTGTCACACTCAGTCCCCGTGTGTTTCCTGTCACTCTCAGTCTCTGTGTGTTTCCTGTCACTCTCAGTCTCTGTGTGTTTCCTGTCACTCTCAGTCTCCGTGTGTTTCCTGTCACTCTCAGTCTCTGTGTGTTTCCTGTCACTCTCAGTCTCCGTGTGTTTCCTGTCACTCTCAGTCTCTGTGTGTTTCCTGTCACTCTCAGTCTCTGTGTTTTTCCTGTCACTCTCAGTCCCCGTATGTTTCCTGTCACTCTCAGTCTCTGTGTGTTTACTGTCACTCTCAGTCCCCATGTGTTTCCTGTCACTCTCAGTCTCTGTGTGTTTCCTGTCACTCTCAGTCCCCCTGTGTTTCCTGTCACTCTCAGTCTCTGTGTATATCCTGTCACTCTCAGTCTCTGTGTGTTTCCTGTCACTCTCAGCCCCCGTGTGTTTCCTGTCACTCTCAGTCTCTTTGAGTTTCCTGTCACTCTCAGTCTCTGTGTATTTCCTGTCACTCTCAGTCCCCGTGTGTTTCCTGTCACTCTAGGTTCCCGTGTGTTTCCTGTCACTCTCAGTCCCCGTGTGTTTCCTGTCACTCTCAGTCCCCGTGTGTTTCCTGTCACTCTCAGTCTCTGTGTTTTTTCTGTCACTCTCGGTTCCCGTGTGTTTCCTGTCACTCTCAGTCCCAGTGTGTTTCCTGTCACTCTCAGTCTCTGTGTCTTTCCTGTCACTCTCAGTCCCCGTGTGTTTCCTGTCACTCTCAGTCCCGGTGTGTTTCCTGTCACTCTCAGTCTCTGTGTGTTTCCTGTCACTCTCAGTCTCTGTGTGTTTCCTGTCACTCTCAGTCTCTGTGTGTTTCCTGTCACTCTCGGTTCCCGTGTGTTTCCTGTCACTCTCAGTCTCTGTGTGCTTCCTGTCGCTCTCAGTCCCCTCGTGTTTCCTGTCACTCTCGGTTCCCGTGTGTTCCTGTCACTCTCAGCCTCTGTGTGTTTCCTGTCACACTCAGTCTCTGTGTGTTTCCTGTCACTCTCAGTCTCTGTGTGTTTCCTGTCACTCTCAGTCCCCGTGTGTTTCCTGTCACTCTCAGTCTCTGTGTGTTTCCTGTCACTCTCAGTCTCTGTGTGTTTCCTGTCACTCTCGGTCTCTGTGTGTTTCCTGCCACTCTCGGTCTCCGTGTGTTTCCTTTCACTCTCTGTCTCTGTGTGTTTCCTGTCACTCTCAGTCCCCGTGTGTTTCCTGTCACTCTCAGTCCCGGTGTGTTTCCTGTCACTCTTGGTCCTCGTGTGTTTCCTGTCACTCTCAGTCCCCGTGTCTTTCCTGTCACTCTCAGTCTCTGTGTGTTTCCTGTCACTCTCCGTCCCCGTGTGTTTCCTGTCACTCTCAGCCCCTGTGTGTTTCCTGTCACTCTCGGTTCCCGTGTGTTTCCTGTCACTCTCAGTCCCCGTGTGTTACCTGTCACTCTCGGTTCCCGTGCGTTTCCTGTCATTCTCAGTCTCTGTGTGTTTCCTGTCACTCTCGGTTCCCGTGTGTTTCCTGTCACTCTCAGTCCCCCTGTGTTTCCTGTCACTCTCAGCCCCCGTGTGTTTCCTGTCACTCTCAGTCTCTTTGTGTTTCCTGTCACTCTCAGTCTCTGTGTATTTCCTGTCACTCTCAGTCCCCGTGTGTTTCCTGTCACTCTCGGTTCCCGTGGGTTTCCTGTCACTCTCAGTCCCCGTGTGTTTCCTGTCACTCTCAGTCCCCGTGTGTTTCCTGTCACTCTCAGTCTCTGTGTGTTTCCTGTCACTCTCGGTTCCCGTGTGTTTCCTGTCACTCTCAGCCCCCGTGTGTTTCCTGTCACTCTCAGTCTCTGTGTGTTTCCTGTCACCCTCAGTCTCTGTGTGTTTCCTGTCACTCTCAGTCTCTGTGTGTTTCCTGTCACTCTCGGTTCCCGTGTGTTTCCTGTCACTCTCAGTCTCTGTGTGTTTCCTGTCACTCTCAATCTCTGTGTGTTTCCTGTCACTCTCAGTCCCCGTGTGTTTCCTGTCACTCTCAGTCTCTGTGTGTTTCCTGTCACTCTCGGTTCCCGTGTGTTTCCTGTCACTCTCAATCCCCGTGTGTTTCCTGTCACTCTCAGTCTCTGTGTGTTTCCTGTCACTCTCAGTCCCCGTGTGTTTCCTGTCACTCTCAGTCTCTGTGTGTTTCCTGTCACTCTCAGTCTCTGTGTATTTCCTGTCACTCTCAGTCCCCGTGTGTTTCCTGTCACTTTCAGTTCCCGTGTGTTTCCTGTCACTCTCAGTCCCCGTGTGTTTCCTGTCACTCTCGGTTCCCGTGTGTTTCCTGTCACTCTCAGTCTCTGTGTGTTTCCTGTCACTCTCAGTCTCTGTGTGTTTCCTGTCACTCTCGGTTCCCGTGTGTTTCCTGTCACTCTCAGTCTCTGTGTGTTTCCTGTCATTCTCGGTCCTCGTGTGTTTCCTGTCACTCTCAGTCTCTGTGTGTTTCCTGTCACTCTCAGTCTCTGTGTGTTTCCTGTCAATCTCGGTTCCCGTGTGTTTCCTGTCACTCTCAGTCTCTGTGTGCTTCCTGTCGCTCTCAGTCCCCTCGTGTTTCCTGTCACTCTCGGTTCCCGTGTGTTCCTGTCACTCTCAGCCTCTGTGTGTTTCCTGTCACACTCAGTCTCTGTGTGTTTCCTGTCACTCTCAGTCTCTGTGTGTTTCCTGTCACTCTCAGTCCCCGTGTGTTTCCTGTCACTCTCAGTCTCTGTGTGTTTCCTGTCACTCTCAGTCTCTGTGTGTTTCCTGTCACTCTCGGTCTCTGTGTGTTTCCTGCCACTCTCGGTCTCCGTGTGTTTCCTTTCACTCTCTGTCTCTGTGTGTTTCCTGTCACTCTCAGTCCCCGTGTGTTTCCTGTCACTCTCAGTCCCGGTGTGTTTCCTGTCACTCTTGGTCCTCGTGTGTTTCCTGTCACTCTCAGTCCCCGTGTCTTTCCTGTCACTCTCAGTCTCTGTGTGTTTCCTGTCACTCTCCGTCCCCGTGTGTTTCCTGTCACTCTCAGCCCCTGTGTGTTTCCTGTCACTCTCGGTTCCCGTGTGTTTCCTGTCACTCTCAGTCCCCGTGTGTTACCTGTCACTCTCGGTTCCCGTGCGTTTCCTGTCATTCTCAGTCTCTGTGTGTTTCCTGTCACTCTCGGTTCCCGTGTGTTTCCTGTCACTCTCAGTCCCCCTGTGTTTCCTGTCACTCTCAGCCCCCGTGTGTTTCCTGTCACTCTCAGTCTCTTTGTGTTTCCTGTCACTCTCAGTCTCTGTGTATTTCCTGTCACTCTCAGTCCCCGTGTGTTTCCTGTCACTCTCGGTTCCCGTGGGTTTCCTGTCACTCTCAGTCCCCGTGTGTTTCCTGTCACTCTCAGTCCCCGTGTGTTTCCTGTCACTCTCAGTCTCTGTGTGTTTCCTGTCACTCTCGGTTCCCGTGTGTTTCCTGTCACTCTCAGCCCCCGTGTGTTTCCTGTCACTCTCAGTCTCTGTGTGTTTCCTGTCACCCTCAGTCTCTGTGTGTTTCCTGTCACTCTCAGTCTCTGTGTGTTTCCTGTCACTCTCGGTTCCCGTGTGTTTCCTGTCACTCTCAGTCTCTGTGTGTTTCCTGTCACTCTCAATCTCTGTGTGTTTCCTGTCACTCTCAGTCCCCGTGTGTTTCCTGTCACTCTCAGTCTCTGTGTGTTTCCTGTCACTCTCGGTTCCCGTGTGTTTCCTGTCACTCGCAATCCCCGTGTGTTTCCTGTCACTCTCAGACTCTGTGTGTTTCCTGTCACTCTCAGTCCCCGTGTGTTTCCTGTCACTCTCAGTCCCCGTGTGTTTCCTGTCACTTTCAGTCTCTGTGTGTTTCCTGTCACTCTCAGTCTCTGTGTGTTTCCTGTCACTCTCAGTCTCTGTGTGTTTCCTGTCACTCTCAGTCTCTATGTGTTTCCTGTCACTCTCAGTCTCTGTGTGTTTCCTGTCACTCAGAGTCTCTGTGTGTTTCCTGTCACTCTCAGCCCCCGTGTGTTTCCTGTCACTCTCAGTCTCTGTGTGTTTCCTGTCACTCTCAGTCCCCGCGTGTTTCCTGTCACTCTCAGTCTCTGTGTGTTTCCTGTCACTCTCAGTCTCTGTGTGTTTCCTGTCACTCTCAGTCTCTGTGTGTTTCCTGTCACTCTCAGTCTCTGTGTGTTTCCTGTCACTCTCGGTTCCCGTGTGCTTCCTGTCACTCTCAGTCTCTGTGTGTTTCCTGTCACTCTCAGTCTCTGTGTGTTTCCTGTCACTCTCAGTCCCCGTGTGTTTCCTGTCACTCTCAGTCTCTGTGTGTTTCCTGTCACTCTCGGTTCCCGTGTGTTTCCTGTCACTCTCAATCCCCGTGTGTTTCCTGTCACTCTCAGTCTCTGTGTGTTTCCTGTCACTCTCAGTCCCGGTGTGTTTCCTGTCACTCTCAGTCCCCGTGTGTTTCCTGTCACTCTCAGTCTCTGTGTGTTTCCTGTCACTCTCAGTCTCTGTGTGTTTCCTGTCACTCTCAGTCTCTGTGTGTTTCCTGTCTCTCTCAGTCTCTGTGTGTTTCCTGTCACTCTCAGTCCCCGTGTGTTTCCTGTCACAATCAGTCTCTGTGTGTTTCCTGTCACTCTCGGTTCCCGTGTGTTTCCTGTCACTCTCGGTTCCCGTGTGTTTCCTGTCACTCTCAGTCCCGTGTGTTTCCTGTCACTCTTGGTTCCCGTGTGTTTCCTGTCACTCTCAGTCCCCGTGTGTTTCCTGTCACTCTCGGTTGCCGTGTGTTTCCTGTCACTCTCGGTCCCCGTGTGTTTCTTGTCTCTCTCAGTCTCTGTGTGTTTCCTGTCACTCTCAGTCTCTGTGTGTTTCCTGTCACTCTCAGTCTCCGTGTTTCCTGTCACTCTCAGTCTCTGTGTGTTTCCTGTCACTCTGAGTCTCTGTGTGTTTCCTGTCACACTCAGTCCCCGTGTGTTTCCTGTCACTCTCAGTCTCTGTGTGTTTCCTGTCACTCTCAGTCTCTGTGTGTTTCCTGTCACTCTCAGTCTCCGTGTGTTTCCTGTCACTCTCAGTCTCTGTGTGTTTCCTGTCACTCTCAGTCTCCGTGTGTTTCCTGTCACTCTCAGTCTCTGTGTGTTTCCTGTCACTCTCAGTCTCTGTGTTTTTCCTGTCACTCTCAGTCCCCGTATGTTTCCTGTCACTCTCAGTCTCTGTGTGTTTACTGTCACTCTCAGTCCCCATGTGTTTCCTGTCACTCTCAGTCTCTGTGTGTTTCCTGTCACTCTCAGTCCCCCTGTGTTTCCTGTCACTCTCAGTCTCTGTGTATATCCTGTCACTCTCAGTCTCTGTGTGTTTCCTGTCACTCTCAGCCCCCGTGTGTTTCCTGTCACTCTCAGTCTCTTTGAGTTTCCTGTCACTCTCAGTCTCTGTGTATTTCCTGTCACTCTCAGTCCCCGTGTGTTTCCTGTCACTCTAGGTTCCCGTGTGTTTCCTGTCACTCTCAGTCCCCGTGTGTTTCCTGTCACTCTCAGTCCCCGTGTGTTTCCTGTCACTCTCAGTCTCTGTGTTTTTTCTGTCACTCTCGGTTCCCGTGTGTTTCCTGTCACTCTCAGTCCCAGTGTGTTTCCTGTCACTCTCAGTCTCTGTGTCTTTCCTGTCACTCTCAGTCCCCGTGTGTTTCCTGTCACTCTCAGTCCCGGTGTGTTTCCTGTCACTCTCAGTCTCTGTGTGTTTCCTGTCACTCTCAGTCTCTGTGTGTTTCCTGTCACTCTCAGTCTCTGTGTGTTTCCTGTCACTCTCGGTTCCCGTGTGTTTCCTGTCACTCTCAGTCTCTGTGTGTTTCCTGTCACTCTCAATCTCTGTGTGTTTCCTGTCACTCTCAGTCCCCGTGTGTTTCCTGTCACTCTCAGTCTCTGTGTGTTTCCTGTCACTCTCGGTTCCCGTGTGTTTCCTGTCACTCTGAATCCCCGTGTGTTTCCTGTCACTCTCAGTCCCCGTGTGTTTCCTGTCACTCTCAGTCTCTGTGTGTTTCCTGTCACTCTCAGTCTCTGTGTGTTTCCTGTCACTCTCAGTCTCTGTGTGTTTCCTGTCACTCTCAGTCTCTATGTGTTTCCTGTCGCTCTCATTCTCTGTGTGTTTCCTGTCACTCACAGTCTCTGTGGGTTTCCTGTCACTCTCAGCCCCCGTGTGTTTCCTGTCACTCTCAGTCTCTGTGTGTTTCCTGTCACTCTCAGTCCCCGCGTGTTTCCTGTCACTCTCAGTCTCTGTGTGTTTCCTGTCACTCTCAGTCTCTGTGTGTTTCCTGTCACTCTCAGTCTCTGTGTGTTTCCTGTCACTCTCAGTCTCTGTGTGTTTCCTGTCACTCTCGGTTCCCGTGTGTTTCCTGTCACTCTCAGTCTCTGTGTGTTTCCTGTCACTCTCGGTTCCCGTGTGTTTCCTGTCACTCTCAATCCCCGTGTGTTTCCTGTCACTCTCAGTCTCTGTGTGTTTCCTGTCACTCTCAGTCCCCGTGTGTTTACTGTCACCCTCAGTCCCCGTGTGTTTCCTGTGACTCTCAGTCTCTGTGTGTTTCCTGTCACTCTCAGTCTCTGTGCGTTTCCTGTCACTCTCAGTCTCTGTGTGTTTCCTGTCACTCTCAGTCTCTATGTGTTTCCTGTCACTCTCAGTCTCTGAGTGTTTCCTGTCACTCACAGTCTCTGTGTGTTTCCTGTCACTCTCAGCCCCCGTGTGTTTCCTGTCACTCTCAGTCTCTGTGTGTTTCCTGTCACTCTCAGTCCCCGCGTGTTTCCTGTCACTCTCAGTCTCTTTGTGTTTCCTGTCACTCTCAGTCTCTGTGTGTTTCCTGTCACTCTCAGTCTCTGTGTGTTTCCTGTCACTCTCAGTCTCTGTGTGTTTCCTGTCACTCTCGGTTCCCGTGTGCTTCCTGTCACTCTCAGTCTCTGTGTGTTTCCTGTCACTCTCAGTCTCTGTGTGTTTCCTGTCACTCTCAGTCCCCGTGTGTTTCCTGTCACTCTCAGTCTCTGTGTGTTTCCTGTCACTCTCGGTTCCCGTGTGTTTCCTGTCACTCTCAATCCCCGTGTGTTTCCTGTCACTCTCAGTCTCTGTGTGTTTCCTGTCACTCTCAGTCCCCGTGTGCTTCCTGTCACTCTCAGTCCCCGTGTGTTTCCTGTCACTCTCAGTCTCTGTGTGTTTCCTGTCACTCTCAGTCTCTGTGTGTTTCCTGTCACTCTCAGTCTCTGTGTGTTTCCTGTCTCTCTCAGTCTCTATGTGTTTCCTGTCACTCTCAGTCTCTGTGTGTTTCCTATCACTCACAGTCTCTGTGTGTTTCCTGTCACTCTCAGTCCCCGTGTGTTTCCTGTCACACTCAGTCTCTGTGTGTTTCCTGTCACTCTCGGTTCCCGTGTGTTTCCTGTCACTCTCGGTTCCCGTGTGTTTCCTGTCACTCTCAGTCCCCGTGTGTTTCCTGTCACTCTTGGTTCCCGTGTGTTTCCTGTCACTCTCAGTCCCCGTGTGTTTCCTGTCACTCTCGGTTCCCGTGTGTTTCCTGTCACTCTCGGTCCCCGTGTGTTTCTTGTCATTCTCAGTCCCCGTGTGTTTCCTGTCACTCTCGGTTCCCGTGTGTTTCCTGTCACGCTCGGTTCCCGTGTGTTTCCTGTCACTCTCAGTCCCCGTGTGTTTCCTGTCACTCTCAGTCTCTGTGTGTTTCCTGTCACTCTCAGTCCCCGTGTGTTTCCTGTCACTCTCAGTACCCGTGTGTTTCCTGTCACTCTCAGTCTCTGTGTGTTTCCTGTCACTCTCAGTCTCTGTGTGTTTCCTGTCACTCTCAGTCTCTGTGTGTTTCCTGTCACTCTCAGTCCCCGGGTGTTTCATGTCACTCTTGGTTCCCGTGTGTTTCCTGTCACTCTCAGTCCCCGTGTGTTTCCTGTCACTCTCGGTTGCCGTGTGTTTCCTGTCACTCTCGGTCCCCGTGTGTTTCTTGTCATTCTCAGTCCCCGTGTGTTTCCTGTCACTCTCGGTTCCCGTGTGTTTCCTGTCACTCTCGGTTCCCGTGTGTTTCCTGTCACTCTCAGTCCCCGTGTGTTTCCTGTCACTCTCAGTCTCTGTGTGTTTCCTGTCACTCTCAGTCCCCGTGTGTTTCCTGTCACTCTCAGTACCCGTGTGTTTCCTGTCACTCTCAGTCTCTGTGTGTTTCCTGTCACTCTCAGTCTCTGTGTGTTTCCTGTCACTCTCAGTCTCCGTGTTTCCTGTCACTCTCAGTCTCTGTGTGTTTCCTGTCACTCTGAGTCTCTGTGTGTTTCCTGTCACACTCAGTCCCCGTGTGTTTCCTGTCACTCTCAGTCTCTGTGTGTTTCCTGTCACTCTCAGTCTCTGTGTGTTTCCTGTCACTCTCAGTCTCCGTGTGTTTCCTGTCACTCTAAGTCTCTGTGTGTTTCCTGTCACTCTCAGTCTCCGTGTGTTTCCTGTCACTCTCAGTCTCTGTGTGTATCCTGTCACTCTCAGTCTCTGTGTGTTTCCTGTCACTCTCAGTCCCCGTATGTTTCCTGTCACTCTCAGTCTCTGTGTGTTTACTGTCACTCTCAGTCCCCATGTGTTTCCTGTCACTCTCAGTCTCTGTGTGTTTCCTGTCACTCTCAGTCCCCCTGTGTTTCCTGTCACTCTCAGTCTCTGTGTGTATCCTGTCACTCTCAGTCTCTGTGTGTTTCCTGTCACTCTCAGCCCCCGTGTGTTTCCTGTCACTCTCAGTCTCTTTGAGTTTCCTGTCACTCTCAGTCTCTGTGTATTTCCTGTCACTCTCAGTCCCCGTGTGTTTCCTGTCACTCTAGGTTCCCGTGTGTTTCCTGTCACTCTCAGTCCCCGTGTGTTTCCTGTCACTCTCAGTCCCCGTGTGTTTCCTGTCCCTCTCAGTCTCTGTGTTTTTTCTGTCACTCTCGGTTCCCGTGTGTTTCCTGTCACTCTCAGTCCCCGTGTGTTTCCTGTCACTCTCAGTCTCTGTGTCTTTCCTGTCACTCTCAGTCCCCGTGTGTTTCCTGTCACTCTCAGTCCCGGTGTGTTTCCTGTCACTCTCAGTCTCTGTGTGTTTCCTGTCACTCTCAGTCTCTGTGTGTTTCCTGTCACTCTCGGTCTCTGTGTGTTTCCTGTCACTCTCGGTTCCCGTGTGTTTCCTGTCACTCTCAGTCTCTGTGTGTTTCCTGTCACTCTCAATCTCTGTGTATTTCCTGTCACTCTCAGTCCCCGTGTGTTTCCTGTCACTCTCAGTCTCTGTGTGTTTCCTGTCACTCTCGGTTCCCGTGTGTTTCCTGTCACTCTCAATCCCCGCGTGTTTCCTGTCACTCTCAGTCTCTGTGTGTTTCCTGTGACTCTCAGTCCCCGTGTGTTTCCTGTCACTCTCAGTCCCCGTGTGTTTCCTGTCACTCTCAGTCTCTGTGTGTTTCCTGTCACTCTCAGTCTCAGTGTGTTTCCTGTCACTGTCAGTCTCTGTGTGTTTCCTGTCACTCTCAGTCTCTATGTGTTTCCTGTCACTCTCATTCTCTGTGTGTTTCCTGTCACTCACAGTCTCTGTGGGTTTCCTGTCACTCTCAGCCCCCGTGTGTTTCCTGTCACTCTCAGTCTCTGTGTGTTTCCTGTCACTCTCAGTCCCCGCGTGTTTCCTGTCACTCTCAGTCTCTGTGTGTTTCCTGTCACTCTCAGTCTCTGTGTGTTTCCTGTCACTCTCAGTCTCTGTGTGTTTCCTGTCACTCTCAGTCTCTGTGTGTTTCCTGTCACTCTCAGTCTCTGTGTGTTTCCTGTCACTCTCGGTTCCCGTGTGTTTCCTGTCACTCTCAGTCTCTGTGTGTTTCCTGTCACTCTCAGTCTCTGTGTGTTTCCTGTCACTCTCAGTCCCCCTGTGTTTCCTGTCACTCTCAGTCTCTGTGTGTATCCTGTCACTCTCAGTCTCTGTGTGTTTCCTGTCACTCTCAGCCCCCGTGTGTTTCCTGTCACTCTCAGTCTCTTTGAGTTTCCTGTCACTCTCAGTCTCTGTGTATTTCCTGTCACTCTCAGTCCCCGTGTGTTTCCTGTCACTCTAGGTTCCCGTGTGTTTCCTGTCACTCTCAGTCCCCGTGTGTTTCCTGTCACTCTCAGTCCCCGTCTGTTTCCTGTCACTCTCAGTCTCTGTGTTTTTTCTGTCACTCTCGGTTCCCGTGTGTTTCCTGTCACTCTCAGTCCCCGTGTGTTTCCTGTCACTCTCAGTCTCTGTGTCTTTCCTGTCACTCTCAGTCCCCGTGTGTTTCCTGTCACTCTCAGTCCCGGTGTGTTTCCTGTCACTCTCAGTCTCTGTGTGTTTCCTGTCACTCTCAGTCTCTGTGTGTTTCCTGTCACTCTCAGTCTCTGTGTGTTTCCTGTCACTCTCGGTTCCCGTGTGTTTCCTGTCACTCTCAGTCTCTGTGTGTTTCCTGTCACTCTCAATCTCTGTGTGTTTCCTGTCACTCTCAGTCCCCGTGTGTTTCCTGTCACTCTCAGTCTCTGTGTGTTTCCTGTCACTCTCGGTTCCCGTGTGTTTCCTGTCACTCTCAATCCCCGTGTGTTTCCTGTCACTCTCAGTCTCTGTGTGTTTCCTGTGACTCTCAGTCCCCGTGTGTTTCCTGTCACTCTCAGTCCCCGTGTGTTTCCTGTCACTCTCAGTCTCTGTGTGTTTCCTGTCACTCTCAGTCTCTGTGTGTTTCCTGTCACTCTCAGTCTCTGTGTGTTTCCTGTCACTCTCAGTCTCTATGTGTTTCCTGTCACTCTCATTCTCTGTGTGTTTCCTGTCACTCACAGTCTCTATGGGTTTCCTGTCACTCTCAGCCCCCGAGTGTTTCCTGTCACTCTCAGTCTCTGTGTGTTTCCTGTCACTCTCAGTCCCCGCGTGTTTCCTGTCACTCTCAGTCTCTGTGTGTTTCCTGTCACTCTCAGTCTCTGTGTGTTTCCTGTCACTCTCAGTCTCTGTGTGTTTCCAGTCACTCTCAGTCTCTGTGTGTTTCCTGTCACTCTCAGTCTCTGTGTGTTTCCTGTCACTCTCGGTTCCCGTGTGTTTCCTGTCACTCTCAGTCTCGGTGTTTCCTGTCACTCTCGGTTCCCGTGTGTTTCCTGTCACTCTCAATCCCCGTGTGTTTCCTGTGACTCTCAGTCTCTGTGTGTTTCCTGTCACTCTCAGTCTCTGTGTGTTTCCTGTCACTCTCAGTCTCTGTGTGTTTCCTGTCACTCTCAGTCTCTATGTGTTTCCTGTCACTCTCAGTCTCTGTGTGTTTCCTGTCACTCACAGTCTCTGTGTGTTTCCTGTCACTCTCAGCCCCCGTGTGTTTCCTGTCACTCTCAGTCTCTGTGTGTTTCCTGTCACTCTCAGTCCCCGCGTGTTTCCTGTCACTCTCAGTCTCTTTGTGTTTC
Organism: Scyliorhinus torazame; assembly: GCF_047496885.1. Classification (NCBI taxonomy): domain Eukaryota; kingdom Metazoa; phylum Chordata; class Chondrichthyes; order Carcharhiniformes; family Scyliorhinidae; genus Scyliorhinus; species Scyliorhinus torazame. Next base: position 266,987,523 of record NC_092714.1, on the reverse strand, counting down.
CTGTCACTCTCAGTCTCTGTGTGTTTCCTGTCACTCTCAGTCTCTGTGTGTTTCCTGTCACTCTCAGTCTCTGTGTGTTTCCTGTCACTCTCGGTTCCCGGGTGCTTCCTGTCACTCTCAGTCTCTGTGTGTTTCCTGTCACTCTCAGTCTCTGTGTGTTTCCTGTCACTCTCAGTCCCCGTGTGTTTCCTGTCACTCTCAGTCTCTGTGTGTTTCCTGTCACTCTCGGTTCCCGTGTGTTTCCTGTCACTCTCAATCCCCGTGTGTTTCCTGTCACTCTCAGTCTCTGTGTGTTTCCTGTCACTCTCAGTCCCCGTGTGTTTCCTGTCACTCTCAGTCCCCGTGTGTTTCCTGTCACTCTCAGTCTCTGTGTGTTTCCTGTCACTCTCAGTCTCTGTGTGTTTCCTGTCACTCTCAGTCTCTGTGTGTTTCCTGTCTCTCTCAGTATCTATGTGTTTCCTGTCACTCTCAGTCTCTGTGTGTTTCCTGTCACTCACAGTCTCTGTGTGTTTCCTGTCACTCTCAGTCCCCGTGTGTTTCCTGTCACACTCAGTCTCTGTGTGTTTCCTGTCACTCTCGGTTCCCGTGTGTTTCCTGTCACTCTCGGTTCCCGTGTGTTTCCTGTCACTCTCAGTCCCCGTGTGTTTCCTGTCACTCTTGGTTCCCGTGTGTTTCCTGTCACTCTCAGTCCCCGTGTGTTTCCTGTCACTCTCGGTTCCCGTGTGTTTCCTGTCACTCTCGGTCCCCGTGTGTTTCTTGTCATTCTCAGTCCCCGTGTGTTTCCTGTCACTCTCGGTTCCCGTGTGTTTCCTGTCACGCTCGGTTCCCGTGTGCTTCCTGTCACTCTCAGTCCCCGTGTGTTTCCTGTCACTCTCAGTCTCTGTGTGTTTCCTGTCACTCTCAGTCCCCGTGTGTTTCCTGTCACTCTCAGTACCCGTGTGTTTCCTGTCACTCTCAGTCTCTGTGTGTTTCCTGTCACTCTCAGTCTCTGTGTGTTTCCTGTCACTCTCAGTCTCTGTGTGTTTCCTGTCACTCTCAGTCCCCGGGTGTTTCATGTCTCTCTCAGTCTCCGTGTTTCCTGTCACTCTCAGTCTCTGTGTGTTTCCTGTCACTCTGAGTCTCTGTGTGTTTCCTGTCACACTCAGTCCCCGTGTGTTTCCTGTCACTCTCAGTCTCTGTGTGTTTCCTGTCACTCTCAGTCTCTGTGTGTTTCCTGTCACACTCAGTCTCCGTGTGTTTCCTGTCACTCTCAGTCTCCGTGTGTTTCCTGTCACTCTCAGTCTCCGTGTGTTTCCTGTCACTCTCAGTCCCCGTGTGTTTCCTGTCACACTCAGTCTCTGTGTGTTTCCTGTCTCTCTCGGTTCCCGTGTGTTTCCTGTCACTCTCGGTTCCCGTGTGTTTCCTGTCACTCTCAGTCCCGTGTGTTTCCTGTCACTCTTGGTTCCCGTGTGTTTACTGTCACTCTCAGTCCCCGTGTGTTTCCTGTCACTCTCGGTTGCCGTGTGTTTCCTGTCACTCTAGGTCCCCGTGTGTTTCTTGTCATTCTCAGTCCCCGTGTGTTTCCTGTCACTCTCGGTTCCCGTGTGTTTCCTGTCACTCTCGGTTCCCGTGTGTTTCCTGTCACTCTCAGTCCCCGTGTGTTTCCTGTCACTCTCAGTCTCTGTGTGTTTCCTGTCACTCTCAGTCCCCGTGTGTTTCCTGTCACTCTCAGTACCCGTGTGTTTCCTGTCACTCTCAGTCTCTGTGTGTTTCCTGTCACTCTCAGTCTCTGTGTGTTTCCTGTCACTCTCAGTCTCCGTGTTTCCTGTCACTCTCAGTCTCTGTGTGTTTCCTGTCACTCTGAGTCTCTGTGTGTTTCCTGTCACACTCAGTCCCCGTGTGTTTCCTGTCACTCTCAGTCTCTGTGTGTTTCCTGTCACTCTCAGTCTCTGTGTGTTTCCTGTCACTCTCAGTCTCCGTGTGTTTCCTGTCACTCTCAGTCTCTGTGTGTTTCCTGTCACTCTCAGTCTCCGTGTGTTTCCTGTCACTCTCAGTCTCTGTGTGTTTCCTGTCACTCTCAGTCTCTGTGTGTTTCCTGTCACTCTCAGTCCCCGTCTGTTTCCTGTCACTCTCAGTCTCTGTGTGTTTACTGTCACTCTCAGTCCCCATGTGTTTCCTGTCACTCTCAGTCTCCGTGTGTTTCCTGTCACTCTCAGTCTCTGTGTGTTTCCTGTCACTCTCAGTCTCCGTGTGTTTCCTGTCACTCTCAGTCTCTGTGTGTTTCCTGTCACTCTCAGTCTCTGTGTGTTTCCTGTCACTCTCAGTCCCCGTATGTTTCCTGTCACTCTCAGTCTCTGTGTGTTTACTTTCACTCTCAGTCCCCATGTGTTTCCTGTCACTCTCAGTCTCTGTGTGTATCCTGTCACTCTCAGTCTCTGTGTGTTTCCTGTCACTCTCAGCCCCCGTGTGTTTCCTGTCACTCTCAGTCTCTTTGAGTTTCCTGTCACTCTCAGTCTCTGTGTATTTCCTGTCACTCTCAGTCCCCGTGTGTTTCCTGTCACTCTAGGTTCCCGTGTGTTTCCTGTCACTCTCAGTCCCCGTGTGTTTCCTGTCACTCTCAGTCCCCGTGTGTTTCCTGTCACTCTCAGTCTCTGTGTTTTTTCTGTCACTCTCGGTTCCCGTGTGTTTCCTGTCACTCTCAGTCCCCGTGTGTTTCCTGTCACTCTCAGTCTCTGTGTGTTTCCTGTCACTCTCAGTCCCCGTGTGTTTCCTGTCACTCTCAGTCCCGGTGTGTTTCCTGTCACTCTCAGTCTCTGTGTGTTTCCTGTCACTCTCAGTCTCTGTGTGTTTCCTGTCACTCTCAGTCTCTGTGTGTTTCCTGTCACTCTCGGTTCCCGTGTGTTTCTTGTCACTCTCAGTCTCTGTGTGTTTCCTGTCACTCTCAATCTCTGTGTGTTTCCTGTCACTCTCAGTCCCCGTGTGTTTCCTGTCACTCTCAGTCTCTGTGTGTTTCCTGTCACTCTCGGTTCCCGTGTGTTTCCTGTCACTCTCAATCCCCGTGTGTTTCTTGTCACTCTCAGTCTCTGTGTGTTTCCTGTGACTCTCAGTCCCCGTGTGTTTCCTGTCACTCTCAGTCCCCGTGTGTTTCCTGTCACTCTCAGTCTCTGTGTGTTTCCTGTCACTCTCAGTCTCTGTGTGTTTCCTGTCACTCTCAGTCTCTGTGTGTTTCCTGTCACTCTCAGTCTCTATGTGTTTCCTGTCACTCTCATTCTCTGTGTGTTTCCTGTCACTCACAGTCTCTGTGGGTTTCCTGTCACTCTCAGCCCCCGTGTGTTTCCTGTCACTCTCAGTCTCTGTGTGTTTCCTGTCACTCTCAGTCCCCGCGTGTTTCCTGTCACTCTCAGTCTCTGTGTGTTTCCTGTCACTCTCAGTCTCTGTGTGTTTCCTGTCACTCTCAGACTCTGTGTGTTTCCTGTCACTCTCAGTCTCTGTGTGTTTCCTGTCACTCTCAGTCTCTGTGTGTTTCCTGTCACTCTCGGTTCCCGTGTGTTTCCTGTCACTCTCAGTCTCTGTGTGTTTCCTGTCACTCTCGGTTCCCGTGTGTTTCCTGTCACTCTCAATCCCCGTGTGTTTCCTGTCACTCTCAGTCTCTGTGTGTTTCCTGTCACTCTTTGTCCCCGTGTGTTTCCTGTCACCCTCAGTCCCCGTGTGTTTCCTGTGACTCTCAGTCTCTGTGTGTTTCCTGTCACTCTCAGTCTCTGTGTGTTTCCTGTCACTCTCAGTCTCTGTGTGTTTCCTGTCACTCTCAGTCTCTATGTGTTTCCTGTCACTCTCAGTCTCTGTGTGTTTCCTGTCACTCACAGTCTCTGTGTGTTTCCTGTCACTCTCAGCCCCCGTGTGTTTCCTGTCACTCTCAGTCTCTGTGAGTTTCCTGTCACTCTCAGTCCCCGCGTGTTTCCTGTCACTCTCAGTCTCTTTGTGTTTCCTGTCACTCTCAGTCTCTGTGTGTTTCCTGTCACTCTCAGTCTCTGTGTGTTTCCTGTCACTCTCAGTCTCTGTGTGTTTCCTGTCACTCTCGGTTCCCGTGTGCTTCCTGTCACTCTCAGTCTCTGTGTGTTTCCTGTCACTCTCAGTCTCTGTGTGTTTCCTGTCACTCTCAGTCCCCGTGTGTTTCCTGTCACTCTCAGTCTCTGTGTGTTTCCTGTCACTCTCGGTTCCCGTGTGTTTCCTGTCACTCTCAATCCCCGTGTGTTTCCTGTCACTCTCAGTCTCTGTGTGTTTCCTGTCACTCTCAGTCCCCGTGTGTTTCCTGTCACTCTCAGTCCCCGTGTGTTTCCTGTCACTCTCAGTCTCTGTGTGTTTCCTGTCACTCTCAGTCTCTGTGTGTTTCCTGTCACTCTCAGTCTCTGTGTGTTTCCTGTCTCTCTCAGTCTCTATGAGTTTCCTGTCACTCTCAGTCTCTGTGTGTTTCCTGTCACTCACAGTCTCTGTGTGTTTCCTGTCACTCTCAGTCCCCGTGTGTTTCCTGTCACACTCAGTCTCTGTGTGTTTCCTGTCACTCTCGGTTCCCGTGTGTTTCCTGTCACTCTCGGTTCCCGTGTGTTTCCTGTCACTCTCAGTCCCCGTGTGTTTCCTGTCACTCTTGGTTCCCGTGTGTTTCCTGTCACTCTCAGTCCCCGTGTGTTTCCTGTCACTCTCGGTTCCCGTGTGTTTCCTGTCACTCTCAGTCCCCGTGTGTTTCCTGTCACTCTCAGTCTCTGTGTTTTTTCTGTCACTCTCGGTTCCCGTGTGTTTCCTGTCACTCTCAGTCCCCGTGTGTTTCCTGTCACTCTCAGTCTCTGTGTCTTTCCTGTCACTCTCAGTCCCCGTGTGTTTCCTGTCACTCTCAGTCCCGGTGTGTTTCCTGTCACTCTCAGTCTCTGTGTGTTTCCTGTCACTCTCAGTCTCTGTGTGTTTCCTGTCACTCTCAGTCTCTGTGTGTTTCCTGTCACTCTCGGTTCCCGTGTGTTTCCTGTCACTCTCAGTCTCTGTGTGTTTCCTGTCACTCTCAATCTCTGTGTGTTTCCTGTCACTCTCAGTCCCCGTGTGTTTCCTGTCACTCTCAGTCTCTGTGTGTTTCCTGTCACTCTCGGTTCCCGTGTGTTTCCTGTCACTCTCAATCCACGTGTGTTTCCTGTCACTCTCAGTCTCTGTGTGTTTCCTGTGACTCTCAGTCCCCGTGTGTTTCCTGTCACTCTCAGTCCCCGTGTGTTTCCTGTCACTCTCAGTCTCTGTGTGTTTCCTGTCACTCTCAGTCTCTGTGTGTTTCCTGTCACTCTCAGTCTCTGTGTGTTTCCTGTCACTCTCAGTCTCTATGTGTTTCCTGTCACTCTCATTCTCTGTGTGTTTCCTGTCACTCACAGTCTCTGTGGGTTTCCTGTCACTCTCAGCCCCCGTGTGTTTCCTGTCACTCTCAGTCTCTGTGTGTTTCCTGTCACTCTCAGTCCCCGCGTGTTTCCTGTCACTCTCAGTCTCTGTGTGTTTCCTGTCACTCTCAGTCTCTGTGTGTTTCCTGTCACTCTCAGTCTCTGTGTGTTTCCTGTCACTCTCAGTCTCTGTGTGTTTCCTGTCACTCTCAGTCTCTGTGTGTTTCCTGTCACTCTCGGTTCCCGTGTGTTTCCTGTCACTCTCAGTCTCTGTGTGTTTCCTGTCACTCTCGGTTCCCGTGTGTTTCCTGTCACTCTCAATCCCCGTGTGTTTCCTGTCACTCTCAGTCTCTGTGTGTTTCCTGTCACTCTCGGTCCCCGTGTGTTTCCTGTCACCCTCAGTCCCCGTGTGTTTCCTGTGACTCTCAGTCTCTGTGTGTTTCCTGTCACTCTCAGTCTCTGTGTGTTTCCTGTCACTCTCAGTCTCTGTGTGTTTCCTGTCACTCTCAGTCTCTATGTGTTTCCTGTCACTCTCAGTCTCTGTGTGTTTCCTGTCACTCACAGTCTCTGTGTGTTTCCTGTCACTCTCAGCCCCCGTGTGTTTCCTGTCACTCTCAGTCTCTGTGTGTTTCCTGTCACTCTCAGTCCCCGCGTGTTTCCTGTCACTCTCAGTCTCTTTGTGTTTCCTGTCACTCTCAGTCTCTGTGTGTTTCCTGTCACTCTCAGTCTCTGTGTGTTTCCTGTCACTCTCGGTTCCCGTGTGCTTCCTGTCACTCTCAGTCTCTGTGTGTTTCCTGTCACTCTCAGTCTCTGTGTGTTTCCTGTCACTCTCAGTCCCCGTGTGTTTCCTGTCACTCTCAGTCTCTGTGTGTTTCCTGTCACTCTCGGTTCCCGTGTGTTTCCTGTCACTCTCAATCCCCGTGTGTTTCCTGTCACTCTCAGTCTCTGTGTGTTTCCTGTCACTCTCAGTCCCCGTGTGTTTCTTGTCACTCTCAGTCCCCGTGTGTTTCCTGTCACTCTCAGTCTCTGTGTGTTTCCTGTCACTCTCAGTCTCTGTGTGTTTCCTGTCACTCTCAGTCTCTGTGTGTTTCCTGTCTCTCTCAGTCTCTATGTGTTTCCTGTCACTCTCAGTCTCTGTGTGTTTCCTGTCACTCACAGTCTCTGTGTGTTTCCTGTCACTCTCAGTCCCCGTGTGTTTCCTGTCACACTCAGTCTCTGTGTGTTTCCTGTCACTCTCGGTTCCCGTGTGTTTCCTGTCACTCTCGGTTCCCGTGTGTTTCCTGTCACTCTCAGTCCCCGTGTGTTTCTTGTCACTCTTGGTTCCCGTGTGTTTCCTGTCACTCTCAGTCCACGTGTGTTTCCTGTCACTCTCGGTTCCCGTGTGTTTCCTGTCACTCTCGGTCCCCGTGTGTTTCTTGTCATTCTCAGTCCCCGTGTGTTTCCTGTCACTCTCGTTTCCCGTGTGTTTCCTGTCACTCTCGGTTCCCGTGTGTTTCCTGTCACTCTCAGTCCCCGTGTGTTTCCTGTCATTCTCAGTCTCTGTGTGTTTCCTGTCACTCTCAGTCTCTGTGTGTTTCCTGTCACTCTCAGTACCCGTGTGTTTCCTGTCACTCTCAGTCTCTGTGTGTTTCCTGTCACTCTCAGTCTCTCTGTGTTTCCTGTCACTCTCAGTCTCTGTGTGTTTCCTGTCACTCTCAGTCCCCGGGTGTTTCATGTCTCTCTCAGTCTCTGTGTGTTTCCTGTCACTCTCAGTCTCTGTGTGTTTCCTGTCACTCTCAGTCTCCGTGTTTCCTGTCACTCTCAGTCTCTGTGTGTTTCCTGTCACTCTGAGTCTCTGTGTGTTTCCTGTCACACTCAGTCCCCGTGTGTTTCCTGTCACTCTCAGTCTCTGTGTGTTTCCTGTCACTCTCAGTCTCTGTGTGTTTCCTGTCACTCTCAGTCTCCGTGTGTTTCCTGTCACTCTCAGTCTCTGTGTGTTTCCTGTCACTCTCAGTCTCCGTGTGTTTCCTGTCACTCTCAGTCTCTGTGTGTTTCCTGTCACTCTCAGTCTCTGTGTGTTTCCTGTCACTCTCAGTCCCCGTATGTTTCCTGTCACTCTCAGTCTCTGTGTGTTTACTGTCACTCTCAGTCCCCATGTGTTTCCTGTCACTCTCAGTCTCTGTGTGTTTCCTGTCACTCTCAGTCCCCCTGTGTTTCCTGTCACTCTCAGTCTCTGTGTGTATCCTGTCACTCTCAGTCTCTGTGTGTTTCCTGTCACTCTCAGCCCCCGTGTGTTTCCTGTCACTCTCAGTCTCTTTGAGTTTCCTGTCACTCTCAGTCTCTGTGTATTTCCTGTCACTCTCAGTCCCCGTGTGTTTCCTGTCACTCTCGGTTCCCGTGTGTTTCCTGTCAATCTCAGTCCCCGTGTGTTTCCTGTCACTCTCAGTCCCCGTGTGTTTCCTGTCACTCTCAGTCTCTGTGTGTTTTCTGTCACTCTCGGTTCCCGTGTGTTTCCTGTCACTCTCAGTCCCCGTGTGTTTCCTGTCACTCTCAGTCTCTGTGTGTTTCCTGTCACTCTCAGTCCCCGTGTGTTTCCTGTCACTCTCAGTCCCGGTGTGTTTCCTGTCACTCTCAGTCTCTGTGTGTTTCCTGTCACGCTCAGTCTCTGTGTGTTTCCTGTCACTCTCGGTTCCCGTGTGATTCCTGTCACTCTCAGTCTCTGTGTGTTTCCTGTCACTCTCAATCTCTGTGTGTTTCCTGTCACTCTCAGTCCCCGTGTGTTTCCTGTCACTCTCAGTCTCTGTGTGTTTCCTGTCACTCTCGGTTCCCGTGTGTTTCCTGTCACTCTCAATCCCCGTGTGTTTCCTGTCACTCTCAGTCTCTGTGTGTTTCCTGTCACTCTCAGTCCCCGTGTGTTTCCTGTCACTCTCAGTCCCCGTGTGTTTCCTGTCACTCTCAGTCTCTGTGTGTTTCCTGTCACTCTCAGTCTCTGTGTGTTTCCTGTCACTCTCAGTCTCTGTGTGTTTCCTGTCACTCTCAGTCTCTATGTGTTTCCTGTCACTCTCATTCTCTGTGTGTTTCCTGTCACTCACAGTCTCTGTGTGTTTCCTGTCACTCTCAGCCCGCGTGTGTTTCCTGTCACTCTCAGTCTCTGTGTGTTTCCTGTCACTCTCAGTCCCCGCGTGTTTCCTGTCACTCTCAGTCTCTGTGTGTTTCCTGTCACTCTCAGTCTCTGTGTGTTTCCCGTCACTCTCAGTCTCTGTGTGTTTCCTGTCACTCTCAGTCTCTGTGTGTTTCCTGTCACTCTCAGTCTCTGTGTGTTTCCTGTCACTCTCGGTTCCCGTGTGCTTCCTGTCACTCTCAGTCTCTGTGTGTTTCCTGTCACTCCTAGTCTCTGTGTGTTTCCTGTCACACTCAGTCCCCGTGTGTTTCCTGTCACTCTCAGTCTCTGTGTGTTTCCTGTCACTCTCGGTTCCCGTGTGTTTCCTGTCACTCTCAATCCCCGTGTGTTTCCTGTCACTCTCAGTCTCTGTGTGTTTCCTGTCACTCTCAGTCCCCGTGTGTTTCCTGTCACTCTCAGTCCCCGTGTGTTTCCTGTCACTCTCAGTCTCTGTGTGTTTCCTGTCAATCTCAGTCTCTGTGTGTTTCCTGTCACTCTCAGCCTCTGTGTGTTTCCTGTCTCTCTCAGTCTCTATGTGTTTCCTGTCACTCTCAGTCTCTGAGTGTTTCCTGTCACTCACAGTCTCTGTGTGTTTCCTGTCACTCTCAGTCCCCGTGTGTTTCCTGTCACACTCAGTCTCTGTGTGTTTCCTGTCACTCTCGGTTCCCGTGTGTTTCCTGTCACTCTCGGTTCCCGTGTGTTTCCCGTCACTCTGAGTCCCCGTGTGTTTCCTGTCACTCTTGGTTCCCGTGTGTTTCCTGTCACTCTCAGTCCCCGTGTGTTTCCTGTCACTCTCGGTTCCCGTGTGTTTCCTGTCACTCTCGGTCCCCGTGTGTTTCTTGTCATTCTCAGTCCCCGTGTGTTTCCTGTCACTCTCGGTTCCCGTGTGTTTCCTGTCACTCTCGGGTCCCGTGTGTTTCCTGTCACTCTCAGTCCCCGTCTGTTTCCTGTCACTCTCAGTCTCTGTGTGTTTCCTGTCACTCTCAGTCCCCGTGTGTTTCCTGTCACTCTCAGTCCCCGTGTGTTTCCTGTCACTCTCAGTCTCTGTGTGTTTCCTGTCACTCTCAGTCTCTGTGTGTTTCCTGTCACTCTCAGTCTCTGTGTGTTTCCTGTCACTCTCGGTTCCCGTGTGTTTCCTGTCACTCTCAGTCTCTGTGTGTTTCCTGTCACTCTCAATCTCTGTGTGTTTCCTGTCACTCTCAGTCTCTGTGTGTTTCCTGTCACTCTCAGTCTCTATGTGTTTACTGTCACTCTCAGTCTCTGTGTGTTTCCTGTCACTCACAGTCTCTGTGTGTTTCCTGTCACTCTCAGCCCCCGTGTGTTTCCTGTCACTCTCAGTCTCTGTGTGTTTCCTGTCACTCTCAGTCCCCGCGTGTTTCCTGTCACTCTCAGTCTCTTTGTGTTTCCTGTCACTCTCAGTCTCTGTGTGTTTCCTGTCACTCTCAGTCTCTGTGTGTTTCCTGTCACTCTCAGTCTCTGTGTGTTTCCTGTCACTCTCGGTTCCCGTGTGCTTCCTGTCACTCTCAGTCTCTGTGTGTTTCCTGTCACTCTCAGTCTCTGTGTGTTTCCTGTCACTCTCAGTCCCCGTGTGTTTCCTGTCACTCTCAGTCTCTGTGTGTTTCCTGTCACTCTCGGTTCCCGTGTGTTTCCTGTCACTCTCAATCCCCGTGTGTTTCCTGTCACTCTCAGTCTCTGTGTGTTTCCTGTCACTCTCAGTCCCCGTGTGTTTCCTGTCACTCTCAGTCCCCGTGTGTTTCCTGTCACTCTCAGTCTCTGTGTGTTTCCTGTCACTCTCAGTCTCTGTGTGTTTCCTGTCACTCTCAGTCTCTGTGTGTTTCCTGTCTCTCTCAGTCTCTATGTGTTTCCTGTCACTCTCAGTCTCTGTGTGTTTCCTGTCACTCACAGTCTCTGTGTGTTTCCTGTCACTCTCAGTCCCCGTGTGTTTCCTGTCACACTCAGTCTCTGTGTGTTTCCTGTCACTCTCGGTTCCCGTGTGTTTCCTGTCACTCTCGGTTCCCGTGTGTTTCCTGTCACTCTCAGTCCCCGTGTGTTTCTTGTCACTCTTGGTTCCCGTGTGTTTCCTGTCACTCTCAGTCCACGTGTGTTTCCTGTCACTCTCGGTTCCCGTGTGTTTCCTGTCACTCTCGGTCCCCGTGTGTTTCTTGTCATTCTCAGTCCCCGTGTGTTTCCTGTCACTCTCGTTTCCCGTGTGTTTCCTGTCACTCTCGGTTCCCGTGTGTTTCCTGTCACTCTCAGTCCCCGTGTGTTTCCTGTCATTCTCAGTCTCTGTGTGTTTCCTGTCACTCTCAGTCTCTGTGTGTTTCCTGTCACTCTCAGTACCCGTGTGTTTCCTGTCACTCTCAGTCTCTGTGTGTTTCCTGTCACTCTCAGTCTCTCTGTGTTTCCTGTCACTCTCAGTCTCTGTGTGTTTCCTGTCACTCTCAGTCCCCGGGTGTTTCATGTCTCTCTCAGTCTCTGTGTGTTTCCTGTCACTCTCAGTCTCTGTGTGTTTCCTGTCACTCTCAGTCTCCGTGTTTCCTGTCACTCTCAGTCTCTGTGTGTTTCCTGTCACTCTGAGTCTCTGTGTGTTTCCTGTCACACTCAGTCCCCGTGTGTTTCCTGTCACTCTCAGTCTCTGTGTGTTTCCTGTCACTCTCAGTCTCTGTGTGTTTCCTGTCACTCTCAGTCTCCGTGTGTTTCCTGTCACTCTCAGTCTCTGTGTGTTTCCTGTCACTCTCAGTCTCCGTGTGTTTCCTGTCACTCTCAGTCTCTGTGTGTTTCCTGTCACTCTCAGTCTCTGTGTGTTTCCTGTCACTCTCAGTCCCCGTATGTTTCCTGTCACTCTCAGTCTCTGTGTGTTTACTGTCACTCTCAGTCCCCATGTGTTTCCTGTCACTCTCAGTCTCTGTGTGTTTCCTGTCACTCTCAGTCCCCCTGTGTTTCCTGTCACTCTCAGCCCCCGTGTGTTTCCTGTCACTCTCAGTCTCTTTGAGTTTCCTGTCACTCTCAGTCTCTGTGTATTTCCTGTCACTCTCAGTCCCCGTGTGTTTCCTGTCACTCTCGGTTCCCGTGTGTTTCCTGTCAATCTCAGTCCCCGTGTGTTTCCTGTCACTCTCAGTCCCCGTGTGTTTCCTGTCACTCTCAGTCTCTGTGTGTTTTCTGTCACTCTCGGTTCCCGTGTGTTTCCTGTCACTCTCAGTCCCCGTGTGTTTCCTGTCACTCTCAGTCTCTGTGTGTTTCCTGTCACTCTCAGTCCCCGTGTGTTTCCTGTCACTCTCAGTCCCGGTGTGTTTCCTGTCACTCTCAGTCTCTGTGTGTTTCCTGTCACGCTCAGTCTCTGTGTGTTTCCTGTCACTCTCGGTTCCCGTGTGTTTCCTGTCACTCTCAGTCTCTGTGTGTTTCCTGTCACTCTCAATCTCTGTGTGTTTCCTGTCACTCTCAGTCCCCGTGTGTTTCCTGTCACTCTCAGTCTCTGTGTGTTTCCTGTCACTCTCGGTTCCCGTGTGTTTCCTGTCACTCTCAATCCCCGTGTGTTTCCTGTCACTCTCAGTCTCTGTGTGTTTCCTGTCACTCTCAGTCCCCGTGTGTTTCCTGTCACTCTCAGTCCCCGTGTGTTTCCTGTCACTCTCAGTCTCTGTGTGTTTCCTGTCACTCTCAGTCTCTGTGTGTTTCCTGTCACTCTCAGTCTCTGTGTGTTTCCTGTCACTCTCAGTCTCTATGTGTTTCCTGTCACTCTCATTCTCTGTGTGTTTCCTGTCACTCACAGTCTCTGTGTGTTTCCTGTCACTCTCAGCCCGCGTGTGTTTCCTGTCACTCTCAGTCTCTGTGTGTTTCCTGTCACTCTCAGTCCCCGCGTGTTTCCTGTCACTCTCAGTCTCTGTGTGTTTCCTGTCACTCTCAGTCTCTGTGTGTTTCCCGTCACTCTCAGTCTCTGTGTGTTTCCTGTCACTCTCAGTCTCTGTGTGTTTCCTGTCACTCTCAGTCTCTGTGTGTTTCCTGTCACTCTCGGTTCCCGTGTGCTTCCTGTCACTCTCAGTCTCTGTGTGTTTCCTGTCACTCCTAGTCTCTGTGTGTTTCCTGTCACACTCAGTCCCCGTGTGTTTCCTGTCACTCTCAGTCTCTGTGTGTTTCCTGTCACTCTCGGTTCCCGTGTGTTTCCTGTCACTCTCAATCCCCGTGTGTTTCCTGTCACTCTCAGTCTCTGTGTGTTTCCTGTCACTCTCAGTCCCCGTGTGTTTCCTGTCACTCTCAGTCCCCGTGTGTTTCCTGTCACTCTCAGTCTCTGTGTGTTTCCTGTCAATCTCAGTCTCTGTGTGTTTCCTGTCACTCTCAGTCTCTGTGTGTTTCCTGTCTCTCTCAGTCTCTATGTGTTTCCTGTCACTCTCAGTCTCTGTGTGTTTCCTGTCACTCACAGTCTCTGTGTGTTTCCTGTCACTCTCAGTCCCCGTGTGTTTCCTGTCACACTCAGTCTCTGTGTGTTTCCTGTCACTCTCGGTTCCCGTGTGTTTCCTGTCACTCTCGGTTCCCGTGTGTTTCCCGTCACTCTGAGTCCCCGTGTGTTTCCTGTCACTCTTGGTTCCCGTGTGTTTCCTGTCACTCTCAGTCCCCGTGTGTTTCCTGTCACTCTCGGTTCCCGTGTGTTTCCTGTCACTCTCGGTCCCCGTGTGTTTCTTGTCATTCTCAGTCCCCGTGTGTTTCCTGTCACTCTCGGTTCCCGTGTGTTTCCTGTCACTCTCGGGTCCCGTGTGTTTCCTGTCACTCTCAGTCCCCGTCTGTTTCCTGTCACTCTCAGTCTCTGTGTGTTTCCTGTCACTCTCAGTCCCCGTGTGTTTCCTGTCACTCTCAGTCCCCGTGTGTTTCCTGTCACTCTCAGTCTCTGTGTGTTTCCTGTCACTCTCAGTCTCTGTGTGTTTCCTGTCACTCTCAGTCTCTGTGTGTTTCCTGTCACTCTCGGTTCCCGTGTGTTTCCTGTCACTCTCAGTCTCTGTGTGTTTCCTGTCACTCTCAATCTCTGTGTGTTTCCTGTCACTCTCAGTCCCCGTGTGTTTCCTGTCACTCTCAGTCTCTGTGTGTTTCCTGTCACTCTCGGTTCCCGTGTGTTTCCTGTCACTCTCAATCCCCGTGTGTTTCCTGTCACTCTCAGTCTCTGTGTGTTTCCTGTCACTCTCGGTTCCCGTGTGTTTCCTGTCACTCTCAGTCCCCGTGTGTTTCCTGTCACTCTCAGTCTCTGTGTGTTTCCTGTCACTCTCAGTCTCTGTGTGTTTCCTGTCACTCTCAGTCTCTGTGTGTTTCCTGTCACCCTCAGTCTCTTTGTGTTTCCTGTCACTCTCAGTCTCTGTGTGTTTCCTGTCACTCACAGTCTCTGTGTGTTTCCTGTCACTCACAGTCTCTGTGTGTTTCCTGTCACTCTTAGCCCCCGTGTGTTTCCTGTCACTCTCAGTCTCTGTGTGTTTCCTGTCACTCTCAGTCCCCGCGTGTTTCCTGTCACTCTCAGTCTCTGTGTGTTTCCTGTCACTCTCAGTCTCTGTGTGTTTCCTGTCACTCTCAGTCTCTGTGTGTTTCCTGTCACTCTCGGTTCCCGTGTGATTCCTGTCACTCTCAGTCTCTGTGTGTTTCCTGTCACTCTCAGTCTCTGTGTGTTTCCTGTCACACTCAGTCCCCGTGTGTTTCCTGTCACTCTCAGTCTCTGTGTGTTTCCTGTCACTCTCGGTTCCCGTGTGTTTCCTGTCACTCTCAATCCCCGTGTGTTTCCTGTCACTCTCAGACTCTGTGTGTTTCCTGTCACTCTCAGTCTCTGTGTGTTTCCTGTCACTCTCAGTCTCTATGTGTTTCCTGTCACTCTCAGTCTCTGTGTGTTTCCTGTCACTCACAGTCTCTGTGTGTTTCCTGTCACTCTCAGTCCCCGTGTGTTTCCTGTCACTCTCAGTCTCTGTGTGTTTCCTGTCACTCTCGGTTCCCGTGTGTTTCCTGTCACTCTCGGTTCCCGTGTGTTTCCTGTCACGCTCAGTCCCCGTGTGTTTCCTGTCACTCTCGGTTCCCGTGTGTTTCCTGTCACTCTCAGTCCCCGTGTGTTTCCTGTCACTCTCGGTTCCCGTGTGTTTCCTGTCACTCTCAGTCCCCGTGTGTTTCCTGTCACTCTCAGTCTCTGTGTGTTTCATGTCACTCTCGGTCCCCGTGTGTTTCTTGTCATTCTCAGTCCCCGTGTGTTTCCTGTCACTCTCGGTTCTCGTGTGTTTCCTGTCACTCTCGGTTCCCGTGTGTTTCCTGTCACTCTCAGTCCCCGCGTGTTTCCTGTCAGTCTCGGTTCCCGTGCGTTTCCTTTCACTCTCGGTTCCCGTGTGTTTCCTGTCACTCTCAGGCCCCGTGTGTTTCCTGTCACTCTCAGTCTCTGTGTGTTTCCTGTCACTCTCGGTTCCCGTGTGTTTCCTGTCACTCTCAGTCCCCGTGTGTTTCCTGTCACTCTCAGTCTCTGTGTGTTTCCTGTCACTCTCAGTCTCTGCGTGTTTAGTGTCACTCTCAGTCCCCGTGTGTTTCCTGTCACTCTCAGTCCCGGTGTGTTTCCTGTCACTCTTGGTCCTAGTGTGTTTCCTGTCACTCTCAGTCCCCGTGTCTTTCCTGTCACTCTCAGTCTCTGTGTGTTTCCTGTCACTCTCCGTCCCCGTGTGTTTCCTGTCACTCTCAGTCCCTGTGTGTTTCCTGTCTCTCTCGGTTTCCGTGTGTTTCCTGTCACTCTCAGTCCCCGTGTGTTTCCTGTCACTCTCGGTTCCCGTGTGTTTCCTGTCACCCTCAGTCTCTGTGTGTTTCCTGTCACTCTCAGTCTCTGTGTGTTTCCTGTCACTCTCAGCCCCCGTGTGTTTCCTGTCACTCTCAGTCTCTGTGTGTTTCCTGTCACTCTCAGTCTCTGTGTATTTCCTGTCACTCTCAGTCCCCGTGTGTTTCCTGTCACTCTCGGTTCCCGTGTGTTTCCTGTCACTCTCAGTCCCCGTGTGTTTCCTGTCACTCTCAGTCCCCGTGTGTTTCCTGTCACTCTCAGTCTCTGTGTGTTTCCTGTCACTCTCGGTTCCCGTGTGTTTCCTGTCACTCTCAGTCCCCGTGTGTTTCCTGTCACTCTCAGTCTCTGTGTGTTTCCTGTCACTCTCAGTCCCCGTGTGTTTCCTGTCACTCTCAGTCCCTGTGTGTTTCCTGTCACTCTCAGTCTATATGTGTTCCCTGTCATTCTCAGTCTCTGTGTGTTTCCTTTCACTCTCAGTCTCTGTGTGTTTCCTGTCACTCTCAGTCTCTGTGTGTTTCCTGTCACTCTCAGCCCGCGTGTGTTTCCTGTCACTCTCAGTCTCTGTGTGTTTCCTGTCACTCTCAGTCCCCGCGTGTTTCCTGTCACTCTCAGTCTCTGTGTGTTTCCTGTCACTCTCAGTCTCTGTGTGTTTCCCGTCACTCTCAGTCTCTGTGTGTTTCCTGTCACTCTCAGTCTCTGTGTGTTTCCTGTCACTCTCAGTCTCTGTGTGTTTCCTGTCACTCTCGGTTCCCGTGTGCTTCCTGTCACTCTCAGTCTCTGTGTGTTTCCTGTCACTCCTAGTCTCTGTATGTTTCCTGTCACACTCAGTCCCCGTGTGTTTCCTGTCACTCTCAGTCTCTGTGTGTTTCCTGTCACTCTCGGTTCCCGTGTGTTTCCTGTCACTCTCAATCCCCGTGTGTTTCCTGTCACTCTCAGTCTCTGTGTGTTTCCTGTCACTCTCAGTCCCCGTGTGTTTCCTGTCACTCTCAGTCCCCGTGTGTTTCCTGTCACTCTCAGTCTCTGTGTGTTTCCTGTCAATCTCAGTCTCTGTGTGTTTCCTGTCACTCTCAGTCTCTGTGTGTTTCCTGTCTCTCTCAGTCTCTATGTGTTTCCTGTCACTCTCAGTCTCTGTGTGTTTCCTGTCACTCACAGTCTCTGTGTGTTTCCTGTCACTCTCAGTCCCCGTGTGTTTCCTGTCACACTCAGTCTCTGTGTGTTTCCTGTCACTCTCGGTTCCCGTGTGTTTCCTGTCACTCTCGGTTCCCGTGTGTTTCCCGTCACTCTGAGTCCCCGTGTGTTTCCTGTCACTCTTGGTTCCCGTGTGTTTCCTGTCACTCTCAGTCCCCGTGTGTTTCCTGTCACTCTCGGTTCCCGTGTGTTTCCTGTCACTCTCGGTCCCCGTGTGTTTCTTGTCATTCTCGGTCCCCGTGTGTTTCCTGTCACTCTCGGTTCCCGTGTGTTTCCTGTCACTCTCGGGTCCCGTGTGTTTCCTGTCACTCTCAGTCCCCGTCTGTTTCCTGTCACTCTCAGTCTCTGTGTGTTTCCTGTCACTCTCAGTCCCCGTGTGTTTCCTGTCACTCTCAGTCCCCGTGTGTTTCCTGTCACTCTCAGTCTCTGTGTGTTTCCTGTCACTCTCAGTCTCTGTGTGTTTCCTGTCACTCTCAGTCTCTGTGTGTTTCCTGTCACTCTCGGTTCCCGTGTGTTTCCTGTCACTCTCAGTCTCTGTGTGTTTCCTGTCACTCTCAATCTCTGTGTGTTTCCTGTCACTCTCAGTCCCCGTGTGTTTCCTGTCACTCTCAGTCTCTGTGTGTTTCCTGTCACTCTCGGTTCCCGTGTGTTTCCTGTCACTCTCAATCCCCGTGTGTTTCCTGTCACTCTCAGTCTCTGTGTGTTTCCTGTCACTCTCGGTTCCCGTGTGTTTCCTGTCACTCTCAGTCCCCGTGTGTTTCCTGTCACTCACAGTCTCTGTGTGTTTCCTGTCACTCTCAGTCCCCGTGTGTTTCCTGTCACACTCAGTCTCTGTGTGTTTCCTGTCACTCTCGGTTCCCGTGTGTTTCCTGTCACTCTCGGTTCCCGTGTGTTTCCCGTCACTCTGAGTCCCCGTGTGTTTCCTGTCACTCTTGGTTCCCGTGTGTTTCCTGTCACTCTCAGTCCCCGTGTGTTTCCTGTCACTCTCGGTTCCCGTGTGTTTCCTGTCACTCTCGGTCCCCGTGTGTTTCTTGTCATTCTCGGTCCCCGTGTGTTTCCTGTCACTCTCGGTTCCCGTGTGTTTCCTGTCACTCTCGGGTCCCGTGTGTTTCCTGTCACTCTCAGTCCCCGTCTGTTTCCTGTCACTCTCAGTCTCTGTGTGTTTCCTGTCACTCTCAGTCCCCGTGTGTTTCCTGTCACTCTCAGTCCCCGTGTGTTTCCTGTCACTCTCAGTCTCTGTGTGTTTCCTGTCACTCTCAGTCTCTGTGTGTTTCCTGTCACTCTCAGTCTCTGTGTGTTTCCTGTCACTCTCGGTTCCCGTGTGTTTCCTGTCACTCTCAGTCTCTGTGTGTTTCCTGTCACTCTCAATCTCTGTGTGTTTCCTGTCACTCTCAGTCCCCGTGTGTTTCCTGTCACTCTCAGTCTCTGTGTGTTTCCTGTCACTCTCGGTTCCCGTGTGTTTCCTGTCACTCTCAATCCCCGTGTGTTTCCTGTCACTCTCAGTCTCTGTGTGTTTCCTGTCACTCTCGGTTCCCGTGTGTTTCCTGTCACTCTCAGTCCCCGTGTGTTTCCTGTCACTCTCAGTCTCTGTGTGTTTCCTGTCACTCTCAGTCTCTGTGTGTTTCCTGTCACTCTCAGTCTCTGTGTGTTTCCTGTCACCCTCAGTCTCTTTGTGTTTCCTGTCACTCTCAGTCTCTGTGTGTTTCCTGTCACTCACAGTCTCTGTGTGTTTCCTGTCACTCACAGTCTCTGTGTGTTTCCTGTCACTCTCAGTCTCTGTGTATTTCCTGTCACTCTCAGTCCCCGTGTGTTTCCTGTCACTCTCGGTTCCCGTGTGTTTCCTGTCACTCTCAGTCCCCGTGTGTTTCCTGTCACTCTCAGTCCCCGTGTGTTTCCTGTCACTCTCAGTCTCTGTGTGTTTCCTGTCACTCTCGGTTCCCGTGTGTTTCCTGTCACTCTCAGTCCCCGTGTGTTTCCTGTCACTCTCAGTCTCTGTGTGTTTCCTGTCACTCTCAGTCCCCGTGTGTTTCCTGTCACTCTCAGTCCCTGTGTGTTTCCTGTCACTCTCAGTCTATATGTGTTCCCTGTCATTCTCAGTCTCTGTGTGTTTCCTTTCACTCTCAGTCTCTGTGTGTTTCCTGTCACTCTCAGTCTCTGTGTGTTTCCTGTCACTCTCAGCCCGCGTGTGTTTCCTGTCACTCTCAGTCTCTGTGTGTTTCCTGTCACTCTCAGTCCCCGCGTGTTTCCTGTCACTCTCAGTCTCTGTGTGTTTCCTGTCACTCTCAGTCTCTGTGTGTTTCCCGTCACTCTCAGTCTCTGTGTGTTTCCTGTCACTCTCAGTCTCTGTGTGTTTCCTGTCACTCTCAGTCTCTGTGTGTTTCCTGTCACTCTCGGTTCCCGTGTGCTTCCTGTCACTCTCAGTCTCTGTGTGTTTCCTGTCACTCCTAGTCTCTGTATGTTTCCTGTCACACTCAGTCCCCGTGTGTTTCCTGTCACTCTCAGTCTCTGTGTGTTTCCTGTCACTCTCGGTTCCCGTGTGTTTCCTGTCACTCTCAATCCCCGTGTGTTTCCTGTCACTCTCAGTCTCTGTGTGTTTCCTGTCACTCTCAGTCCCCGTGTGTTTCCTGTCACTCTCAGTCCCCGTGTGTTTCCTGTCACTCTCAGTCTCTGTGTGTTTCCTGTCAATCTCAGTCTCTGTGTGTTTCCTGTCACTCTCAGTCTCTGTGTGTTTCCTGTCTCTCTCAGTCTCTATGTGTTTCCTGTCACTCTCAGTCTCTGTGTGTTTCCTGTCACTCACAGTCTCTGTGTGTTTCCTGTCACTCTCAGTCCCCGTGTGTTTCCTGTCACACTCAGTCTCTGTGTGTTTCCTGTCACTCTCGGTTCCCGTGTGTTTCCTGTCACTCTCGGTTCCCGTGTGTTTCCCGTCACTCTGAGTCCCCGTGTGTTTCCTGTCACTCTTGGTTCCCGTGTGTTTCCTGTCACTCTCAGTCCCCGTGTGTTTCCTGTCACTCTCGGTTCCCGTGTGTTTCCTGTCACTCTCGGTCCCCGTGTGTTTCTTGTCATTCTCGGTCCCCGTGTGTTTCCTGTCACTCTCGGTTCCCGTGTGTTTCCTGTCACTCTCGGGTCCCGTGTGTTTCCTGTCACTCTCAGTCCCCGTCTGTTTCCTGTCACTCTCAGTCTCTGTGTGTTTCCTGTCACTCTCAGTCCCCGTGTGTTTCCTGTCACTCTCAGTCCCCGTGTGTTTCCTGTCACTCTCAGTCTCTGTGTGTTTCCTGTCACTCTCAGTCTCTGTGTGTTTCCTGTCACTCTCAGTCTCTGTGTGTTTCCTGTCACTCTCGGTTCCCGTGTGTTTCCTGTCACTCTCAGTCTCTGTGTGTTTCCTGTCACTCTCAATCTCTGTGTGTTTCCTGTCACTCTCAGTCCCCGTGTGTTTCCTGTCACTCTCAGTCTCTGTGTGTTTCCTGTCACTCTCGGTTCCCGTGTGTTTCCTGTCACTCTCAATCCCCGTGTGTTTCCTGTCACTCTCAGTCTCTGTGTGTTTCCTGTCACTCTCGGTTCCCGTGTGTTTCCTGTCACTCTCAGTCCCCGTGTGTTTCCTGTCACTCACAGTCTCTGTGTGTTTCCTGTCACTCTCAGTCCCCGTGTGTTTCCTGTCACACTCAGTCTCTGTGTGTTTCCTGTCACTCTCGGTTCCCGTGTGTTTCCTGTCACTCTCGGTTCCCGTGTGTTTCCCGTCACTCTGAGTCCCCGTGTGTTTCCTGTCACTCTTGGTTCCCGTGTGTTTCCTGTCACTCTCAGTCCCCGTGTGTTTCCTGTCACTCTCGGTTCCCGTGTGTTTCCTGTCACTCTCAGTCCCCGTGTGTTTCCTGTCACTCTCGGTTCCCGTGTGTTTCCTGTCACTCTCGGTCCCCGTGTGTTTCTTGTCATTCTCGGTCCCCGTGTGTTTCCTGTCACTCTCGGTTCCCGTGTGTTTCCTGTCACTCTCGGGTCCCGTGTGTTTCCTGTCACTCTCAGTCCCCGTCTGTTTCCTGTCACTCTCAGTCTCTGTGTGTTTCCTGTCACTCTCAGTCCCCGTGTGTTTCCTGTCACTCTCAGTCCCCGTGTGTTTCCTGTCACTCTCAGTCTCTGTGTGTTTCCTGTCACTCTCAGTCTCTGTGTGTTTCCTGTCACTCTCAGTCTCTGTGTGTTTCCTGTCACTCTCGGTTCCCGTGTGTTTCCTGTCACTCTCAGTCTCTGTGTGTTTCCTGTCACTCTCAATCTCTGTGTGTTTCCTGTCACTCTCAGTCCCCGTGTGTTTCCTGTCACTCTCAGTCTCTGTGTGTTTCCTGTCACTCTCGGTTCCCGTGTGTTTCCTGTCACTCTCAATCCCCGTGTGTTTCCTGTCACTCTCAGTCTCTGTGTGTTTCCTGTCACTCTCGGTTCCCGTGTGTTTCCTGTCACTCTCAGTCCCCGTGTGTTTCCTGTCACTCTCAGTCTCTGTGTGTTTCCTGTCACTCTCAGTCTCTGTGTGTTTCCTGTCACTCTCAGTCTCTGTGTGTTTCCTGTCACCCTCAGTCTCTTTGTGTTTCCTGTCACTCTCAGTCTCTGTGTGTTTCCTGTCACTCACAGTCTCTGTGTGTTTCCTGTCACTCACAGTCTCTGTGTGTTTCCTGTCACTCTTAGCCCCCGTGTGTTTCCTGTCACTCTCAGTCTCTGTGTGTTTCCTGTCACTCTCAGTCCCCGCGTGTTTCCTGTCACTCTCAGTCTCTGTGTGTTTCCTGTCACTCTCAGTCTCTGTGTGTTTCCTGTCACTCTCAGTCTCTGTGTGTTTCCTGTCACTCTCGGTTCCCGTGTGATTCCTGTCACTCTCAGTCTCTGTGTGTTTCCTGTCACTCTCAGTCTCTGTGTGTTTCCTGTCACACTCAGTCCCCGTGTGTTTCCTGTCACTCTCAGTCTCTGTGTGTTTCCTGTCACTCTCGGTTCCCGTGTGTTTCCTGTCACTCTCAATCCCCGTGTGTTTCCTGTCACTCTCAGACTCTGTGTGTTTCCTGTCACTCTCAGTCTCTGTGTGTTTCCTGTCACTCTCAGTCTCTATGTGTTTCCTGTCACTCTCAGTCTCTGTGTGTTTCCTGTCACTCACAGTCTCTGTGTGTTTCCTGTCACTCTCAGTCCCCGTGTGTTTCCTGTCACTCTCAGTCTCTGTGTGTTTCCTGTCACTCTCGGTTCCCGTGTGTTTCCTGTCACTCTCGGTTCCCGTGTGTTTCCTGTCACGCTCAGTCCCCGTGTGTTTCCTGTCATTCTCAGTCCCCGTGTGTTTCCTGTCACTCTCGGTTCCCGTGTGTTTCATGTCACTCTCGGTCCCCGTGTGTTTCTTGTCATTCTCAGTCCCCGTGTGTTTCCTGTCACTCTCGGTTCTCGTGTGTTTCCTGTCACTCTCGGTTCCCGTGTGTTTCCTGTCACTCTCAGTCCCCGCGTGTTTCCTGTCAGTCTCGGTTCCCGTGCGTTTCCTTTCACTCTCGGTTCCCGTGTGTTTCCTGTCACTCTCAGGCCCCGTGTGTTTCCTGTCACTCTCAGTCTCTGTGTGTTTCCTGTCACTCTCGGTTCCCGTGTGTTTTCTGTCACTCTCAGTCCCCGTGTGTTTCCTGTCACTCTCAGTCTCTGTGTGTTTCCTGTCACTCTCAGTCTCTGCGTGTTTAGTGTCACTCTCAGTCCCCGTGTGTTTCCTGTCACTCTCAGTCCCGGTGTGTTTCCTGTCACTCTTGGTCCTAGTGTGTTTCCTGTCACTCTCAGTCCCCGTGTCTTTCCTGTCACTCTCAGTCTCTGTGTGTTTCCTGTCACTCTCCGTCCCCGTGTGTTTCCTGTCACTCTCAGTCCCTGTGTGTTTCCTGTCTCTCTCGGTTTCCGTGTGTTTCCTGTCACTCTCAGTCCCCGTGTGTTTCCTGTCACTCTCGGTTCCCGTGTGTTTCCTGTCACCCTCAGTCTCTGTGTGTTTCCTGTCACTCTCAGTCTCTGTGTGTTTCCTGTCACTCTCAGCCCCCGTGTGTTTCCTGTCACTCTCAGTCTCTGTGTGTTTCCTGTCACTCTCAGTCTCTGTGTATTTCCTGTCACTCTCAGTCCCCGTGTGTTTCCTGTCACTCTCGGTTCCCGTGTGTTTCCTGTCACTCTCAGTCCCCGTGTGTTTCCTGTCACTCTCAGTCCCCGTGTGTTTCCTGTCACTCTCAGTCTCTGTGTGTTTCCTGTCACTCTCGGTTCCCGTGTGTTTCCTGTCACTCTCAGTCCCCGTGTGTTTCCTGTCACTCTCAGTCTCTGTGTGTTTCCTGTCACTCTCAGTCCCCGTGTGTTTCCTGTCACTCTCAGTCCCTGTGTGTTTCCTGTCACTCTCAGTCTATATGTGTTTCCTGTCATTCTCAGTCTCTGTGTGTTTCCTTTCACTCTCAGTCTCTGTGTGTTTCCTGTCACTCTCAGTCTCTGTGTGTTTCCTGTCACTCTCAGTCTCTGTGTGTTTCCTGTCACTCTCGGTTCCCGTGTGTTTCCTGTCACTCTCAGTCCCCGTGTGTTTCGTGTCACTCTCGGTTCCCGTGTGTTTCCTGCCACTCTCAGTCTCTGTGTGTTTCTAGTCACTCTCGGTTCCCGTGTGTTTCCTGTCACTCTCAATCCCCGTGTGTTTCCTGTCACTCTCAGTCCCCGTGTGTTTCCTGTCACTCTCGGTTCCCGTGTGTTTCCTGTCACTCTCAGTCCCCGCGTGTTTCCTGTCAGTCTCGGTTCCCGTGCGTTTCCTTTCACTCTCGGTTCCCGTGTGTTTCCTGTCACTCTCAGGCCCCGTGTGTTTCCTGTCACTCTCAGTCTCTGTGTGTTTCCTGTCACTCTCGGTTCCCGTGTGTTTCCTGTCACTCTCAGTCCCCGTGTGTTTCCTGTCACTCTCAGTCTCTGTGTGTTTCCTGTCACTCTCAGTCTCTGCGTGTTTAGTGTCACTCTCAGTCCCCGTGTGTTTCCTGTCACTCTCAGTCCCGGTGTGTTTCCTGTCACTCTTGGTCCTAGTGTGTTTCCTGTCACTCTCAGTCCCCGTGTCTTTCCTGTCACTCTCAGTCTCTGTGTGTTTCCTGTCACTCTCCGTCCCCGTGTGTTTCCTGTCACTCTCAGTCCCTGTGTGTTTCCTGTCTCTCTCGGTTTCCGTGTGTTTCCTGTCACTCTCAGTCCCCGTGTGTTTCCTGTCACTCTCGGTTCCCGTGTGTTTCCTGTCACCCTCAGTCTCTGTGTGTTTCCTGTCACTCTCAGTCTCTGTGTGTTTCCTGTCACTCTCAGCCCCCGTGTGTTTCCTGTCACTCTCAGTCTCTGTGTGTTTCCTGTCACTCTCAGTCTCTGTGTATTTCCTGTCACTCTCAGTCCCCGTGTGTTTCCTGTCACTCTCGGTTCCCGTGTGTTTCCTGTCACTCTCAGTCCCCGTGTGTTTCCTGTCACTCTCAGTCCCCGTGTGTTTCCTGTCACTCTCAGTCTCTGTGTGTTTCCTGTCACTCTCGGTTCCCGTGTGTTTCCTGTCACTCTCAGTCCCCGTGTGTTTCCTGTCACTCTCAGTCTCTGTGTGTTTCCTGTCACTCTCAGTCCCCGTGTGTTTCCTGTCACTCTCAGTCCCTGTGTGTTTCCTGTCACTCTCAGTCTATATGTGTTTCCTGTCATTCTCAGTCTCTGTGTGTTTCCTTTCACTCTCAGTCTCTGTGTGTTTCCTGTCACTCTCAGTCTCTGTGTGTTTCCTGTCACTCTCAGTCTCTGTGTGTTTCCTGTCACTCTCGGTTCCCGTGTGTTTCCTGTCACTCTCAGTCCCCGTGTGTTTCGTGTCACTCTCGGTTCCCGTGTGTTTCCTGCCACTCTCAGTCTCTGTGTGTTTCTAGTCACTCTCGGTTCCCGTGTGTTTCCTGTCACTCTCAATCCCCGTGTGTTTCCTGTCACTCTCAGTCCCCGTGTGTTTCCTGTCACTCTCAGACCCCGCGTGTTTCCTGTCATTCTCAGTCGCGTGTGTTTCCTGTCAGTCTCGGTTCCCGTGCGTTTCCTGTCACTCTCGGTTCCCGTGTGTTTCCTGTCACTCTCAGTCCCCATGTGTTTCCTGTCACTCTCAGTCTCTGTGTGTTTCCTGTCACTCTCAGTCTCTGCGTGTTTAGTGTCACTCTCAGTCCCCGTGTGTTTCCTGTCACTCTCAGTCCCGGTGTGTTTCCTGTCACTCTTGGTCCTCGTGTGTTTCCTGTCACTCTCAGTCCCCGTGTCTTTCCTGTCACTCTCAGTATCTGTGTGTTTCCTGTCACTCTCCGTCCCCGTGTGTTTCCTGTCACTCTCTGTCCCTGTGTGTTTCCTGTCACTCTCGGTTCCCGTGTGTTTCCTGTCACTCTCAGTCCCCGTGTGTTTCCTGTCACTCTCGGTTCCCGTGTGTTTCCTGTCACCCTCAGTCTCTGTGTGTTTCCTGTCACTCTCAGACTCTGTGTGTTTCCTGTCACTCTCAGTCTCTGTGTGTTTCCTTTCACTCTCAGTCTCTGTGTGTTTCCTGTCACTCTCAGTCTCTGTGTGTTTCCTGTCACTCTCAGTGTCTGTGTGTTTCCTGTCACTCTCGGTTCCCGTGTGTTTCCTGTCACTCTCAGTCTCTGTGTGTTTCCTGTCACTCTCAGTCTCTGTGTGTTTCCTGTCACTCTCAGTCCCCGTGTGTTTCCTGTCACTCTCAGTCTCTGCGTGTTTCCTGTCACTCTCGGTTCCCGTGTGTTTCCTGTCACTGTCAATCCCCGTGTGTTTCCTGTCACTCTCAGTCTCTGTGTGTTTCCTGTCACTCTCAGTCCCCGTGTGTTTCCTGTCACTCTCAGTCCCCGTGTGTTTCCTGTCACTCTCAGTCTCTGTGTGTTTCCTGTCACTCTCAGTCTCTGTGTGTTTCCTGTCACTCTCAGTCTCTGTGTGTTTCCTGTCACTCTCAGTCTCTATGTGTTTCCTGTCACTCTCAGTCTCTATGTGTTTCCTGTCACTCACAGTCTCTGTGTGTTTCCTGTCACTCTCAGTCCCCGTGTGTTTCCTGTCACTCTCAGTCTGTGTGTGTTTCCTGTCACTCTCGGTTCCCGTGTGTTTCCTGTCACTCTCAGTCCCCGTGTGTTTCCTGTCACGCTCGGTTCCCGTGTGTTTCCTGTCACTCTCAGTCCCCGTGAGTTTCCTGTCACTCTCGGTTCCCGTGTGTTTCCTGTCACTCTCGGTCCCCGTGTGTTTCCTGTCATTCTCAGTCCCCGTGTGTTTCCTGTCACTCTCGGTTCCCGTGTGTTTCCTGTCACTCTCGGTTCCCGTGTGTTTCCTGTCACTCTCAGTTCCCGCGTGTTTCCTGTCATTCTCAGTCGCGTGTGTTTCCTGTCACTCTCGGTTCCCGTGCGTTTCCTGTCACTCTCGGTTCCCGTGTGTTTCCTGTCACTCTCAGTCCCCGTGTGTTTCCTGTCACTCTCAGTCTCTGTGTGTTTCCTGTCACTCTCAGTCTCTGTGTGTTTCCTGTCACTCTCAGTCCCCGTATGTTTCCTGTCACTCTCAGTCTCTGTGTGTTTCCTGTCACTCTCAGTCTCTGTGTATTTCCTGTCACTCTCAGTCCCCGTGTGTTTCCTGTCACTTTCGGTTCCCGTGTGTTTCCTGTCACTCTCAGTCCCCGTGTGTTTCCTGTCACTCTCGGTTCCCGTGTGTTTCCTGTCACTCTCAGTCTCTGTGTGTTTCCTGTCACTCTCAGTCTCTGTGTGTTTCCTGTCACTCTCAGTCTCTGTGTGTTTCCTGTCACTCTCGGTTCCCGTGTGTTTCCTGTCACTCTCAGTCTCTGTGTGTTTCCTGTCATTCTCGGTCCTCGTGTGTTTCCTGTCACTCTCAGTCTCTGTGTGTTTCCTGTCACTCTCAGTCTCTGTGTGTTTCCTGTCAATCTCGGTTCCCGTGTGTTTCCTGTCACTCTCAGTCTCTGTGTGCTTCCTGTCGCTCTCAGTGCCCTCGTGTTTCCTGTCACTCTCGGTTCCCGTGTGTTTCCTGTCACTCTCAGCCTCTGTGTGTTTCCTGTCACACTCAGTCTCTGTGTGTTTCCTGTCACTCTCAGTCTCTGTGTGTTTCCTGTCACTCTCGGTTCCCATGTGTTTCCTGTCACTCTCAGCCTCTGTGTGTTTCCTGTCACACTCAGTCCCTGTGTGTTTCCTGTCACTCTCAGTCTCTGTGTGTTTCCTGTCACTCTCGGTCCCCGTGTGTTTCCTGTCACTCTCAGTCTCTGTGTGTTTCCTGTCACTCTCAGTCCCCGTGTGTTTCCTGTCATTCTCAGTCCCCGTGTGTTTCCTGTCACTCTCAGTCTCTGTGTGTTTCCTGTCACACTCAGTCTCTGTGTGTTTTCTGTCACTCTCAGTCCCCGTGTTTTTCCTGCCATTCTCAGTCTCTGTGTGTTTCCTATCACTCTCAGTCTCTGTGTGTTTCCTGTCACTCTCAGTCCCCGTGTGTTTCCTGTCACTCTCAGTCTCTGTGTGTTTCCTGTCACTCTCAGTCTCTGTGTGTTTCCTGTCACTCTCGGTCTCTGTGTGTTTCCTGCCACTCTCGGTCTCCGTGTGTTTCCTGTCACTCTCAGTCTCTGTGTGTTTCCTGTCACTCTCAGTCTCTGTTTGTTTCCTGTCACTCTCAGTCTCTGTGTTTTTCCTGTCACTCTCAGTCTCTGTGTGTTTCCTGTCATTCTCGGTCCTCGTGTGTTTCCTGTCACACTCAGTCTCTGTGTGTTTCCTGTCACTCTCTGTCTCTGTGTGTTTCCTGTCACTCTCAGTCCCCGTGTGTTTCCTGTCACTCTCAGTCCCGGTGTGTTTCCTGTCACTCTTGGTCCTCGTGTGTTTCCTGTCACTCTCAGTCCCCGTGTCTTTCCTGTCACTCTCAGTCTCTGTGTGTTTCCTGTCACTCTCCGTCCCCGTGTGTTTCCTGTCACTCTCAGTCCCTGTGTGTTTCCTGTCACTCTCGGTTCCCGTATGTTTCCTGTCACTCTCAGTCCCCGTGTGTTTCCTGTCACTCTCGGTTCCCGTGTGTTTCCTGTCACCCTCAGTCTCTGTGTGTTTCCTGTCACTCTCGGTTCCCGTGTGTTTCCTGTCACTCTCAGTCCCCCTGTGTTTCCTGTCACTCTCAGTCTCTGTGTGTTTCCTGTCACTCTCAGTCTCTGTGTGTTTCCTGTCACTCGCAGCCCCCGTGTGTTTCCTGTCACTCTCAGTCTCTTTGTGTTTCCTGTCACTCTCAGTCTCTGTGTATTTCCTGTCACTCTCAGTCCCCGTGTGTTTCCTGTCACTCTCGGTTCCCGTGTGTTTCCTGTCACTCTCAGTCCCCGTGTGTTTCCTGTCACTCTCAGTCCCCGTGTGTTTCCTATCACTCTCAGTCTCTGCGTGTTTCCTGTCACTCTCGGTTCCCGTGTGTTTCCTGTCACTCTCAGTCCCCGTGTGTTTCCTGTCACTCTCAGTCTCTGTGTGTTTCCTGTCACTCTCAGTCCCCTTGTGTTTCCTGTCACTCTCAGTCCCCGTGTGTTTCCTGTCACTCTCAGTCTCTGTGTGTTTCCTGTCACTCTCAGTCTCTGTGTGTTTCCTGTCACTCTCAGTCTCTGTGTGTTTCCTGTCACTCTCGGTTCCCGTGTGTTTCCTGTCACTCTCAGTCTCTGTGTGTTTCCTGTCACTCTCAATCTCTGTGTGTTTCCTGTCACTCTCAGTCCCCGTGTGTTTCCTGTCACTCTCAGTCTCTGCGTGTTTCCTGTCACTCTCGGTTCCCGTGTGTTTCCTGTCACTCTCAATCCCCGTGTGTTTCCTGTCACTCTCAGTCTCTGTGTGTTTCCTGTCACTCTCAGTCCCCGTGTGTTTCCTGTCACTCTCAGTCCCCGTGTGTTTCCTGTCACTCTCAGTCTCTGTGTGTTTCCTGTCACTCTCAGTCTCTGTGTGTTTCCTGTCACTCTCAGTCTCTGTGTGTTTCCTGTCACTCTCAGTCTCTGTGTGTTTCCTGTCACTCACAGTCTCTGTGTGTTTCCTGTCACTCTCAGCCCCCGTGTGTTTCCTGTCACTCTCAGTCTCTGTGTGTTTCCTGTCACTCTCGGTTCCCGTGTGTTTCCTGTCACTCTCGGTTCCCGTGTGTTTCCTGTCACTCTCAGTCCCCGTGTGTTTCCTGTCACTCTCGGTTCCCGTGTGTTTCCTGTCACTCTCAGTCCCCGTGTGTTTCCTGTCACTCTCGGTTCCCGTGTGTTTCCTGTCACTCTCGGACCCCGTGTGTTTCCTGTCATTCTCAGTCCCCGTGTGTTTCCTGTCACTCTCGGTTCCCGTGTGTTTCCTGTCACTCTCGGTTCCCGTGTATTTCCTGTCACTCTCAGTCCCCGCGTGTTTCCTGTCATTCTCAGTCGCGTGTGTTTCCTGTCACTCTCGGTTCCCGTGCGTTTCCTGTCACTCTCGGTTCCCGTGTGTTTCCTGTCACTCTCAGTCCCCGTGTGTTTCCTGTCACTCTCAGTCTCTGTGTGTTTCCTGTCACTCTCAGTCTCTGTGTGTTTCCTGTCACTCTCAGTCCCCGTGTGTTTCCTGTCACTCTCAGTCTCTGTGTATTTCCTGTCACTCTCAGTCCCCGTGTGTTTCCTGTCACACTCGGTTCCCGTGTGTTTCCTGTCACTCTCAGTCCCCGCGTGTTTCCTGTCACTCTCGGTTCCCGTGTGTTTCCTGTCACTCTCAGTCTCTGTGTGTTTCCTGTCACTCTCAGTCTCTGTGTGTTTCCTGTCACTCTCAGTCTCTGTGTGTTTCCTGTCACTCTCGGTTCCCGTGTGTTTCCTGTCACTCTCTGTCCCCGTGTGTTTCCTGTCACGCTCGGTTCCCGTGTGTTTCCTGTCACTCTCAGTCCCCGTGTGTTTCCTGTCACTCTCGGTTCCCGTGTGTTTCCTGTCACTCTCGGTCCCCGTGTGTTTCCTGTCATTCTCAGTCCCCGTGTGTTTCCTGTCACTCTCGGTTCCCGTGTGTTTCCTGTCACTCTCGGTTCCCGTGTGTTTCCTGTCACTCTCGGTCCCCGCGTGTTTCCTGTCATTCTCAGTCGCGTGTGTTTCCTGTCACTCTCGGTTCCCGTGCGTTTCCTGTCACTCTCGGTTCCCGTGTGTTTCCTGTCACTATCAGTCCCCATGTGTTTCCTGTCACTCTCAGTCTCTGTGTGTTTCCTGTCACTCTCAGTCTCTGTGTGTTTCCTGTCACTCTCAGTCCCCGTGTGTTTCCTGTCACTCTCAGTCTCTGTGTGTTTCCTGTCACTCTCAGTCCCCGTGTGTTTCCTGTCACTCTAAGTCTCTTTGTGTTTCCTGTCACTCTCAGTCTCTGTGTATTTCCTGTCACTCTCAGTCCCCGTGTGTTTCCTGTCACTCTCGGTTCCCGTGTGTTTCCTGTCACTCTCAGTCCCCGTGTGTTTCCTGTCACTCTCAGTCCCCGTGTGTTTCCTATCACTCTCAGTCTCTGCGTGTTTCCTGTCACTCTCGGTTCCCGTGTGTTTCCTGTCACTCTCAGTCCCCGTGTGTTTCCTGTCACTCTCAGTCTCTGTGTGTTTCCTGTCACTCTCAGTCCCCTTGTGCTTCCTGTCACTCTCAGTCCCCGAGTGTTTCCTGTCACTCTCAGTCTCTGTGTGTTTCCTGTCACTCTCAGTCTCTGTGTGTTTCCTGTCACTCTCAGTCTCTGTGTGTTTCCTGTCACTCTCGGTTCCCGTGTGTTTCCTGTCACTCTCAATCTCTGTGTGTTTCCTGTCACTCTCAATCTCTGTGTGTTTCCTGTCACTCTCAGTCCCCGTGTGTTTCCTGTCACTCTCAGTCTCTGTGTGTTTCCTGTCACTCTCGGATCCCGTGTGTTTCCTGTCACTCTCAATCCCCGTGTGTTTCCTGTCACTCTCAGTCTCTATGTGTTTCCTGTCACTCTCAGTCCCCGTGTGTTTCCTGTCACTCTCAGTCCCCGTGCGTTTCCTGTCACTCTCAGTCTCTGTGTGTTTCCTGTCACTCTCAGTCTCTGTGTGTTTCCTGTCACTCTCAGTCTCTGTGTGTTTCCTGTCACTCTCAGTCTCTATGTCTTTCCTGTCACTCTCAGTCTCTGTGTGTTTCCTGTCACTCACAGTCTCTGTGTGTTTCCTGTCACTCTCTGCCCCCGTGCGGTTCCTGTCACTCTCAGTCTCTGTGTGTTTCCTGTCACTCTCGGTTCCCGTGTGTTTCCTGTCACTCTCGGTTCCCGTGTGTTTCCTGTCACTCTCAGTCCCCGTGTGTTTCCTGTCACTCTCGGTTCCCGTGTGTTTCCTGTCACTCTCAGTCCCCGTGTGTTTCCTGTCACTCTCGGTTCCCGTGTGTTTCCTGTCACTCTCGGTCCCCGTGTGTTTCCTGTCATTCTCAGTCCCCGTGTGTTTCCTGTCACTCTCGGTTCCCGTGTGTTTCCTGTCACTCTCGGTTCCCGTGTATTTCCTGTCACTCTCAGTCCCCGCGTGTTTCCTGTCATTCTCAGTCGCGTGTGTTTCCTGTCACTCTCGGTTCCCGTGCGTTTCCTGTCATTCTCGGTTCCCGTGTGTTTCCTGTCACTCTCAGTCCCCGTGTGTTTCCTGTCACTCTCAGTCTCTGTGTGTTTCCTGTCACTCTCAGTCTCTGTGTGTTTCCTGTCACTCTCAGTCCCCGTGTGTTTCATGTCACTCTCCGTCTCTGTGTGTTTCCTGTCACTCTCAGTCACTGTGTATTTCCTGTCACTCTCAGTCCCCGTGTGTTTCCTGTCACACTCGGTTCCCGTGTGTTTCCTGTAACTCTCAGTCCCCGTGTGTTTCCTGTCACTCTCGGTTCCCGTGTGTTTCCTGTCACTCTCAGTCCCCGTGTGTTTCCTGTCACGCTCGGTTCCCGTGTGTTTCCTGTCACTCTCAGTCCCCGTGTGTTTCCTGTCACTCTCGGTTCCCGTGCGTTTCCTGTCACTCTCGGTCCCCGTGTGTTTCCTGTCATCCTCAGTCCCCGTGTGTTTCCTGTCACTCTCGGTTCCCGTGTGTTTCCTGTCACTCTCAGTCCCCGCGTGTTTCCTGTCATTCTCAGTCGCGTGTGTTTCCTGTCACTCTCGGTTCCCGTGCGTTTCCTGTCACTCTCGGTTCCCGTGTGTTTCCTGTCACTCTCAGTCCCCGTGTGTTTCCTGTCACTCTCAGTCTCTGTGTGTTTCCTGTCACTCTCAGTCTCTGTGTGTTACCTGTCACTCTCAGTCCCCGTGTGTTTCCTGTCACTCTCAGTCTCTGTGTGTTTCCTGTCACTCTCAGTCTCTGTGTATTTCCTGTCACTCTCAGTCCCCGTGTGTTTCCTGTCACTCTCAGTCCCCGTGTGTTTCCTGTCACTCTCGGTTCCCGTGTGTTTCCTGTCACTCTCAGTCCCCGTGTGTTTCCTGTCACTCTCGGTTCCCGTGTGTTTCCTGTCACTCTCGTTCCCCGTGTGTTTCCTGTCATTCTCAGTCCCCGTGTGTTTCCTGTCACTCTCGGTTCCCGTGTATTTCCTGTCACTCTCAGTCCCCGCGTTTTTTCTGTCATTCTCAGTCGCGTGTGTTTCCTGTCACTCTCGGTTCCCGTGCGTTTCCTGTCATTCTCAGTCGCGTGTGTTTCCTGTCACTCTCGGTTCCCGTGCGTTTCCTGTCACTCTCGGTTCCCGTGTGTTTCCTGTCACTCTCAGTCTCTGTGTGTTTCCTGTCACTCTCAGTCCCCGTGTGTTTCATGTCACTCTCCGTCTCTGTGTGTTTCCTGTCACTCTCAGTCGCTGTGTATTTCCTGTCACTCTCAGTCCCCGTGTGTTTCCTGTCACACTCGGTTCCCGTGTGTTTCCTGTCACTCTCAGTCCCCGTGTGTTTCCTGTCACTCTCGGTTCCCGTGTGTTTCCTGTCACTCTCAGTCTCTGTGTGTTTCCTGTCACTCTCAGTCTCTGTGTGTTTCCTGTCACTCTCAGTCTCTGTGTATTTCCTGTCACTCTCAGTCCCCGTGTGTTTCCTGTCACTCTCAGTCCCCGTGTGTTTCCTGTCACTCTCGGTTCCCGTGTGTTTCCTGTCACTCTCAGTCCCCGTGTGTTTCCTGTGACTCTCGGTTCCCGTGTGTTTCCTGTCACTCTCGGTCCCCGTGTGTTTCCTGTCACTCTCGGTTCCCGTGTGTTTCCTGTCACTCTCGGTTCCCGTGTGTTTCCTGTCACTCTCGGTTCCCGTGTGTTTCCTGTCACTCTCAGTCCCCGTGTGTTTCCTGTCACTCTCGGTTCCCGTGTGTTTCCTGTCACTCTCGGTCCCCGTGTGTTTCCTGTCATTCTCAGTCCCCGTGTGTTTCCTGTCACTCTCGGTTCCCGTGTGTTTC
Source organism: Scyliorhinus torazame (assembly GCF_047496885.1). NCBI lineage: Eukaryota > Metazoa > Chordata > Chondrichthyes > Carcharhiniformes > Scyliorhinidae > Scyliorhinus > Scyliorhinus torazame. The sequence goes on along the minus strand of NC_092714.1, from coordinate 266,954,735 downwards.
CTGTCACTCTCGGTTCCCGTGTGTTTCCTGTCACTCTCAGTCCCCGCGTGTTTCCTGTCATTCTCAGTCGCGTGTGTTTCCTGTCACTCTCGGTTCCCGTGCGTTTCCTGTCACTCTCGGTTCCCGTGTGTTTCCTGTCACTCTCAGTCCCCGTGTGTTTCCTGTCACTCTCAGTCTCTGTGTGTTTCCTGTCACTCTCAGTCTCTGTGTGTTTCCTGTCACTCTCAGTCCCCGTGTGTTTCCTGTCACTCTCAGTCTCTGTGTGTTTCCTGTCACTCTCAGTCTCTTTGTGTTTCCTGTCACTCTCAGTCTCTGTGTATTTCCTGTCACTCTCAGTCCCCGTGTGTTTCCTGTCACTCTCGGTTCCCGTGTGTTTCCTGTCACTCTCAGTCCCCGTGTGTTTCCTGTCACTCTCAGTCCCCGTGTGTTTCCTATCACTCTCAGTCTCTGCGTGTTTCCTGTCACTCTCGGTTCCCGTGTGTTTCCTGTCACTCTCAGTCGCCGTGTGTTACCTGTCACTCTCAGTCTCTGTGTGTTTCCTGTCACTCTCAGTCCCCTTGTGTTTCCTGTCACTCTCAGTCTCCGTGTGTTTCCTGTCACTCTCAGTCTCTGTGTGTTTCCTGTCACTCTCAGTCCCCGTGTGTTTCCTGTCACTCTCGGTTCCCGTGTGTTTCCTGTCACTCTCGGTCCCCGTGTGTTTCCTGTCACTCTCAGTCCCCGTGTGTTTCCTGTCACTCTCAGTCCCCGTGTGTTTCCTGTCACTCTCGGTTCCCGTGTGTTTCCTGTCACTCTCGGTTCCCGTGTATTTCCTGTCACTCTCAGTCCCCGTGTGTTTCCTGTCACTCTCAGTCCCCGTGTGTTTCCTGTCACTCTCGGTTCCCGTGTGTTTCCTGTCACTCTCGGTCCCCGTGTGTTTCCTGTCACTCTCAGTCCCCGCGTGTTTCATGTCACTCTCCGTCTCTGTGTGTTTCCTGTCACTCTCAGTCTCTGTGTATTTCCTGTCACTCTCAGTCCCCGTGTGTTTCCTGTCACACTCGGTTCCCGTGTGTTTCCTGTCACTCTCAGTCCCCGTGTGTTTCCTGTCACTCTCGGTTCCCGTGTGTTTCCTGTCACTCTCAGTCTCTGTGTGTTTCCTGTCACTCTCAGTCTCTGTGTGTTTCCTGTCACTCTCAGTCTCTGTGTATTTCCTGTCACTCTCAGTCCCCGTGTGTTTCATGTCACTCTCCGTCTCTGTGTGTTTCCTGTCACTCTCAGTCTCTGTGTGTTTCCTGTCACTCTCAGTCCCCGTGTGTTTCCTGTCACTCTCAGTCCCCGTGTGTTTCCTGTCACTCTCGGTTCCCGTGTATTTCCTGTCACTCTCAGTCCCCGTGTGTTTCCTGTCACTCTCGGTTCCCGTGTGTTTCCTGTCACTCTAGGTCCCCGTGTGTTTCCTGTCATTCTCAGTCCCCGTGTGTTTCATGTCACTCTCAGTCTCTGTGTGTTTCCTGTCACTCTCGGTTCCCGTGTGTTTCCTGTCACTCTCGGTCCCCGTGTGTTTCCTGTCATTCTCAGTCTCTGTGTGTTTCCTGTCACTCTCGGTTCCCGTGTGTTTCCTGTCACTCTCGGTCCCCGTGTGTTTCCTGTCATTCTCAGTCCCCGTGTGTTTCCTGTCACTCTCGGTTCCCGTGTGTTTCCTGTCACTCTCGGTCCCCGTGTGTTTCCTGTCACTCTCAGTCCCCGTGTGTTTCCTGTCATTCTCAGTCCCCGTGTGTTTCCTGTCACTCTCGGTTCCCGTGTGTTTCCTGTCACTCTCGGTCCCCGTGTGTTTCCTGTCACTCTCGATCCCCGTGTGTTTCCTGTCATTCTCAGTCCCCGTGTGTTTCCTGTCATTCTCAGTCGCGTGTGTTTCCTGTCACTCTCGGTCCCCGTGTGTTTCCTGTCATTCTCAGTCCCTGTGTGTTTCCTGTCACTCTCGGTTCCCGTGTGTTTCCTGTCACTCTCGGTCCCCGTGTGTTTCCTGTCATTCTCAGTCCCTGTGTGTTTCCTGTCACTCTCGGTTCCCGTGCGTTTCCTGTCACTCTCGGTTCCCGTGTGTTTCCTGTCACTCTCAGTCCCCGTGTGTTTCCTGTCACTCTCAGTCTCTGTGTGTTTCCTGTCACTCTCAGTCTCTGTGTGTTTCCTGTCACTCTCAGTCCCCGTGTATTTCCTGTCACTCTCAGTCTCTGTGTGTTTCCTATCACTCTCAGTCTCTTTGTGTTTCCTGTCACTCTCAGTCTCTGTGAATTTCCTGTCACTCTCAGTCCCCGTGTGTTTCCTGTCACTCTCGGTTCCCGTGTGTTTCCTGTCACTCTCAGTCCCCGTGTGTTTCCTGTCACTCTCAGTCCCCGTGTGTTTCCTATCACTCTCAGTCTCTGCGTGTTTCCTGTCACTCTCGGTTCCCGTGTGTTTCCTGTCACTCTCAGTCCCCGTGTGTTTCCTGTCACTCTCAGTCTCTGTGTGTTTCCTGTCACTCTCAGTCCCCTTGTGTTTCCTGTCACTCTCAGTCCCCGTGTGTTTCCTGTCACTCTCGGTCTCTGTGTGTTTCCTGTCACTCTCAGTCTCTGTGTGTTTCCTGTCACTCTCAGTCTCTGTGTGTTTCCTGTCACTCTCGGTTCCCGTGTGTTTCCTGTCACTCTCAATCTCTGTGTGTTTCCTGTCACTCTCAATCTCTGTGTGTTTCCTGTCACTCTCAGTCCCCGTGTGTTTCCTGTCACTCTCAGTCTCTGTGTGTTTCCTGTCACTCTCGGATCCCGTGTGTTTCCTGTCACTCTCAATCCCCGTGTGTTTCCTGTCACTCTCTGTCTCTGTGTGTTTCCTGTCACTCTCAGTCCCCGTGTGTTTCCTGTCACTCTCAGTCCCAGTGTGTTTCCTGTCACTCTCAGTCTCTGTGTGTTTCCAGTCACTCTCAGTCTCTGTGTGTTTCCTGTCACTCTCAGTCTCTGTGTGTTTCCTGTCACTCTCAGTCTCTATGTCTTTCCTGTCACTCTCAGTCTCTGTGTGTTTCCTGTCACTCACAGTCTCTGTGTGTTTCCTGTCACTCTCAGCCCCCGTGTGTTTCCTGTCACTCTCAGTCTCTGTGTGTTTCCTTTCACTCTCGGTTCCCGTGTGTTTCCTGTCACTCTCGGTTCCCGTGTGTTTCCTGTCACTCTCAGTCCCCGTGTGTTTCCTGTCACTCTCGGTTCCCGTGTGTTTCCTGTCACTCTCAGTCCCCGTGTGTTTCCTGTCACTCTCGGTTCCCGTGTGTTTCCTGTCACTCTCGGTCCCCGTGTGTTTCCTGTCATTCAGTCCCCGTGTGTTTCCTGTCACTCTCGGTTCCCGTGTGTTTCCTGTCACTCTCGGTTCCCGTGTATTTCCTGTCACTCTCAGTCCCCGCGTGTTTCCTGTCATTCTCAGTCGCGTGTGTTTCCTGTCACTCTCGGTTCCCGTGCGTTTCCTGTCACTCTCGGTTCCCGTGTGTTTCCTGTCACTCTCAGTCCCCGTGTGTTTCCTGTCACTCTCAGTCTCTGTGTGTTTCCTGTCACTCTCAGTCTCTGTGTGTTTCCTGTCACTCTCCGTCCCCGTGTGTTTCATGTCACTCTCCGTCTCTGTGTGTTTCCTGTCACTCTCAGTCTCTGTATATTTCCTGTCACTCTCAGTCCCCGTGTTTTTCCTGTCACACTCGGTTCCCGTGTGTTTCCTGTCACTCTCAGTCCCCGTGTGTTTCCTGTCACTCTCGGTTCCCGTGTGTTTCCTGTCACTCTCAGTCTCTGTGTGTTTCCTGTCACTCTCAGTCTCTGTGTGTTTCCTGTCACTCTCGGTTCCCGTGTGTTTCCTGTCACTCTCAGTCCCCGTGTGTTTCCTGTCACGCTCGGTTCCCGTGTGTTCCCTGTCACTCTCAGTCCCCGTGTGTTTCCTGTCACTCTCGGTTCCCGTGTGTTTCCTGTCACTCTCGGTCCCTGTGTGTTTCCTGTCATTCTCAGTCCCCGTGTGTTTCCTGTCACTCTCGGTTCCCGTGTGTTTCCTGTCACTCTCGGTTCCCGTGTGTTTCCTGTCACTCTCAGTCCCCGCGTGTTTCCTGTCATTCTCAGTCGCGTGTGTTTCCTGTCACTCTCGGTTCCCGTGCGTTTCCTGTCACTCTCGGTTCCCGTGTGTTTCCTGTCACTCTCAGTCCCCGTGTGTTTCCTGTCACTCTCAGTCTCTGTGTGTTTCCTGTCACTCTCGGTTCCCGTGTGTTTGCTGTCACTCTCAGTCCCCGTGTGTTTCCTGTCACTCTCAGTCTCTGTGTGTTTCCTGTCACTCTCAGTCTCTGTGTATTTCCTGTCACTCTCAGTCCCCGTGTGTTTCCTGTCACTTTCGGTTCCCGTGTGTTTCCTGTCACTCTCAGTCCCCGTGTGTTTCCTGTCACTCTCGGTTCCCGTGTGTTTCCTGTCACTCGCAGTCTCTGTGTGTTTCCTGTCACTCTCAGTCTCTGTGTGTTTCCTGTCACTCTCAGTCTCTGTGTGTTTCCTGTCACTCTCGGTTCCCGTGTGTTTCCTGTCACTCTCAGTCTCTGTGTGTTTCCTGTCATTCTCGGTCCTCGTGTGTTTCCTGTCACTCTCAGTCTCTGTGTGTTTCCTGTCACTCTCAGTCTCTGTGTGTTTCCTGTCAATCTCGGTTCCCGTGTGTTTCCTGTCACTCTCAGTCTCTGTGTGCTTCCTGTCGCTCTCAGTCCCCTCGTGTTTCCTGTCACTCTCGGATCCCGTGTGTTTCCTGTCACTCTCAGCCTCTGTGTGTTTCCTGTCACACTCAGTCTCTGTGTGTTTCCTGTCACTCTCAGTCTCTGTGTGTTTCCTGTCACTCTCGGTTCCCATGTGTTTCCTGTCACTCTCAGCCTCTGTGTGTTTCCTGTCACACTCAGTCTCTGTGTGTTTCCTGTCACTCTCAGCCTCTGTGTGTTTCCTGTCACTCTCGGTCCCCGTGTGTTTCCTGTCACTCTCAGTGTCTGTGTGTTTCCTGTCACTCTCAGTCCCCGTGTGTTTCCTGTCATTCTCAGTCCCCGTGTGTTTCCTGTCACTCTCAGTCTCTGTGTGTTTCCTGTCACACTCAGTCTCTGTGTGTTTTCTGTCACTCTCAGTCCCCGTGTTTTTCCTGTCATTCTCAGTCTCTGTGTGTTTCCTATCACTCTCAGTCTCTGTGTGTTTCCTGTCACTCTCAGTCCCCGTGTGTTTCCTGTCACTCTCAGTCTCTGTGTGTTTCCTGTCACTCTCAGTCTCTGTGTGTTTCCTGTCACTCTCGGTCTCTGTGTGTTTCCTGCCACTCTCGGTCTCCGTGTGTTTCCTGTCACTCTCAGTCTCTGTGTGTTTCCTGTCACTCTCAGTCTCTGTTTGTTTCCTGTCACTCTCAGTCTCTGTGTGTTTCCTGTCACTCTCAGTCTCTGTGTGTTTCCTGTCATTCTCGGTCCTCGTGTGTTTCCTGTCACTCTCAGTCTCTGTGTGTTTCCTGTCACTCTCTGTCTCTGTGTGTTTCCTGTCACTCTTAGTCCCCGTGTGTTTCCTGTCACTCTCAGTCCCGGTGTGTTTCCTGTCACTCTTGGTCCTCGTGTGTTTCCTGTCACTCTCAGTCCCCGTGTCTTTCCTGTCACTCCCAGTCTCTGTGTGTTTCCTGTCACTCTCCGTCCCCGTGTGTTTCCTGTCACTCTCAGTCCCTGTGTGTTTCCTGTCACTCTCGGTTCCCGTGTGTTTCCTGTCACCCTCAGTCTCTGTGTGTTTCCTGTCACTCTCGGTTCCCGTGTGTTTCCTGTCACTCTCAGTCCCCCTGTGTTTCCTGTCACTCTCAGTCTCTGTGTGTTTCCTGTCACTCTCAGCCCCCGTGTGTTTCCTGTCACTCTCAGTCTCTGTGTATTTCCTGTCACTCTCAGTCCCCGTGTGTTTCCTGTCACTCTCGGTTCCCGTGTGTTTCCTGTCACTCTCAGTCCACGTGTGTTTCCTGTCACTCTCAGTCTCTCTGTGTTTCCTGTCACTCTCGGTTCCCGTGTGTTTCCTGTCACTCTCAGTCCCCGTGTGTTACCTGTCACTCTCAGTCTCTGTGTGTTTCCTGTCACTCTCAGTCCCCTTGTGTTTCCTGTCACTCTCAGTCCCCGTGTGTTTCCTGTCACTCTCAGTCTCTGTGTGTTTCCTGTCACTCTCAGTCCCCGTGTGTTTCCTGTCACTTTCGGTTCCCGTGTGTTTCCTGTCACTCTCAGTCCCCGTGTGTTTCCTGTCACTCTCGGTTCCCGTGTGTTTCCTGTCACTCTCAGTCTCTGTGTGTTTCCTGTCACTCTCAGTCTCTGTGTGTTTCCTGTCAATCTCGGTTCCCGTGTGTTTCCTGTCACTCTCAGTCTCTGTGTGCTTCCTGTCGCTCTCAGTCCCCTCGTGTTTCCTGTCACTCTCGGTTCCCGTGTGTTTCCTGTCACTCTCAGCCTCTGTGTGTTTCCTGTCACACTCAGTCTCTGTGTGTTTCCTGTCACTCTCAGTCTCTGTGTGTTTCCTGTCACTCTCGGTTCCCATGTGTTTCCTGTCACTCTCAGCCTCTGTGTGTTTCCTGTCACACTCAGTCTCTGTGTGTTTCCTGTCACTCTCAGCCTCTGTGTGTTTCCTGTCACTCTCGGTCCCCGTGTGTTTCCTGTCACTCTCAGTGTCTGTGTGTTTCCTGTCACTCTCAGTCCCAGTGTGTTTACTGTCATTATCAGTCCCCGTGTGTTTCCTGTCACTCTCAGTCTCTGTCTGTTTCCTGTCACACTCAGTCTCAGTGTGTTTTCTGTCACTCTCAGTCCCCGTGTTTTTCCTGTCATTCTCAGTCTCTGTGTGTTTCCTATCACTCTCAGTCTCTGTGTGTTTCCTGTCACTCTCAGTCCCCGTGTGTTTCCTGTCACTCTCAGTCTCTGTGTGTTTCCTGTCACTCTCAGTCTCTGTGTGTTTCCTGTCACTCTCGGTCTCTGTGTGTTTCCTGCCACTCTCGGTCTCCGTGTGTTTCCTGTCACTCTCAGTCTCTGTGTGTTTCCTGTCACTCTCAGTCTCTGTTTGTTTCCTGTCACTCTCAGTCTCTGTGTGTTTCCTGTCACTCTCAGTCTCTGTGTGTTTCCTGTCATTCTCGGTCCTCGTGTGTTTCCTGTCACTGTCAGTCTCTGTGTGTTTCCTGTCACTCTCTGTCTCTGTGTGTTTCCTGTCACTCTTAGTGCCCGTGTGTTTCCTGTCACTCTCAGTCCCGGTGTGTTTCCTGTCACTCTTGGTCCTCGTGTGTTTCCTGTCACTCTCAGTCCCCGTGTCTTTCCTGTCACTCTCAGTCTCTGTGTGTTTCCTGTCACTCTCCGTCCCCGTGTGTTTCCTGTCACTCTCAGTCCCTGTGTGTTTCCTGTCACTCTCGGTTCCCGTGTGTTTCCTGTCACCCTCAGTCTCTGTGTGTTTCCTGTCACTCTCGGTTCCCGTGTGTTTCCTGTCACTCTCAGTCCCCCTGTGTTTCCTGTCACTCTCAGTCTCTGTGTGTTTCCTGTCACTCTCAGCCCCCGTGTGTTTCCTGTCACTCTCAGTCTCTGTGTATTTCCTGTCACTCTCAGTCCCCGTGTGTTTCCTGTCACTCTCGGTTCCCGTGTGTTTCCTGTCACTCTCAGTCCCCGTGTGTTTCCTGTCACTCTCAGTCCCCGTGTGTTTCCTGTCACTCTCAGTCTCTCTGTGTTTCCTGTCACTCTCGGTTCCCGTGTGTTTCCTGTCACTCTCAGTCCCCGTGTGTTTCCTGTCACTCTCAGTCTCTGTGTGTTTCCTGTCACTCTCAGTCCCCTTGTGTTTCCTGTCACTCTCAGTCCCCGTGTGTTTCCTGTCACTCTCAGTCTCTGTGTGTTTCCTGTCACTCTCAGTCTCTGTGTGTTTCCTGTCATTCTCAGTCCCCGTGTGTTTCCTGTCACTCTCAGTCTCTGTGTGTTTCCTGTCACACTCAGTCTCTGTGTGTTTTCTGTCACTCTCAGTCCCCGTGTTTTTCCTGTCATTCTCAGTCTATGTGTGTTTCCTATCACTCTCAGTCTCTGTGTGTTTCCTGTCACTCTCAGTCCCCGTGTGTTTCCTGTCACTCTCAGTCTCTGTGTGTTTCCTGTCACTCTCAGTCTCTGTGTGTTTCCTGTCACTCTCGGTCTCTGTGTGTTTCCTGCCACTCTCGGTCTCCGTGTGTTTCCTGTCACTCTCAGTCTCTGTGTGTTTCCTGTCACTCTCAGTCTCTGTTTGTTTCCTGTCACTCTCAGTCTCTGTGTGTTTCCTGTCACTCTCAGTCTCTGTGTGTTTCCTGTCATTCTCGGTCCTCGTGTGTTTCCTGTCACGCTCAGTCTCTGTGTGTTTCCTGTCACTCTCTGTCTCTGTGTGTTTCCTGTCACTCTCAGTCCCCGTGTGTTTCCTGTCACTCTCAGTCCCGGTGTGTTTCCTGTCACTCTTGGTCCTCGTGTGTTTCCTGTCACTCTCAGTCCCCGTGTCTTTCCTGTCACTCTCAGTCTCTGTGTGTTTCCTGTCACTCTCCATCCCCGTGTGTTTCCTGTCACTCTCAGTCCCTGTGTGTTTCCTGTCACTCTCGGTTCCCGTGTGTTTCCTGTCACTCTCAGTCCCCGTGTGTTTCATGTCACTCTCGGTTCCCGTGTGTTTCCTGTCACCCTCAGTCTCTGTGTGTTTCCTGTCACTCTCGGTTCCCGTGTGTTTGCTGTCACTCTCAGTCCCCCTGTGTTTCCTGTCACTCTCAGTCTCTGTGTGTTTCCTGTCACTCTCAGCCCCCGTGTGTTTCCTGTCACTCTCAGTCTCTTTGTGTTTCCTGTCACTCTCAGTCCCTGTGTATTTCCTGTCACTCTCAGTCCCCGTGTGTTTCCTGTCACTCTCGGTTCCCGTGTGTTTCCTGTCACTCTCAGTCCCCGTGTGTTTCCGGTCACTCTCAGTCCCCGTGTGTTTCCTGTCACTCTCAGTCTCTGTGTGTTTCCTGTCACTCTCGGTTCCCGTGTGTTTCCTGTCACTCTCAGTCTCCGTGTGTTTCCTGTCACTCTCAGTCTCTGTGTGTTTCCTGTCACTCTCAGTCCCCTTGTGTTTCCTGTCACTCTCAGTCCCCGTGTGTTTCCTGTCACTCTCAGTCTCTGTGTGTTTCCTGTCACTCTCAGTCTCTGTGTGTTTCCTGTCACTCTCAGTCTCTGTGTGTTTCCTGTCACTCTCGGTTCCCGTGTGTTTCCTGTCACTCTCAGTCTCTGTGTGTTTCCTGTCACTCTCAATCTCTGTGTGTTTCCTGTCACTCTCAGTCCCCGTGTGTTTCCTGTCACTCTCAGTCTCTGTGTGTTTCCTGTCACTCTCGGTTCCCGTGTGTTTCCTGTCACTCTCAATCCCCGTGTGTTTCCTGTCACTCTCAGTCTCTGTGTGTTTCCTGTCACTCTCGGTTCCCGTGTGTTTCCTGTCACTCTCAATCCCCGTGTGTTTCCTGTCACTCTCAGTCTCTGTGTGTTTCCTGGCACTCTCAGTCTCTGTGTGTTTCCTGTCACTCTCAGTCTCTATGTCTTTCCTGTCACTCTCAGTCTCTGTGTGTTTCCTGTCACTCACAGGCTCTGTGTGTTTCCTGTCACTCTCAGCCCCCGTGTGTTTCCTGTCACTCTCAGTCTCTGTGTGTTTCCTGTCACTCTCGGTTCCCGTGTGTTTCCTGTCACTCTCGGTTCCCGTGTGTTTCCTGTCACTCTCAGTCCCCGTGTGTTTCCTGTCACTCTCGGTTCCCGTGTGTTTCCTGTCACTCTCAGTCCCCGTGTGTTTCCTGTCACTCTCGGTTCCCGTGTGTTTCCTGTCACTCTCGGTCCCCGTGTGTTTCCTGTCATTCTCAGTCCCCGTGTGTTTCCTGTCACTCTCGGTTCCCGTGTGTTTCATGTCACTCTCGGTTCCCGTGTGTTTCCTGTCACTCTCAGTCCCCGTGTGTTTCCTGTCACTCTCGGTTCCCGTGTGTTTCCTGTCACTCTCAGTCCCCGTGTGTTTCCTGTCACTCTCGGTTCCCGTGTGTTTCCTGTCACTCTCGGTGGCCGTGTGTTTCCTGTCATTCTCAGTCCCCGTGTGTTTCCTGTCACTCTCGGTTCCCGTGTGTTTCCTGTCACTCTCGGTTCCCGTGTGTTTCCTGTCACTCTCAGTCCCCGCGTGTTTCCTGTCGTTCTCAGTCGCGTGTGTTTCCTGTCACTCTCGGTTCCCGTGCGTTTCCTGTCACTCTCGGTTCCCGTGTGTTTCCTGTCACTCTCAGTCTCTGTGTGTTTCCTGTCACTCTCAGTCTCTGTGTGTTTCCTGTCACTCTCAGTCTCTGTGTGTTTCCAGTCACTCTCAGTCTCTGTGTGTTTCCTGTCACTCTCAGTCTCTGTGTGTTTCCTGTCACTCTCAGTCTCTATGTCTTTCCTGTCACTCTCAGTCTCTGTGTGTTTCCTGTCACTCACAGTCTCTGTGTGTTTCCTGTCACTCTCAGCCCCCGTGTGTTTCCTGTCACTCTCAGTCTCTGTGTGTTTCCTTTCACTCTCGGTTCCCGTGTGTTTCCTGTCACTCTCGGTTCCCGTGTGTTTCCTGTCACTCTCAGTCCCCGTGTGTTTCCTGTCACTCTCGGTTCCCGTGTGTTTCCTGTCACTCTCAGTCCCCGTGTGTTTCCTGTCACTCTCGGTTCCCGTGTGTTTCCTGTCACTCTCGGTCCCCGTGTGTTTCCTGTCATTCAGTCCCCGTGTGTTTCCTGTCACTCTCGGTTCCCGTGTGTTTCCTGTCACACTCGGTTCCCGTGTATTTCCTGTCACTCTCAGTCCCCGCGTGTTTCCTGTCATTCTCAGTCGCGTGTGTTTCCTGTCACTCTCGGTTCCCGTGCGTTTCCTGTCACTCTCGGTTCCCGTGTGTTTCCTGTCACTCTCAGTCCCCGTGTGTTTCCTGTCACTCTCAGTCTCTGTGTGTTTCCTGTCACTCTCAGTCTCTGTGTGTTTCCTGTCACTCTCCGTCCCCGTGTGTTTCATGTCACTCTCCGTCTCTGTGTGTTTCCTGTCACTCTCAGTCTCTGTATATTTCCTGTCACTCTCAGTCCCCGTGTTTTTCCTGTCACACTCGGTTCCCGTGTGTTTCCTGTCACTCTCAGTCCCCGTGTGTTTCCTGTCACTCTCGGTTCCCGTGTGTTTCCTGTCACTCTCAGTCTCTGTGTGTTTCCTGTCACTCTCAGTCTCTGTGTGTTTCCTGTCACTCTCGGTTCCCGTGTGTTTCCTGTCACTCTCAGTCCCCGTGTGTTTCCTGTCACGCTCGGTTCCCGTGTGTTCCCTGTCACTCTCAGTCCCCGTGTGTTTCCTGTCACTCTCGGTTCCCGTGTGTTTCCTGTCACTCTCGGTCCCTGTGTGTTTCCTGTCATTCTCAGTCCCCGTGTGTTTCCTGTCACTCTCGGTTCCCGTGTGTTTCCTGTCACTCTCGGTTCCCGTGTGTTTCCTGTCACTCTCAGTCCCCGCGTGTTTCCTGTCATTCTCAGTCGCGTGTGTTTCCTGTCACTCTCGGTTCCCGTGCGTTTCCTGTCACTCTCGGTTCCCGTGTGTTTCCTGTCACTCTCAGTCCCCGTGTGTTTCCTGTCACTCTCAGTCTCTGTGTGTTTCCTGTCACTCTCAGTCTCTGTGTGTTTCCTGTCACTCTCAGTCCCCGTGTGTTTCCTGTCACTCTCAGTCTCTGTGTGTTTCCTGTCACTCTCAGTCTCTGTGTATTTCCTGTCACTCTCAGTCCCCGTGTGTTTCCTGTCACTTTCGGTTCCCGTGTGTTTCCTGTCACTCTCAGTCCCCGTGTGTTTCCTGTCACTCTCGGTTCCCGTGTGTTTCCTGTCACTCGCAGTCTCTGTGTGTTTCCTGTCACTCTCAGTCTCTGTGTGTTTCCTGTCACTCTCAGTCTCTGTGTGTTTCCTGTCACTCTCGGTTCCCGTGTGTTTCCTGTCACTCTCAGTCTCTGTGTGTTTCCTGTCATTCTCGGTCCTCGTGTGTTTCCTGTCACTCTCAGTCTCTGTGTGTTTCCTGTCACTCTCAGTCTCTGTGTGTTTCCTGTCAATCTCGGTTCCCGTGTGTTTCCTGTCACTCTCAGTCTCTGTGTGCTTCCTGTCGCTCTCAGTCCCCTCGTGTTTCCTGTCACTCTCGGATCCCGTGTGTTTCCTGTCACTCTCAGCCTCTGTGTGTTTCCTGTCACACTCAGTCTCTGTGTGTTTCCTGTCACTCTCAGTCTCTGTGTGTTTCCTGTCACTCTCGGTTCCCATGTGTTTCCTGTCACTCTCAGCCTCTGTGTGTTTCCTGTCACACTCAGTCTCTGTGTGTTTCCTGTCACTCTCAGCCTCTGTGTGTTTCCTGTCACTCTCGGTCCCCGTGTGTTTCCTGTCACTCTCAGTGTCTGTGTGTTTCCTGTCACTCTCAGTCCCCGTGTGTTTCCTGTCATTCTCAGTCCCCGTGTGTTTCCTGTCACTCTCAGTCTCTGTGTGTTTCCTGTCACACTCAGTCTCTGTGTGTTTTCTGTCACTCTCAGTCCCCGTGTTTTTCCTGTCATTCTCAGTCTCTGTGTGTTTCCTATCACTCTCAGTCTCTGTGTGTTTCCTGTCACTCTCAGTCCCCGTGTGTTTCCTGTCACTCTCAGTCTCTGTGTGTTTCCTGTCACTCTCAGTCTCTGTGTGTTTCCTGTCACTCTCGGTCTCTGTGTGTTTCCTGCCACTCTCGGTCTCCGTGTGTTTCCTGTCACTCTCAGTCTCTGTGTGTTTCCTGTCACTCTCAGTCTCTGTTTGTTTCCTGTCACTCTCAGTCTCTGTGTGTTTCCTGTCACTCTCAGTCTCTGTGTGTTTCCTGTCATTCTCGGTCCTCGTGTGTTTCCTGTCACTCTCAGTCTCTGTGTGTTTCCTGTCACTCTCTGTCTCTGTGTGTTTCCTGTCACTCTTAGTCCCCGTGTGTTTCCTGTCACTCTCAGTCCCGGTGTGTTTCCTGTCACTCTTGGTCCTCGTGTGTTTCCTGTCACTCTCAGTCCCCGTGTCTTTCCTGTCACTCCCAGTCTCTGTGTGTTTCCTGTCACTCTCCGTCCCCGTGTGTTTCCTGTCACTCTCAGTCCCTGTGTGTTTCCTGTCACTCTCGGTTCCCGTGTGTTTCCTGTCACCCTCAGTCTCTGTGTGTTTCCTGTCACTCTCGGTTCCCGTGTGTTTCCTGTCACTCTCAGTCCCCCTGTGTTTCCTGTCACTCTCAGTCTCTGTGTGTTTCCTGTCACTCTCAGCCCCCGTGTGTTTCCTGTCACTCTCAGTCTCTGTGTATTTCCTGTCACTCTCAGTCCCCGTGTGTTTCCTGTCACTCTCGGTTCCCGTGTGTTTCCTGTCACTCTCAGTCCACGTGTGTTTCCTGTCACTCTCAGTCTCTCTGTGTTTCCTGTCACTCTCGGTTCCCGTGTGTTTCCTGTCACTCTCAGTCCCCGTGTGTTACCTGTCACTCTCAGTCTCTGTGTGTTTCCTGTCACTCTCAGTCCCCTTGTGTTTCCTGTCACTCTCAGTCCCCGTGTGTTTCCTGTCACTCTCAGTCTCTGTGTGTTTCCTGTCACTCTCAGTCTCTGTGTATTTCCTGTCACTCTCAGTCCCCGTGTGTTTCCTGTCACTTTCGGTTCCCGTGTGTTTCCTGTCACTCTCAGCCCCCGTGTGTTTCCTGTCACTCTCGGTTCCCGTGTGTTTCCTGTCACTCTCAGTCTCTGTGTGTTTCCTGTCACTCTCAGTCTCTGTGTGTTTCCTGTCAATCTCGGTTCCCGTGTGTTTCCTGTCACTCTCAGTCTCTGTGTGCTTCCTGTCGCTCTCAGTCCCCTCGTGTTTCCTGTCACTCTCGGTTCCCGTGTGTTTCCTGTCACTCTCAGCCTCTGTGTGTTTCCTGTCACACTCAGTCTCTGTGTGTTTCCTGTCACTCTCAGTCTCTGTGTGTTTCCTGTCACTCTCGGTTCCCATGTGTTTCCTGTCACTCTCAGCCTCTGTGTGTTTCCTGTCACACTCAGTCTCTGTGTGTTTCCTGTCACTCTCAGCCTCTGTGTGTTTCCTGTCACTCTCGGTCCCCGTGTGTTTCCTGTCACTCTCAGTGTCTGTGTGTTTCCTGTCACTCTCAGTCCCAGTGTGTTTACTGTCATTATCAGTCCCCGTGTGTTTCCTGTCACTCTCAGTCTCTGTCTGTTTCCTGTCACACTCAGTCTCAGTGTGTTTTCTGTCACTCTCAGTCCCCGTGTTTTTCCTGTCATTCTCAGTCTCTGTGTGTTTCCTATCACTCTCAGTCTCTGTGTGTTTCCTGTCACTCTCAGTCCCCGTGTGTTTCCTGTCACTCTCAGTCTCTGTGTGTTTCCTGTCACTCTCAGTCTCTGTGTGTTTCCTGTCACTCTCGGTCTCTGTGTGTTTCCTGCCACTCTCGGTCTCCGTGTGTTTCCTGTCACTCTCAGTCTCTGTGTGTTTCCTGTCACTCTCAGTCTCTGTTTGTTTCCTGTCACTCTCAGTCTCTGTGTGTTTCCTGTCACTCTCAGTCTCTGTGTGTTTCCTGTCATTCTCGGTCCTCGTGTGTTTCCTGTCACTGTCAGTCTCTGTGTGTTTCCTGTCACTCTCTGTCTCTGTGTGTTTCCTGTCACTCTTAGTGCCCGTGTGTTTCCTGTCACTCTCAGTCCCGGTGTGTTTCCTGTCACTCTTGGTCCTCGTGTGTTTCCTGTCACTCTCAGTCCCCGTGTCTTTCCTGTCACTCTCAGTCTCTGTGTGTTTCCTGTCACTCTCCGTCCCCGTGTGTTTCCTGTCACTCTCAGTCCCTGTGTGTTTCCTGTCACTCTCGGTTCCCGTGTGTTTCCTGTCACCCTCAGTCTCTGTGTGTTTCCTGTCACTCTCGGTTCCCGTGTGTTTCCTGTCACTCTCAGTCCCCCTGTGTTTCCTGTCACTCTCAGTCTCTGTGTGTTTCCTGTCACTCTCAGCCCCCGTGTGTTTCCTGTCACTCTCAGTCTCTGTGTATTTCCTGTCACTCTCAGTCCCCGTGTGTTTCCTGTCACTCTCGGTTCCCGTGTGTTTCCTGTCACTCTCAGTCCCCGTGTGTTTCCTGTCACTCTCAGTCCCCGTGTGTTTCCTGTCACTCTCAGTCTCTCTGTGTTTCCTGTCACTCTCGGTTCCCGTGTGTTTCCTGTCACTCTCAGTCCCCGTGTGTTTCCTGTCACTCTCAGTCTCTGTGTGTTTCCTGTCACTCTCAGTCCCCTTGTGTTTCCTGTCACTCTCAGTCCCCGTGTGTTTCCTGTCACTCTCAGTCTCTGTGTGTTTCCTGTCACTCTCAGTCTCTGTGTGTTTCCTGTCATTCTCAGTCCCCGTGTGTTTCCTGTCACTCTCAGTCTCTGTGTGTTTCCTGTCACACTCAGTCTCTGTGTGTTTTCTGTCACTCTCAGTCCCCGTGTTTTTCCTGTCATTCTCAGTCTATGTGTGTTTCCTATCACTCTCAGTCTCTGTGTGTTTCCTGTCACTCTCAGTCCCCTTGTGTTTCCTGTCACTCTCAGTCCCCGTGTCTTTCCTGTCACTCCCAGTCTCTGTGTGTTTCCTGTCACTCTCCGTCCCCGTGTGTTTCCTGTCACTCTCAGTCCCTGTGTGTTTCCTGTCACTCTCGGTTCCCGTGTGTTTCCTGTCACCCTCAGTCTCTGTGTGTTTCCTGTCACTCTCGGTTCCCGTGTGTTTCCTGTCACTCTCAGTCCCCCTGTGTTTCCTGTCACTCTCAGTCTCTGTGTGTTTCCTGTCACTCTCAGCCCCCGTGTGTTTCCTGTCACTCTCAGTCTCTGTGTATTTCCTGTCACTCTCAGTCCCCGTGTGTTTCCTGTCACTCTCGGTTCCCGTGTGTTTCCTGTCACTCTCAGTCCACGTGTGTTTCCTGTCACTCTCAGTCTCTCTGTGTTTCCTGTCACTCTCGGTTCCCGTGTGTTTCCTGTCACTCTCAGTCCCCGTGTGTTACCTGTCACTCTCAGTCTCTGTGTGTTTCCTGTCACTCTCAGTCCCCTTGTGTTTCCTGTCACTCTCAGTCCCCGTGTGTTTCCTGTCACTCTCAGTCTCTGTGTGTTTCCTGTCACTCTCAGTCTCTGTGTATTTCCTGTCACTCTCAGTCCCCGTGTGTTTCCTGTCACTTTCGGTTCCCGTGTGTTTCCTGTCACTCTCAGCCCCCGTGTGTTTCCTGTCACTCTCGGTTCCCGTGTGTTTCCTGTCACTCTCAGTCTCTGTGTGTTTCCTGTCACTCTCAGTCTCTGTGTGTTTCCTGTCAATCTCGGTTCCCGTGTGTTTCCTGTCACTCTCAGTCTCTGTGTGCTTCCTGTCGCTCTCAGTCCCCTCGTGTTTCCTGTCACTCTCGGTTCCCGTGTGTTTCCTGTCACTCTCAGCCTCTGTGTGTTTCCTGTCACACTCAGTCTCTGTGTGTTTCCTGTCACTCTCAGTCTCTGTGTGTTTCCTGTCACTCTCGGTTCCCATGTGTTTCCTGTCACTCTCAGCCTCTGTGTGTTTCCTGTCACACTCAGTCTCTGTGTGTTTCCTGTCACTCTCAGCCTCTGTGTGTTTCCTGTCACTCTCGGTCCCCGTGTGTTTCCTGTCACTCTCAGTGTCTGTGTGTTTCCTGTCACTCTCAGTCCCAGTGTGTTTACTGTCATTATCAGTCCCCGTGTGTTTCCTGTCACTCTCAGTCTCTGTCTGTTTCCTGTCACACTCAGTCTCAGTGTGTTTTCTGTCACTCTCAGTCCCCGTGTTTTTCCTGTCATTCTCAGTCTCTGTGTGTTTCCTATCACTCTCAGTCTCTGTGTGTTTCCTGTCACTCTCAGTCCCCGTGTGTTTCCTGTCACTCTCAGTCTCTGTGTGTTTCCTGTCACTCTCAGTCTCTGTGTGTTTCCTGTCACTCTCGGTCTCTGTGTGTTTCCTGCCACTCTCGGTCTCCGTGTGTTTCCTGTCACTCTCAGTCTCTGTGTGTTTCCTGTCACTCTCAGTCTCTGTTTGTTTCCTGTCACTCTCAGTCTCTGTGTGTTTCCTGTCACTCTCAGTCTCTGTGTGTTTCCTGTCATTCTCGGTCCTCGTGTGTTTCCTGTCACTGTCAGTCTCTGTGTGTTTCCTGTCACTCTCTGTCTCTGTGTGTTTCCTGTCACTCTTAGTGCCCGTGTGTTTCCTGTCACTCTCAGTCCCGGTGTGTTTCCTGTCACTCTTGGTCCTCGTGTGTTTCCTGTCACTCTCAGTCCCCGTGTCTTTCCTGTCACTCTCAGTCTCTGTGTGTTTCCTGTCACTCTCCGTCCCCGTGTGTTTCCTGTCACTCTCAGTCCCTGTGTGTTTCCTGTCACTCTCGGTTCCCGTGTGTTTCCTGTCACCCTCAGTCTCTGTGTGTTTCCTGTCACTCTCGGTTCCCGTGTGTTTCCTGTCACTCTCAGTCCCCCTGTGTTTCCTGTCACTCTCAGTCTCTGTGTGTTTCCTGTCACTCTCAGCCCCCGTGTGTTTCCTGTCACTCTCAGTCTCTGTGTATTTCCTGTCACTCTCAGTCCCCGTGTGTTTCCTGTCACTCTCGGTTCCCGTGTGTTTCCTGTCACTCTCAGTCCCCGTGTGTTTCCTGTCACTCTCAGTCCCCGTGTGTTTCCTGTCACTCTCAGTCTCTCTGTGTTTCCTGTCACTCTCGGTTCCCGTGTGTTTCCTGTCACTCTCAGTCCCCGTGTGTTTCCTGTCACTCTCAGTCTCTGTGTGTTTCCTGTCACTCTCAGTCCCCTTGTGTTTCCTGTCACTCTCAGTCCCCGTGTGTTTCCTGTCACTCTCAGTCTCTGTGTGTTTCCTGTCACTCTCAGTCTCTGTGTGTTTCCTGTCATTCTCAGTCCCCGTGTGTTTCCTGTCACTCTCAGTCTCTGTGTGTTTCCTGTCACACTCAGTCTCTGTGTGTTTTCTGTCACTCTCAGTCCCCGTGTTTTTCCTGTCATTCTCAGTCTATGTGTGTTTCCTATCACTCTCAGTCTCTGTGTGTTTCCTGTCACTCTCAGTCCCCGTGTGTTTCCTGTCACTCTCAGTCTCTGTGTGTTTCCTGTCACTCTCAGTCTCTGTGTGTTTCCTGTCACTCTCGGTCTCTGTGTGTTTCCTGCCACTCTCGGTCTCCGTGTGTTTCCTGTCACTCTCAGTCTCTGTGTGTTTCCTGTCACTCTCAGTCTCTGTTTGTTTCCTGTCACTCTCAGTCTCTGTGTGTTTCCTGTCACTCTCAGTCTCTGTGTGTTTCCTGTCATTCTCGGTCCTCGTGTGTTTCCTGTCACGCTCAGTCTCTGTGTGTTTCCTGTCACTCTCTGTCTCTGTGTGTTTCCTGTCACTCTCAGTCCCCGTGTGTTTCCTGTCACTCTCAGTCCCGGTGTGTTTCCTGTCACTCTTGGTCCTCGTGTGTTTCCTGTCACTCTCAGTCCCCGTGTCTTTCCTGTCACTCTCAGTCTCTGTGTGTTTCCTGTCACTCTCCATCCCCGTGTGTTTCCTGTCACTCTCAGTCCCTGTGTGTTTCCTGTCACTCTCGGTTCCCGTGTGTTTCCTGTCACTCTCAGTCCCCGTGTGTTTCCTGTCACTCTCGGTTCCCGTGTGTTTCCTGTCACCCTCAGTCTCTGTGTGTTTCCTGTCACTCTCGGTTCCCGTGTGTTTGCTGTCACTCTCAGTCCCCCTGTGTTTCCTGTCACTCTCAGTCTCTGTGTGTTTCCTGTCACTCTCAGCCCCCGTGTGTTTCCTGTCACTCTCAGTCTCTTTGTGTTTCCTGTCACTCTCAGTCCCTGTGTATTTCCTGTCACTCTCAGTCCCCGTGTGTTTCCTGTCACTCTCGGTTCCCGTGTGTTTCCTGTCACTCTCAGTCCCCGTGTGTTTCCGGTCACTCTCAGTCCCCGTGTGTTTCCTGTCACTCTCAGTCTCTGTGTGTTTCCTGTCACTCTCGGTTCCCGTGTGTTTCCTGTCACTCTCAGTCTCCGTGATTTTCCTGTCACTCTCAGTCTCTGTGTGTTTCCTGTCACTCTCAGTCCCCTTGTGTTTCCTGTCACTCTCAGTCCCCGTGTGTTTCCTGTCACTCTCAGTCTCTGTGTGTTTCCTGTCACTCTCAGTCTCTGTGTGTTTCCTGTCACTCTCAGTCTCTGTGTGTTTCCTGTCACTCTCGGTTCCCGTGTGTTTCCTGTCACTCTCAGTCTCTGTGTGTTTCCTGTCACTCTCAATCTCTGTGTGTTTCCTGTCACTCTCAGTCCCCGTGTGTTTCCTGTCACTCTCAGTCTCTGTGTGTTTCCTGTCACTCTCGGTTCCCGTGTGTTTCCTGTCACTCTCAATCCCCGTGTGTTTCCTGTCACTCTCAGTCTCTGTGTGTTTCCTGTCACTCTCGGTTCCCGTGTGTTTCCTGTCACTCTCAATCCCCGTGTGTTTCCTGTCACTCTCAGTCTCTGTGTGTTTCCTGTCACTCTCAGTCTCTATGTCTTTCCTGTCACTCTCAGTCTCTGTGTGTTTCCTGTCACTCACAGGCTCTGTGTGTTTCCTGTCACTCTCAGCCCCCGTGTGTTTCCTGTCACTCTCAGTCTCTGTGTGTTTCCTGTCACTCTCGGTTCCCGTGTGTTTCCTGTCACTCTCGGTTCCCGTGTGTTTCCTGTCACTCTCAGTCCCCGTGTGTTTCCTGTCACTCTCGGTTCCCGTGTGTTTCCTGTCACTCTCAGTCCCCGTGTGTTTCCTGTCACTCTCGGTTCCCGTGTGTTTCCTGTCACTCTCGGTCCCCGTGTGTTTCCTGTCATTCTCAGTCCCCGTGTGTTTCCTGTCACTCTCGGTTCCCGTGTGTTTCATGTCACTCTCGGTTCCCGTGTGTTTCCTGTCACTCTCAGTCCCCGTGTGTTTCCTGTCACTCTCGGTTCCCGTGTGTTTCCTGTCACTCTCAGTCCCCGTGTGTTTCCTGTCACTCTCGGTTCCCGTGTGTTTCCTGTCACTCTCGGTGGCCGTGTGTTTCCTGTCATTCTCAGTCCCCGTGTGTTTCCTGTCACTCTCGGTTCCCGTGTGTTTCCTGTCACTCTCGGTTCCCGTGTGTTTCCTGTCACTCTCAGTCCCCGCGTGTTTCCTGTCGTTCTCAGTCGCGTGTGTTTCCTGTCACTCTCGGTTCCCGTGCGTTTCCTGTCACTCTCGGTTCCCGTGTGTTTCCTGTCACTCTCAGTCTCTGTGTGTTTCCTGTCACTCTCAGTCTCTGTGTGTTTCCTGTCACTCTCAGTCTCTGTGTGTTTCCTGTCACTCTCAGTCTCTGTGTGTTTCCTGTCACTCTCAGTCTCTGTGTGTTTCCTGTCACTCTCAGTCCCCGTGTGTTTCCTGTCACTCTCAGTCCCCGTGTGTTTCCTGTCACTCTCAGTCTCTGTGTGTTTCCTGTCACTCTCAGTCTCTGTGTGTTTCCTGTCACTCTCAGTCCCCGTGTGTTTCCTGTCACTCTGAGTCTCTGTGTGTTTCCTGTCACTCTCAGTCTCTGTGTATTTCCTGTCACTCTCAGTCCCCGTGTGTTTCCTGTCACTCTCGGTTCCCGTGTGTTTCCTGTCACTCTCAGTCCCCGTGTGTTTCCTGTCACTCTCGGTTCCCGTGTGTTTCCTGTCACTCTAAGTCTCTGTGTGTTTCCTGTCACTCTCAGTCTCTGTGTGTTTCCTGTCACTCTCAGTCTCTGTGTGTTTCCTGTCACTCTCGTTTCCCGTGTGTTTCCTGTCACTCTCAGTCTCTGTGTGTTTCCTGTCATTCTCGGTCCTCGTGTGTTTCCTGTCACTCTCAGTCTCTGTGTGTTTCCTGTCACTCTCAGTCTCTGTGTGTTTCCTGTCAATCTCGGTTCCCGTGTGTTTCCTGTCACTCTCAGTCTCTGTGTGCTTCCTGTCGCTCTCAGTCCCCTCGTGTTTCCTGTCACTCTCGGTTCCCGTGTGTTTCCTGTCACTCTCAGCCTCTGTGTGTTTCCTGTCACACTCAGTCTCTGTGTGTTTCCTGTCACTCTCAGTCTCTGTGTGTTTCCTGTTACTCTCGGATCCCATGTGTTTCCTGTCACTCTCAGCCTCTGTGTGTTTCCTGTCACACTCAGTCTCTGTGTGTTTCCTGTCACTCTCAGTCTCTGTGTGTTTCCTGTCACTCTCGGTCCCCGTGTGTTTCCTGTCACTCTCAGTCTCTGTGTGTTTCCTGTCACTCTCAGTCCCCGTGTGTTTCCTGTCATTCTCAGTCCCCGTGTGTTTCCTGTCACTCTCAGTCTCTGTGTGTTTCCTGTCACTCTTAGCCCCCGTGTGTTTCCTGTCACTCTCAGTCTCTGTGTATTTCCTGTCACTCTCAGTCCCCGTGTGTTTCCTGTCACTCTCGGTTCCCGTGTGTTTCCTGTCACTCTCAGTCCCCGTGTGTTTCCTGTCACTCTCAGTCCCCGTGTGTTTCCTGTCACTCTCAGTCTCTCTGTGTTTCCTGTCACTCTCGGTTCCCGTGTGTTTCCTGTCACTCTCAGTCCCCGTGTGTTTCCTGTCACTCTCAGTCTCTGTGTGTTTCCTGTCACTCTCAGTCCCCTTGTGTTTCCTGTCACTCTCAGTCCCCGTGTGTTTCCTGTCACTCTCAGTCTCTGTGTGTTTCCTGTCACTCTCAGTCTCTGTGTGTTTCCTGTCATTCTCAGTCCCCGTGTGTTTCCTGTCACTCTCAGTCTCTGTGTGTTTCCTGTCACACTCAGTCTCTGTGTGTTTTCTGTCACTCTCAGTCCCCGTGTTTTTCCTGTCATTCTCAGTCTATGTGTGTTTCCTATCACTCTCAGTCTCTGTGTGTTTCCTGTCACTCTCAGTCCCCATGTGTTTCCTGTCACTCTCAGTCTCTGTGTGTTTCCTGTCACTCTCAGTCTCTGTGTGTTTCCTGTCACTCTCGGTCTCTGTGTGTTTCCTGCCACTCTCGGTCTCCGTGTGTTTCCTGTCACTCTCAGTCTCTGTGTGTTTCCTGTCACTCTCAGTCTCTGTTTGTTTCCTGTCACTCTCAGTCTCTGTGTGTTTCCTGTCACTCTCAGTCTCTGTGTGTTTCCTGTCATTCTCGGTCCTCGTGTGTTTCCTGTCACGCTCAGTCTCTGTGTGTTTCCTGTCACTCTCTGTCTCTGTGTGTTTCCTGTCACTCTCAGTCCCCGTGTGTTTCCTGTCACTCTCAGTCCCGGTGTGTTTCCTGTCACTCTTGGTCCTCGTGTGTTTCCTGTCACTCTCAGTCCCCGTGTCTTTCCTGTCACTCTCAGTCTCTGTGTGTTTCCTGTCACTCTCCATCCCCGTGTGTTTCCTGTCACTCTCAGTCCCTGTGTGTTTCCTGTCACTCTCGGTTCCCGTGTGTTTCCTGTCACTCTCAGTCCCCGTGTGTTTCCTGTCACTCTCGGTTCCCGTGTGTTTCCTGTCACCCTCAGTCTCTGTGTGTTTCCTGTCACTCTCGGTTCCCGTGTGTTTGCTGTCACTCTCAGTCCCCCTGTGTTTCCTGTCACTCTCAGTCTCTGTGTGTTTCCTGTCACTCTCAGCCCCCGTGTGTTTCCTGTCACTCTCAGTCTCTTTGTGTTTCCTGTCACTCTCAGTCCCTGTGTATTTCCTGTCACTCTCAGTCCCCGTGTGTTTCCTGTCACTCTCGGTTCCCGTGTGTTTCCTGTCACTCTCAGTCCCCGTGTGTTTCCGGTCACTCTCAGTCCCCGTGTGTTTCCTGTCACTCTCAGTCTCTGTGTGTTTCCTGTCACTCTCGGTTCCCGTGTGTTTCCTGTCACTCTCAGTCTCCGTGTGTTTCCTGTCACTCTCAGTCTCTGTGTGTTTCCTGTCACTCTCAGTCCCCTTGTGTTTCCTGTCACTCTCAGTCCCCGTGTGTTTCCTGTCACTCTCAGTCTCTGTGTGTTTCCTGTCACTCTCAGTCTCTGTGTGTTTCCTGTCACTCTCAGTCTCTGTGTGTTTCCTGTCACTCTCGGTTCCCGTGTGTTTCCTGTCACTCTCAGTCTCTGTGTGTTTCCTGTCACTCTCAATCTCTGTGTGTTTCCTGTCACTCTCAGTCCCCGTGTGTTTCCTGTCACTCTCAGTCTCTGTGTGTTTCCTGTCACTCTCGGTTCCCGTGTGTTTCCTGTCACTCTCAATCCCCGTGTGTTTCCTGTCACTCTCAGTCTCTGTGTGTTTCCTGTCACTCTCGGTTCCCGTGTGTTTCCTGTCACTCTCAATCCCCGTGTGTTTCCTGTCACTCTCAGTCTCTGTGTGTTTCCTGGCACTCTCAGTCTCTGTGTGTTTCCTGTCACTCTCAGTCTCTATGTCTTTCCTGTCACTCTCAGTCTCTGTGTGTTTCCTGTCACTCACAGGCTCTGTGTGTTTCCTGTCACTCTCAGCCCCCGTGTGTTTCCTGTCACTCTCAGTCTCTGTGTGTTTCCTGTCACTCTCGGTTCCCGTGTGTTTCCTGTCACTCTCGGTTCCCGTGTGTTTCCTGTCACTCTCAGTCCCCGTGTGTTTCCTGTCACTCTCGGTTCCCGTGTGTTTCCTGTCACTCTCAGTCCCCGTGTGTTTCCTGTCACTCTCGGTTCCCGTGTGTTTCCTGTCACTCTCGGTCCCCGTGTGTTTCCTGTCATTCTCAGTCCCCGTGTGTTTCCTGTCACTCTCGGTTCCCGTGTGTTTCATGTCACTCTCGGTTCCCGTGTGTTTCCTGTCACTCTCAGTCCCCGTGTGTTTCCTGTCACTCTCGGTTCCCGTGTGTTTCCTGTCACTCTCAGTCCCCGTGTGTTTCCTGTCACTCTCGGTTCCCGTGTGTTTCCTGTCACTCTCGGTGGCCGTGTGTTTCCTGTCATTCTCAGTCCCCGTGTGTTTCCTGTCACTCTCGGTTCCCGTGTGTTTCCTGTCACTCTCGGTTCCCGTGTGTTTCCTGTCACTCTCAGTCCCCGCGTGTTTCCTGTCGTTCTCAGTCGCGTGTGTTTCCTGTCACTCTCGGTTCCCGTGCGTTTCCTGTCACTCTCGGTTCCCGTGTGTTTCCTGTCACTCTCAGTCTCTGTGTGTTTCCTGTCACTCTCAGTCTCTGTGTGTTTCCTGTCACTCTCAGTCTCTGTGTGTTTCCTGTCACTCTCAGTCTCTGTGTGTTTCCTGTCACTCTCAGTCTCTGTGTGTTTCCTGTCACTCTCAGTCCCCGTGTGTTTCCTGTCACTCTCAGTCCCCGTGTGTTTCCTGTCACTCTCAGTCTCTGTGTGTTTCCTGTCACTCTCAGTCTCTGTGTGTTTCCTGTCACTCTCAGTCCCCGTGTGTTTCCTGTCACTCTGAGTCTCTGTGTGTTTCCTGTCACTCTCAGTCTCTGTGTATTTCCTGTCACTCTCAGTCCCCGTGTGTTTCCTGTCACTCTCGGTTCCCGTGTGTTTCCTGTCACTCTCAGTCCCCGTGTGTTTCCTGTCACTCTCGGTTCCCGTGTGTTTCCTGTCACTCTAAGTCTCTGTGTGTTTCCTGTCACTCTCAGTCTCTGTGTGTTTCCTGTCACTCTCAGTCTCTGTGTGTTTCCTGTCACTCTCGTTTCCCGTGTGTTTCCTGTCACTCTCAGTCTCTGTGTGTTTCCTGTCATTCTCGGTCCTCGTGTGTTTCCTGTCACTCTCAGTCTCTGTGTGTTTCCTGTCACTCTCAGTCTCTGTGTGTTTCCTGTCAATCTCGGTTCCCGTGTGTTTCCTGTCACTCTCAGTCTCTGTGTGCTTCCTGTCGCTCTCAGTCCCCTCGTGTTTCCTGTCACTCTCGGTTCCCGTGTGTTTCCTGTCACTCTCAGCCTCTGTGTGTTTCCTGTCACACTCAGTCTCTGTGTGTTTCCTGTCACTCTCAGTCTCTGTGTGTTTCCTGTTACTCTCGGATCCCATGTGTTTCCTGTCACTCTCAGCCTCTGTGTGTTTCCTGTCACACTCAGTCTCTGTGTGTTTCCTGTCACTCTCAGTCTCTGTGTGTTTCCTGTCACTCTCGGTCCCCGTGTGTTTCCTGTCACTCTCAGTCTCTGTGTGTTTCCTGTCACTCTCAGTCCCCGTGTGTTTCCTGTCATTCTCAGTCCCCGTGTGTTTCCTGTCACTTTCAGTCTCTGTGTATTTCCTGTCACACTCAGTCTCTGTGTGTTTTCTGTCACTCTCAGTCCCCGTGTTTTTCCTGTCATTCTCAGTCTCTGTGTGTTTCCTATCACTCTCAGTCTCTGTGTGTTTCCTGTCACTCTCAGTCCCCGTGTGTTTCCTGTCACTCTCAGTCTCTGTGTGTTTCCTGTCACTCTCAGTCTCTGTGTGTTTCCTGTCACTCTCGGTCTCTGTGTGTTTCCTGCCACTCTCGGTCTCCGTGTGTTTCCTGTCACTCTCAGTCCCCGTGTGTTTCCTGTCACTCTCAGTCTCTGTGTGTTTCCTGTCACTCTCAGTCCCCGTGTGTTTCCTGTCACTCTCAGTCTCTGTGTGTTTCCTGTCACTCTCAGTCCGCGTGTGTTGCCTGTCACTCTCAGTCTCTGTGTGTTTCCTGTCACTCTCAGCCCCCGTATGTTTCCTGTCACTCTCAGTCTCTGTGTGTTTCCTGTCACTCTCAGTCTCTGTGTGTTTCCTGTCACTCTCGGTACTCGTGTTTTTCCTGTCATTCTGAGTCCCCGTGTGTTTCCTGTCACTCTCAAGCTCTGTGTGTTTCCTGTCACTCTCAGTCTCTGTGTGTTTCCTGTCACTCTCAGTCTCTGTGTGTTTCCTGTCACTCTTAGTCTCTGTGTGTTTGCTGTCACTCTCAGTCCCCGTGTGTTTCCTGTCACTCTCAGTCTCTGTGTGTTTCCTGTCACTCTCAGTCTCTGTGTGTTTCCTGTCACTCTCAGTCTCTGTGTGTTTCCTGTCACTCACAGTCTCTGTGTGTTTCCTGTCACTCTCAGTCTCTGTGTGTTTCCTGTCACTCTCGGTTCCCGTGTGTTTCCTGTCACTCTCAGTCCCCGTGTGTTTCCTGTCACTCTCAGTCTCTGTGTGTTTCCTGTCACTCTCAGTCCCCTTGTGTTTCCTGTCACTCTCAGTCCCCGTGTGTTTCCTGTCACTCTCAGTCTCTGTGTGTTTCCTGTCACTCTCAGTCTCTGTGTGTTTCCTGTCACTCTCAGTCTCTGTGTGTTTCCTGTCACTCTCGGTTCCCGTGTGTTTCCTGTCACTCTCAGTCTCTGTGTGTTTCCTGTCACTCTCAATCTCTGTGTGTTTCCTGTCACTCTCAGTCCCCGTGTGTCTCCTGTCACTCTCAGTCTCTGTGTGTTTCCTGGCACTCTCAGTCTCTGTGTGTTTCCTGTCACTCTCAGTCTCTATGTCTTTCCTGTCACTCTCAGTCTCTGTGTGTTTCCTGTCACTCACAGTCTCTGTGTGTTTCCGGTCACTCTCAGCCGCCGTGTGTTTCCTGTCACTCTCAGTCTCTGTGTGTTTCCTGTCACTCTCGGTTCCCGTGTGTTTCCTGTCACTCTCGGTTCCCGTGTGTTTCCTGTCACTCTCAGTCCCCGTGTGTTTCCTGTCACTCTCGGTTCCCGTGTGTTTCCTGTCACTCTCAGTCCCCGTGTGTTTCCTGTCACTCTCGGTTCCCGTGTGTTTCCTGTCACTCTCGGTCCCTGTGTGTTTCCTGTCACTCTCAGTCTCTGTGTGTTTCCTGTCACTCTCGGTTCCCGTGTGTTTCCTGTCACTCACAGGCTCTGTGTGTTTCCTGTCATTCTCAGTCCCCGTGTGTTTCCTGTCACTCTCGGTTCCCGTGTGTTTCATGTCACTCTCGGTTCCCGTGTGTTTCCTGTCACTCTCAGTCCCCGTGTGTTTCCTGTCACTCTCGGTTCCCGTGTGTTTCCTGTCACTCTCAGTCCCCGTGTGTTTCCTGTCACTCTCGGTTCCCGTGTGTTTCCTGTCACTCTCGGTGGCCGTGTGTTTCCTGTCATTCTCAGTCCCCGTGTGTTTCCTGTCACTCTCGGTTCCCGTGTGTTTCCTGTCACTCTCGGTTCCCGCGTGTTTCCTGTCACTCTCAGTCCCCGCGTGTTTCCTGTCGTTCTCAGTCGCGTGTGTTTCCTGTCACTCTCGGTTCCCGTGCGTTTCCTGTCACTCTCGGTTCCCGTGTGTTTCCTGTCACTCTCAGTCCCCGTGTGTTTCCTGTCACTCTCAGTCTCTGTGTGTTTCCTGTCACTCTCAGTCTCTGTGTGTTTCCTGTCACTCTCAGTCCCCGTGTGTTTCCTGTCACTCTCAGTCTCTGTGTATTTCCTGTCACTCTCAGTCCCCGTGTGTTTCCTGTCACTCTCGGTTCCCGTGTGTTTCCTGTCACTCTCAGTCCCCGTGTGTTTCCTGTCACTCTCGGTTCCCGTGTGTTTCCTGTCACTCTAAGTCTCTGTGTGTTTCCTGTCACTCTCAGTCTCTGTGTGTTTCCTGTCACTCTCAGTCTCTGTGTGT
Organism: Scyliorhinus torazame; assembly: GCF_047496885.1. Classification (NCBI taxonomy): domain Eukaryota; kingdom Metazoa; phylum Chordata; class Chondrichthyes; order Carcharhiniformes; family Scyliorhinidae; genus Scyliorhinus; species Scyliorhinus torazame. The sequence continues at coordinate 266,927,401 of NC_092714.1, read as the reverse complement.
TTCCTGTCACTCTCGGTTCCCGTGTGTTTCCTGTCACTCTCAGTCTCTGTGTGTTTCCTGTCATTCTCGGTCCTCGTGTGTTTCCTGTCACTCTCAGTCTCTGTGTGTTTCCTGTCACTCTCAGTCTCTGTGTGTTTCCTGTCAATCTCGGTTCCCGTGTGTTTCCTGTCACTCTCAGTCTCTGTGTGCTTCCTGTCGCTCTCAGTCCCCTCGTGTTTCCTGTCACTCTCGGTTCCCGTGTGTTTCCTGTCACTCTCAGCCTCTGTGTGTTTCCTGTCACACTCAGTCTCTGTGTGTTTCCTGTCACTCTCAGTCTCTGTGTGTTTCCTGTTACTCTCGGTTCCCATGTGTTTCCTGTCACTCTCAGCCTCTGTGTGTTTCCTGTCACACTCAGTCTCTGTGTGTTTCCTGTCACTCTCAGTCTCTGTGTGTTTCCTGTCACTCTCGGTCCCCGTGTGTTTCCTGTCACTCTAAGTCTCTGTGTGTTTCCTGTCACTCTCAGTCCCCGTGTGTTTCCTGTCATTCTCAGTCCCCGTGTGTTTCCTGTCACTCTCAGTCTCTGTGTGTTTCCTGTCACACTCAGTCTCTGTGTGTTTTCTGTCACTCTCAGTCCCCGTGTTTTTCCTGTCATTCTCAGTCTCTGTGTGTTTCCTATCACTCTCAGTCTCTGTGTGTTTCCTGTCACTCTCAGTCCCCGTGTGTTTCCTGTCACTCTCAGTCTCTGTGTGTTTCCTGTCACTCTCAGTCTCTGTGTGTTTCCTGTCACTCTCGGTCTCTGTGTGTTTCCTGCCACTCTCGGTCTCCGTGTGTTTCCTGTCACTCTCAGTCCCCGTGTGTTTCCTGTCACTCTCAGTCTCTGTGTGTTTCCTGTCACTCTCAGTCCCCGTGTGTTTCCTGTCACTCTCAGTCTCTGTGTGTTTCCTGTCACTCTCAGTCCGCGTGTGTTGCCTGTCACTCTCAGTCTCTGTGTGTTTCCTGTCACTCTCAGCCCCCGTATGTTTCCTGTCACTCTCAGTCTCTGTGTGTTTCCTGTCACTCTCGGTCCCTGTGTGTTTCCTGTCACTCTCAGTCTCTGTGTGTTTCCTGTCACTCTCGGTTCCCGTGTGTTTCCTGTCACTCACAGGCTCTGTGTGTTTCCTGTCATTCTCAGTCCCCGTGTGTTTCCTGTCACTCTCGGTTCCCGTGTGTTTCATGTCACTCTCGGTTCCCGTGTGTTTCCTGTCACTCTCAGTCCCCGTGTGTTTCCTGTCACTCTCGGTTCCCGTGTGTTTCCTGTCACTCTCAGTCCCCGTGTGTTTCCTGTCACTCTCGGTTCCCGTGTGTTTCCTGTCACTCTCGGTGGCCGTGTGTTTCCTGTCATTCTCAGTCCCCGTGTGTTTCCTGTCACTCTCGGTTCCCGTGTGTTTCCTGTCACTCTCGGTTCCAGTGTGTTTCCTGTCACTCTCAGTCCCCGCGTGTTTCCTGTCGTTCTCAGTCGCGTGTGTTTCCTGTCACTCTCGGTTCCCGTGCGTTTCCTGTCACTCTCGGTTCCCGTGTGTTTCCTGTCACTCTCAGTCCCCGTGTGTTTCCTGTCACTCTCAGTCTCTGTGTGTTTCCTGTCACTCTCAGTCTCTGTGTGTTTCCTGTCACTCTCAGTCTCTGTGTGTTTCCTGTCACTCTCAGTCTCTGTGTGTTTCCTGTCACTCTCAGTCCCCGTGTGTTTCCTGTCACTCTCGGTTCCCGTGTGTTTCCTGTCACTCTCAGTCCCCGTGTGTTTCCTGTCACTCTCGGTTCCCGTGTGTTTCCTGTCACTCTAAGTCTCTGTGTGTTTCCTGTCACTCTCAGTCTCTGTGTGTTTCCTGTCACTCTCAGTCTCTGTGTGTTTCCTGTCACTCTCGGTTCCCGTGTGTTTCCTGTCACTCTCAGTCTCTGTGTGTTTCCTGTCATTCTCGGTCCTCGTGTGTTTCCTGTCACTCTCAGTCTCTGTGTGTTTCCTGTCACTCTCAGTCTCTGTGTGTTTCCTGTCAATCTCGGTTCCCGTGTGTTTCCTGTCACTCTCAGTCTCTGTGTGCTTCCTGTCGCTCTCAGTCCCCTCGTGTTTCCTGTCACTCTCGGTTCCCGTGTGTTTCCTGTCACTCTCAGCCTCTGTGTGTTTCCTGTCACACTCAGTCTCTGTGTGTTTCCTGTCACTCTCAGTCTCTGTGTGTTTCCTGTTACTCTCGGTTCCCATGTGTTTCCTGTCACTCTCAGCCTCTGTGTGTTTCCTGTCACACTCAGTCTCTGTGTGTTTCCTGTCACTCTCAGTCTCTGTGTGTTTCCTGTCACTCTCGGTCCCCGTGTGTTTCCTGTCACTCTAAGTCTCTGTGTGTTTCCTGTCACTCTCAGTCCCCGTGTGTTTCCTGTCATTCTCAGTCCCCGTGTGTTTCCTGTCACTCTCAGTCTCTGTGTGTTTCCTGTCACACTCAGTCTCTGTGTGTTTTCTGTCACTCTCAGTCCCCGTGTTTTTCCTGTCATTCTCAGTCTCTGTGTGTTTCCTATCACTCTCAGTCTCTGTGTGTTTCCTGTCACTCTCAGTCCCCGTGTGTTTCCTGTCACTCTCAGTCTCTGTGTGTTTCCTGTCACTCTCAGTCTCTGTGTGTTTCCTGTCACTCTCGGTCTCTGTGTGTTTCCTGCCACTCTCGGTCTCCGTGTGTTTCCTGTCACTCTCAGTCCCCGTGTGTTTCCTGTCACTCTCAGTCTCTGTGTGTTTCCTGTCACTCTCAGTCCCCGTGTGTTTCCTGTCACTCTCAGTCTCTGTGTGTTTCCTGTCACTCTCAGTCCGCGTGTGTTGCCTGTCACTCTCAGTCTCTGTGTGTTTCCTGTCACTCTCAGCCCCCGTATGTTTCCTGTCACTCTCAGTCTCTGTGTGTTTCCTGTCACTCTCAGTCTCTGTGTGTTTCCTGTCACTCTCAGTCTCTGTGTGTTTCCTGTCACTCTCGGTACTCCTGTTTTTCCTGTCATTCTGAGTCCCCGTGTGTTTCCTGTCACTCTCAAACTCTGTGTGTTTCCTGTCACTCTCAGTCTCTGTGTGTTTCCTGTCACTCTCAGTCTCTGTGTGTTTTCTGTCACTCTTAGTCTCTGTGTGTTTGCTGTCACTCTCAGTCCCCGTGTGTTTCCTGTCACTCTCAGTCTCTGTGTGTTTCCTGTCACTCTCAGTCTCTGTGTGTTTCCTGTCACTCTCAGTCTCTGTGTGTTTCCTGTCACTCTCAGTCTCTGTGTGTTTCCTGTCACTCTCAGTCTCTATGTGTTTCCTGTCACTCTCAATCTCTGTGTGTTTCCTGTCACTCTCAGTCACTGTGTGTTTTCTGTCACTCTCAGTCTCTGTGTGTTTCCTGTCACTCTCAGTCCCCGTGTGTTTCCTGTCACTCTCAGTCGCTGTGTGTTTCCTGTCACTCTCGGTTCCCGTGTGTTTTCTGTCACTCTCGGTTCCCGTGTGTTTCCTGTCACTCTCAGTCCCCGTGTGTTTCCTGTCACTCTCGGTTCCCGTGTGTTTCCTGTCACTCTCAGTCCCCGTGTGTTTCCTGTCACTCTCGGTTCCCGTGCGTTTCCTGTCACTCTCAGTCCCCGTGTGTTTCCTGTCACTCTCAGTCCCGGTGTGTTTCCTGTCACTCTTGGTCCTCGTGTGTTTCCTGTCACTCTCAGTCCCCGTGTCTTTCCTGTCACTCTCAGTCTCTGTGTGTTTCCTGTCACTCTCCTTCCCCGTGTGTTTCCTGTCACTCTCTGTCCCTGTGTGTTTCCTGTCACTCTCGGTTCCCGTGTGTTTCCTGTCACTCTCAGTCTCTGTGTGTTTCCTGTCACTCTCAGTCCCCGTGTGTTTCCTGCCACTCTCAGTCTGTGTGTTTCCTGTCACTCTCGGTTCCCGTGTGTTTCCTGTCACTCTCAGTCCCCGTGTGTTTCCTGTCACTCTCCGTTCCCGTGTGTTTCCTGTCACTCTCAGTCTCTGTGTGTTTCCTGTCACTCTCAGTCCCCGTGTGTTTCCTGTCACTCTCAGTCTCCATGTGTTTCCTGTCACTCTCGGTTCCTGTGTGTTTCCTGTCAATCTCAGTCTCTGTGTGTTTCCTGTCACTCTCGGTCCTCGTGTGTTTCGTGTCATTCTCGGTCCTCGTGTGTTTCCTGTCAATCTCGGTTCCCGTGTGTTTCCTGTCACTCTCAGTCTCTGTGTGCTTCCTGTCGCTCTCAGTCCCCTCGTGTTTCCTGTCACTCTCGGTTCCCGTGTGTTTCCTGTCACTCTCAGCCTCTGTGTGTTTCCTGTCACTCTCAGTCTCTGTGTGTTTCCTGTCACTCTCAGTCTCTGTGTGTTTCCTGTCACTCTTAGTCTCTGTGTGTTTGCTGTCACTCTCAGTCCCCGTGTGTTTCCTGTCACTCTCAGTCTCTGTGTGTTTCCTGTCACTCTCAGTCTCTGTGTGTTTCCTGTCACTCTCAGTCTCTGTGTGTTTCCTGTCACTCTCAGTCTCTGTGTGTTTCCTGTCACTCTCAGTCTCTATGTGTTTCCTGTCACTCTCAATCTCTGTGTGTTTCCTGTCACTCTCAGTCTCTGTGTGTTTCCTGTCACTCTCAGTCTCTGTGTGTTTCCTGTCACTCTCAGTCCCCGTGTGTTTCCTGTCACTCTCAGTCGCTGTGTGTTTCCTGTCACTCTCGGTTCCCGTGTGTTTCCTGTCACTCTCAGTCCCCGTGTGTTTCCTGTCACACTCAGTCTCTGTGTCTTTCCTGTCACTCTCAGTCCCCGTGTGTTTCCTGTCACTCTCAGTCCCCGTGTGTTTCCTGTCACTCTCAGTCTCTGTGTGTTTCCTGTCACTCTCAGTCCCCGTGTGTTTCCTGTCACTCTCAGTCCCCGTGTGTTTCCTGTCACTCTCAGTCTCTGTGTGTTTCCTGTCACTCTCGGTTCCTGTGTGTTTCCTGTCAATCTCAGTCTCTGTGTGTTTCCTGTCACTCTCGGTCCTCGTGTGTTTCCTGTCATTCTCGGTCCTCGTGTGTTTCCTGTCAATCTCGGTTCCCGTGTGTTTCCTGTCACTCTCAGTCTCTGTGTGCTTCCTGTCGCTCTCAGTCCCCTCGTGTTTCCTGTCACTCTCGGTTCCCGTGTGTTTCCTGTCACTCTCAGCCTCTGTGTGTTTCCTGTCACTCTCAGTCTCTGTGTGTTTCCTGTCACTCTCAGTCTCTGTGTGTTTCCTGTCACTCTTAGTCTCTGTGTGTTTGCTGTCACTCTCAGTCCCCGTGTGTTTCCTGTCACTCTCAGTCTCTGTGTGTTTCCTGTCACTCTCAGTCTCTGTGTGTTTCCTGTCACTCTCAGTCTCTGTGTGTTTCCTGTCACTCTCAGTCTCTGTGTGTTTCCTGTCACTCTCAGTCTCTATGTGTTTCCTGTCACTCTCAATCTCTGTGTGTTTCCTGTCACTCTCAGTCTCTGTGTGTTTCCTGTCACTCTCAGTCTCTGTGTGTTTCCTGTCACTCTCAGTCCCCGTGTGTTTCCTGTCACTCTCAGTCGCTGTGTGTTTCCTGTCACTCTCGGTTCCCGTGTGTTTCCTGTCACTCTCGGTTCCCGTGTGTTTCCTGTCACTCTCAGTCCCCGTGTGTTTCCTGTCACTCTCGGTTCCCGTGTGTTTCCTGTCACTCTCAGTCCCCGTGTGTTTCCTGTCACTCTCGGTTCCCGTGTGTTTCCTGTCACTCTCAGTCCCCGTGTGTTTCCTGTCACTCTCAGTCCCGGTGTGTTTCCTGTCACTCTCAGTCCCCGTGTCTTTCCTGTCACTCTCAGTCTCTGTGTGTTTCCTGTCACTCTCCTTCCCCGTGTGTTTCCTGTCACTCTCTGTCCCTGTGTGTTTCCTGTCACTCTCGGTTCCCGTGTGTTTCCTGTCACTCTCAGTCTCTGTGTGTTTCCTGTCACTCTCAGTCCCCGTGTGTTTCCTGCCACTCTCAGTCTGTGTGTTTCCTGTCACTCTCGGTTCCCGTGTGTTTCCTGTCACTCTCAGTCCCCGTGTGTTTTCTGTCACTCTCCGTTCCCGTGTGTTTCCTGTCACTCTCAGTCTCTGTGTGTTTCCTGTCACTCTCAGTCCCCGTGTGTTTCCTGTCACTCTCAGTCTCCATGTGTTTCCTGTCACTCTCGGTTCCCGTGTGTTTCCTGTCACTCTCATTCCCCGTGTGTTTCCTGTCACTCTCAGTCTCTGTGTCTTTCCTGTCACTCTCAGTCCCCGTGTGTTTCCTGTCACTCTCAGTCCCCGTGTGTTTCCTGTCACTCTCAGTCTCTGTGTGTTTCCTGTCACTCTCAGTCCCCGTGTGTTTCCTGTCACTCTCAGTCCCCGTGTGTTTCCTGTGACTCTCAGTCTCTGTGTGTTTCCTGTCACTCTCGGTTCCTGTGTGTTTCCTGTCAATCTCAGTCACTGTGTGTTTCCTGTCACTCTCGGTCCTCGTGTGTTTCCTGTCATTCTCGGTTCCCGTGTGTTTCCTGTCACTCTCAGTCTCTGTGTGCTTCCTGTCGCTCTCAGTCCCCTCGTGTTTCCTGTCACTCTCGGTTCCCGTGTGTTTCCTGTCACTCTCAGCCTCTGTGTGTTTCCTGTCACACTCAGTCTCTGTGTGTTTCCTGTCACTCTCAGTCTCTGTGTGTTTCCTGTCACTCTCAGTCTCTGTGTGTTTCCTGTCACTCTCAGTCTCTGTGTGTTTCCTGTTACTCTCAGTCTCTGTGTGTTTCCTGTCACTCTCAGTCTCTGTGTGTTTTCTGTCACTCTCGGTCCCCGTGTGTTTCCTGTCACTCTCAGTCTCTGTGTGTTTCCTGTCACTCTCAGTTCCGTGTGTTTCCTGTCATTCTCAGTCCCCGTGTGTTTCCTGTCACTCTCAGTCTCTGTGTGTTTCCTGTCACACTCATTCTCTGTGTGTTTTCTGTCACTCTCAGTCCCCGTGTTTTTCCTGTCATTCTCAGTCTCTGTGTGTTTCCTGTCACTCTCAGTCTCTGTGTGTCTCCTGTCACTCTCAGTCCCCGTGTGTTTCCTGTCACTCTCAGTCTCTGTGTGTTTCCTGTCACTCTCAGTCTCTGTGTGTTTCCTGTCACTCTCGGTCTCTGTGTGTTTCCTGTCACTCTTAGTCCCCGTGTGTTTCCTGTCACTCTCAGTCTCTGTGTGTTTCCTGTCGCTCTCAGTCTCTGTGTTTCCTGTCACTCTCAGTCCCCGTGTGTTTCCTGTCACTCTCAGTCTCTGTGTGTTTCCTGTCACTCTCAGTCCGCGTGTGTTTCCTGTCACTCTCAGTCTCTGTGTGTTTCCTGTCACTGTCAGCCCCCGTGTGTTTCCTGTCACTCTCAGTCTCTGTGTGTTTCCTGTCACTCTCCCTCTCTGTGTGTTTCCTGTCACTCTCAGTCTCTGTGTGTTTTCTGTCACTCTCAGTCCCCGTGTTTTTCCTGTCATTCTCAGTCTCTGTGTGTTTCCTGTCACTCTCAGTCTCTGTGTGTCTCCTGTCACTCTCAGTCCCCGTGTGTTTCCTGTCACTCTCAGTCTCTGTGTGTTTCCTGTCACTCTCAGTCTCTGTGTGTTTCCTGTCACTCTCGGTCTCTGTGTGTTTACTGTCACCCTCGGTCCCCGTGTGTTTCCTGTCACTCTCAGTCTCTGTGTGTTTCCTGTCACTCTCAGCCCCCGTGTGTTTCCTGTCACTCTCGGTCTCTGTGTGTTTCCTGTCACTCTCGGTCCCCGTGTGTTTCCTGTCACTCTCAGTCTCTGTGTGTTTCCTGTCACTCTCAGTCTCTGTGTGTTTCCTGTCACTCCCAGTCCCCGTGTGTTTCCTGTCACTCTCAGTCTCTGTGTGTTTCCTGTCACTCTCAGTCCACGTGTGTTTCCTGTCACTCTCAGTCTCTGTGTGTTTCCTGTCACTCTCAGCCCCCGTGTGTTTCCTGTCACTCTCAGTCTCTGTGTGTTTCCTGTCACTCTCAGTCTCTGTGTGTTTCCTGTCACTCTCGTTCTCTGTGTGTTTCCTGTCACTCTCGGTCCCCGTGTGTTTCCTGTCACTTTCAGTCTCTGTGTGTTTCCTGTCACTCTCAGCCCCCGTGTGTTTCCTGTCACTCTCGGTCTCTGTGTGTTTCCTGTCACTCTCAGTCTCTGTGTGTTTCCTGTCACTCTCAGTCTCTGTGTGTTTTCTGTCACTCTCGGTCCTCGTGTTTTTCCTGTCATTCTCAGTCCCCGTGTGTTTCCTGTCACTCTCAGTCTCTGTGGGTTTCCTGTCACTCTCAGTCGCTGTGTGTTTCCTGTCACTCTCAGTCTCTGTGTGTTTCCTGTCACTCTCAGTCCCCGTGTGTTTCCTGTCACTCTCAGCCTCTGTGTGTTTCCTGTCACTCTCGGTCCTCGTGTTTTTCCTGTCATTCTCAGTCCCCATGTGTTTCCTGTCACTCTCAGTCTCTGTGTGTTTCCTGTCACTCTCAGTCTCTGTGTGTTTCCTGTCACTCTCAGTCTCTGTGTGTTTCCTGTCACTCTCGGTCCCCGTGTGTTTCCTGTCACTCTCGGTCCCCGTTTGTTTCCTGTCACTCTCAGTCCCTGTGTGTTTCCTGTCACCCTGAGTCCCCGTGTGTTTCCTGTCACTCTCAGTCCCCATTTGTTTCCTGTCACTCTCAGTCCCGCTGTGTTTCCTGTCACTCTTGGTCCTCGTGTGTTTCCTGTCACTCTCTGTCTCTGTGTGTTTCCTGTCACTCTCTGTCTCTGTGCGTTTCCTGTCGCTCTCAGTTCCCGTGTGTTTCCTGTCACTCTTGGTCCTCGTGTGTTTCCTGTCACTCTCAGTCCCCGTGTGTTTCTTGTCACTCTCAGTCTCTGTGTGTTTCCTGTCACTCTCGGTTCCCGTGTGTTTCCTGTCACTCTCAGTCTCTATGTGTTTCCTGTCACTCTCAATCTCTGTGTGTTTCCTGTCACTCTCAGTCTCTGTGTGTTTCCTGTCACTCTCAGTCTCTGTGTGTTTCCTGTCACTCTCAGTCCCCGTGTGTTTCCTGTCACTCTCAGTCGCTGTGTGTTTCCTGTCACTCTCGGTTCCCGTGTGTTTCCTGTCACTCTCGGTTCCCGTGTGTTTCCTGTCACTCTCAGTCCCCGTGTGTTTCCTGTCACTCTCGGTTCCCGTGTGTTTCCTGTCACTCTCAGTCCCCGTGTGTTTCCTGTCACTCTCGGTTCCCGTGTGTTTCCTGTCACTCTCAGTCCCCGTGTGTTTCCTGTCACTCTCAGTCCCGGTGTGTTTCCTGTCACTCTTGGTCCTCGTGTGTTTCCTGTCACTCTCAGTCCCCGGGTCTTTCCTGTCACTCTCAGTCTCTGTGTGTTTCCTGTCACTCTCCTCCGTGTGTTTCCTGTCACTCTCTGTCCCTGTGTGTTTCCTGTCACTCTCGGTTCCCGTGTGTTTCCTGTCACTCTCAGTCTCTGTGTGTTTCCTGTCACTCTCAGTCCCTGTGTGTTTCCTGTCACTCTCAGTCTCTGTGTGTTTCCTGTCACTCTCAGTCCCCGTGTGTTTCCTGTCACTCTCAGTCTCCATGTGTTTCCTGTCACTCTCGGTTCCCGTGTGTTTCCTGTCACTCTCAGTCCCCGTGTGTTTCCTGTCACTCTCAGTCTCTGTGTGTTTCCTGTCACTCTCAGTCCCCGTGTGTTTCCTGTCACTCTCAGTCCCCGTGTGTTTCCTGTCACTCTCAGTCTCTGTGTGTTTCCTGTCACTCTCAGTCCCCGTGTGTTTCCTGTCACTCTCAGTCCCCGTGTGTTTCCTGTCACTCTCAGTCTCTGTGTGTTTCCTGTCACTCTCGGTTCCTGTGTGTTTCCTGTCAATCTCAGTCTCTGTGTGTTTCCTGTCACTCTCGGTCCTCGTGTGTTTCCTGTCATTCTCGGTCCTCGTGTGTTTCCTGTCAATCTCGGTTCCCGTGTGTTTCCTGTCACTCTCAGTCTCTGTGTGCTTCCTGTCGCTCTCAGTCCCCTCGTGTTTCCTGTCACTCTCGGTTCCCGTGTGTTTCCTGTCACTCTCAGCCTCTGTGTGTTTCCTGTCACACTCAGTCTCTGTGTGTTTCCTGTCACTCTCGGTTCCCGTGTGTTTCCTGTCACTCTCAGTCTCTGTGTGTTTCCTGTCACTCTCAGTCTCTGTGTGTTTTCTGTCACTCTCAGTCTCTGTGTGTTTCCTGTCACTCTCAGTCTCTGTGTGTTTCCTGTTACTCTCAGTCTCTGTGTGTTTCCTGTCACTCTCAGTCTCTGTGTGTTTTCTGTCACTCTCGGTCCCCGTGTGTTTCCTGTCACTCTCAGTCTCTGTGTGTTTCCTGTCACTCTCAGTTCCGTGTGTTTCCTGTCATTCTCAGTCCCCGTGTGTTTCCTGTCACTCTCAGTCTCTGTGTGTTTCCTGTCACACTCATTCTCTGTGTGTTTTCTGTCACTCTCAGTCCCCGTGTTTTTCCTGTCATTCTCAGTCTCTGTGTGTTTCCTGTCACTCTCAGTCTCTGTGTGTCTCCTGTCACTCTCAGTCCCCGTGTGTTTCCTGTCACTCTCAGTCTCTGTGTGTTTCCTGTCACTCTCAGTCTCTGTGTGTTTCCTGTCACTCTCGGTCTCTGTGTGTTTCCTGTCACTCTCGGTCCCCGTGTGTTTCCTGTCACTCTCAGTCTCTGTGTGTTTCCTGTCGCTCTCAGTCTCTGTGTTTCCTGTCACTCTCAGTCCCCGTGTGTTTCCTGTCACTCTCAGTCTCTGTGTGTTTCCTGTCACTCTCAGTCCGCGTGTGTTTCCTGTCACTCTCAGTCTCTGTGTGTTTCCTGTCACTCTCAGCCCCCGTGTGTTTCCTGTCACTCTCAGTCTCTGTGTGTTTCCTGTCACTCTCCCTCTCTGTGTGTTTCCTGTCACTCTCAGTCTCTGTGTGTTTTCTGTCACTCTCAGTCCCCGTGTTTTTCCTGTCATTCTCATTCTCTGTGTGTTTCCTGTCACTCTCATTCTCTGTGTGTCTCCTGTCACTCTCAGTCCCCGTGTGTTTCCTGTCACTCTCAGTCTCTGTGTGTTTCCTGTCACTCTCAGTCTCTGTGTGTTTCCTGTCACTCTCGGTCTCTGTGTGTTTCCTGTCACTCTCGGTCCCCGTGTGTTTCCTGTCACTCTCAGTCTCTGTGTGTTTCCTGTCACTCTCAGCCCCCGTGTGTTTCCTGTCACTCTCGGTCTCTGTGTGTTTCCTGTCACTCTCGGTCCCCGTGTGTTTCCTGTCACTCTCAGTCTCTGTGTGTTTTCTGTCACTCTCAGTCTCTGTGTGTTTCCTGTCACTCCCAGTCCCCGTGTGTTTCCTGTCACTCTCAGTCTCTGTGTGTTTCCTGTCACTCTCAGTCCGCGTGTGTTTCCTGTCACTCTCAGTCTCTGTGTGTTTCCTGTCACTCTCAGCCCCCGTGTGTTTCCTGTCACTCTCAGTCTCTGTGTGTTTCCTGTCACTCTCACTCTCTGTGTGTTTTCTGTCACTCTCAGTCCCCGTGTTTTTCCTGTCACTCTCAGTCTCTGTGTGTTTCCTGTCACTCTCAGTCTCTGTGTGTTTCCTGTCACTCTCAGTCGCTGTGTGTTTCCTGTCACTCTCAGTCTCTGTGTGTTTCCTGTCACTCTCAGTCCCCGTGTGTTTCCTGTCACTCTCAGCCTCTGTGTGTTTCCTGTCACTCTCGGTCCTCGTGTTTTTCCTGTCATTCTCAGTCCCCATGTGTTTCCTGTCACTCACAGTCTCTGTGTGTTTCCTGTCACTCTCAGTCTCTGTGTGTTTCCTGTCACTCTCAGTCTCTGTGTGTTTCCTGTCACTCTCGGTCCCCGTGTGTTTCCTGTCACTCTCGGTCCCCGTTTGTTTCCTGTCACTCTCAGTCCCTGTGTGTTTCCTGTCACCCTCAGTCCCCGTGTGTTTCCTGTCACTCTCAGTCTCTGTGTGTTTCCTGTCACTCTCAGTCCCCATTTGTTTCCTGACACTCTCAGTCCCGCTGTGTTTCCTGTCACTCTTGGCCCTCGTGTGTTTCCTGTCACTCTCTGTCTCTGTGTGTTTCCTGTCACACTCTATCTCTGTGTGTTTCCTGTCGCTCTCAGTTCCCGTGTGTTTCCTGTCACTCTCAGTCCCGGTGTGTTTCCTGTCACTCTTGGTCCTCGTGTGTTTCCTGTCACTCTCAGTCCCCGTGTGTTTCTTGTCACTCTCAGTCTATGTGTGTTTCCTGTCACTCTCGGTTCGCGTGTGTTTCCTGTCACTCTCAGTCCCCGTGTGTTTCCAGTCACTCTCAGTCCCCGTGTGTTTCCTGTCACTCTCAGTCTCTGTGTGTTTCGTGCCACTCTCAGTCCCCGTGTGTTTCCTGTCACTTTCAGTCCCTGTGTGTTTCCTGTCACTCTCGGTTCCCGTGTGTTTCCTGTCACTCTCAGTCCCCGTGTGTGTCCTGTCACAATCGGTTCCCGTGTGTTTCCTGTCACTCTCAGTCCCCGTGTGTTTCCTGCCACTCTCGGTTCCCGTGTGTTTCCTGTCACTCTCAGTCTCTGTGTGTTTCCTGTCACTCTCAGTCTATGTGTGTTTCCTGTCACTCTCAGTCTCTGTGTGTTTCGTGCCACTCTCAGTCCCCGTGTGTTTCCTGTCACTCTCAGTCCCTGTGTGTTTCCTGTCACTCTCGGTTCCCGTGTGTTTCCAGTCACTCTCAGTCCCCGTGTGTTTCCTGTCACTCTCGGTTCCCGTGTGTTTCCTGTCACTCTCGGTTCCCGTGTGTTTCCTGTCACTCTCGGTTCCCGTGTGTTTCCTGTCACTCTCAATCCCCGTGTGTTTCCTGCCACTCTCGGTTCCCGTGTGTTTCCTGTCACTCTCAGTCTCTGTGTGTTTCCTGTCACTCTCAGTCCCCATGTGTTTCCTGTCACTCTCAGTCTCTGTGTGTTTCCTGTCACTCTCAGTCCCCGTGTGTTTTCTGTCACTCTCAGTCCCCATGTGTTTCCTGTCACTCTCAGTCCCTGTGTGTTTCCTGTCACTCTCAGTCTCTGTGTGTTTCCTGTCACTCTCAGTCTCTGTGTGTTTTCTGTCACTCTCAGTCCCCATGTGTTTCCTGTCACTCTCAGTCTCTGTGTGTTTCCTGTCACTCTCGGTTCCCGTGTGTTTCCTGTCACTCTCAGTCCCTGTGTGTTTCCTGTCACTCTCAGTCTCTGTGTGTTTCCTGTCACTCTCGGTTCCCGTGTGTTTCCTGTCACTCTCAGTCTCTGTGTGTTTCCTGTCACTCTCAGTCTCTGTGTGTTTCCTGTCACTCTCAGTCCCCGTGTGTTTCCTGTCACTCTCAGTCTCTGTGTGTTTCCTGTCACTCTCAATCTCTGTCTGTTTCCTGTCACTCTCAGTCCCCGTGTGTTTCCTGTCACTCTCAGTCCCCGTGTGTTTCCTGTCACTCTCAGTCCCCGTGTGTTTCCTGTCACTCTCAGTCTCTGTGTGTTTCGTGCCACTCTCAGTCCCCGTGTGTTTCCTGTCACTTTCAGTCCCTGTGTGTTTCCTGTCACTCTCGGTTCCCGTGTGTTTCCTGTCACTCTCAGTCCCCGTGTGTGTCCTGTCACTATCGGTTCCCGTGTGTTTCCTGTCACTCTCAGTCCCCGTGTGTTTCCTGCCACTCTCGGTTCCCGTGTGTTTCCTGTCACTCTCAGTCTCTGTGTGTTTCCTGTCACTCTCAGTCTCTGTGTGTTTCGTGCCACTCTCAGTCCCCGTGTGTTTCCTGTCACTCTCAGTCCCTGTGTGTTTCCTGTCACTCTCGGTTCCCGTGTGTTTCCTGTCACTCTCAGTCCCCGTGTGTTTCCTGTCACTCTCGGTTCCCGTGTGTTTCCTGTCACTCTCGGTTCCCGTGTGTTTCCTGTCACTCTCAATCCCCGTGTGTTTCCTGCCGCTCTCGGTTCCCGTGTGTTTCCTGTCACTCTCAGTCTCTGTGTGTTTCCTGTCACTCTCAGTCCCCATGTGTTTCCTCTCACTCTCAGTCTCTGTGTGTTTCCTGTCACTCTCAGTCGCCATGTGTTTCCTGTCACTCTCAGTCTCTGTGTGTTTCCTGTCACTCTCAGTCTCTGTGTGTTTCCTGTCACTCTCAGTCTCTGTGTGTTTTCTGTCACTCTCAGTCCCCATGTGTTTCCTGTCACTCTCAGTCCCTGTGTGTTTCCTGTCACTCTCAGTCTCTGTGTGTTTCCTGTCACTCTCGGTTCCCGTGTGTTTCCTGGCACTCTCAGTCCCCATGTGTTTCCTGTCACTCTCAGTCTCTGTGTGTTTCCTGTCACTCTCAGTCCCCGTGTGTTTCCTGTCACTCTCAGTCTCTGTGTGTTTCCTGTCACTCTCAGTCTCTGTGTGTTTCCTGTCACTCTCAGTCTCTGTGTGTTTTCTGTCACTCTCAGTCCCCATGTGTTTCCTGTCACTCTCAGTCTCTGTGTGTTTCCTGTCACTCTCGGTTCCCGTGTGTTTCCTGTCACTCTCAGTCCCTGTGTGTTTCCTGTCACTCTCAGTCTCTGTGTGTTTCCTGTCACTCTCGGTTCCCGTGTGTTTCCTGTCACTCTCAGTCTCTGTGTGTTTCCTGTCACTCTCAGTCTCTGTGTGTTTCCTGTCACTCTCAGTCTCTGTGTGTTTCCTGTCACTCTCAGTCTCTGTGTGTTTCCTGTCACTCTCAATCTCTGTGTGTTTCCTGTCACTCTCAGTCCCCGTGTGTTTCCTGTCACTCTCAGTCTCTGTGTGTTTCCTGTCACTCTCAATCTCTGTGTGTTTCCTGTCACTCTCAGTCCTCGTGTGTTTCCTGTCACTCTCAGTCTCTGTGTGTTTCCTGTCACTCTCAGTCCCCGTGTGTTTCCTGTCACTCTAAGTTCCTGTGTGTTTCCTGTCACTCTCAGTCCCCGTGTGTTTCCTGTCACTCTCAGTCTCTGTGTGTTTCCTGTCACTCTCAATCTCTGTGTGTTTCCTGTCACTCTCAGTCTCTCTGTGTTTCCTGTCACTCTCAGTTCCCGTGTGTTTCCTGTCACTCTCTGTCTCTGTGTGTTTCCTGTCACTCTCAGTCCCCGTGTGTTTCCTGTCACTCTCAGTCTCTGTGTGTTTCCTGTCGCTCTCAGTCTCTGTGTTTCCTGTCACTCTCAGTCCCCGTGTGTTTCCTGTCACTCTCAGTCTCTGTGTGTTTCCTGTCACTCTCAGTCCGCGTGTGTTTCCTGTCACTCTCAGTCTCTGTGTGTTTCCTGTCACTCTCAGCCCCCGTGTGTTTCCTGTCACTCTCAGTCTCTGTGTGTTTCCTGTCACTCTCCCTCTCTGTGTGTTTCCTGTCACTCTCAGTCTCTGTGTGTTTTCTGTCACTCTCAGTCCCCGTGTTTTTCCTGTCATTCTCATTCTCTGTGTGTTTCCTGTCACTCTCAGTCTCTGTGTGTCTCCTGTCACTCTCAGTCCCCGTGTGTTTCCTGTCACTCTCAGTCTCTGTGTGTTTCCTGTCACTCTCAGTCTCTGTGTGTTTCCTGTCACTCTCAGTCTCTGTGTGTTTCCTGTCACTCTCGGTCCCCGTGTGTTTCCTGTCACTCTCAGTCTCTGTGTGTTTCCTGTCACTCTCAGCCCCCGTGTGTTTCCTGTCACTCTCGGTCTCTGTGTGTTTCCTGTCACTCTCGGTCCCCGTGTGTTTCCTGTCACTCTCAGTCTCTGTGTGTTTTCTGTCACTCTCAGTCTCTGTGTGTTTCCTATCACTCCCAGTCCCCGTGTGTTTCCTGTCACTCTCAGTCTCTGTGTGTTTCCTGTCACTCTCAGTCCGCGTGTGTTTCCTGTCACTCTCAGTCTCTGTGTGTTTCCTGTCACTCTCAGCCCCCGTGTGTTTCCTGTCACTCTCAGTCTCTGTGTGTTTCCTGTCACTCTCACTCTCTGTGTGTTTTCTGTCACTCTCAGTCCCCGTGTTTTTCCTGTCACTCTCAGTCTCTGTGTGTTTCCTGTCACTCTCAGTCTCTGTGTGTTTCCTGTCACTCTCAGTCGCTGTGTGTTTCCTGTCACTCTCAGTCTCTGTGTGTTTCCTGTCACTCTCAGTCCCCGTGTGTTTCCTGTCACTCTCAGCCTCTGTGTGTTTCCTGTCACTCTCGGTCCTCGTGTTTTTCCTGTCATTCTCAGTCCCCATGTGTTTCCTGTCACTCACAGTCTCTGTGTGTTTCCTGTCACTCTCAGTCTCTGTGTGTTTCCTGTCACTCTCAGTCTCTGTGTGTTTCCTGTCACTCTCGGTCCCCGTGTGTTTCCTGTCACTCTCGGTCCCCGTTTGTTTCCTGTCACTCTCAGTCCCTGTGTGTTTCCTGTCACCCTCAGTCCCCGTGTGTTTCCTGTCACTCTCAGTCTCTGTGTGTTTCCTGTCACTCTCAGTCCCCATTTGTTTCCTGACACTCTCAGTCCCGCTGTGTTTCCTGTCACTCTTGGCCCTCGTGTGTTTCCTGTCACTCTCTGTCTCTGTGTGTTTCCTGTCACACTCTGTCTCTGTGTGTTTCCTGTCGCTCTCAGTTCCCGTGTGTTTCCTGTCACTCTCAGTCTCTGTGTGTTTCGTGCCACTCTCAGTCCCCGTGTGTTTCCTGTCACTTTCAGTCCCTGTGTGTTTCCTGTCACTCTCGGTTCGCGTGTGTTTCCTGTCACTCTCAGTCCCCGTGTGTTTCCAGTCACTCTCAGTCCCCGTGTGTTTCCTGTCACTCTCAGTCTCTGTGTGTTTCGTGCCACTCTCAGTCCCCGTGTGTTTCCTGTCACTTTCAGTCCCTGTTTGTTTCCTGTCACTCTCGGTTCCCGTGTGTTTCCTGTCACTCTCAGTCCCCGTGTGTGTCCTGTCACTATCGGTTCCCGTGTGTTTCCTGTCACTCTCAGTCCCCGTGTGTTTCCTGCCACTCTCGGTTCCCGTGTGTTTCCTGTCACTCTCAGTCTCTGTGTGTTTCCTGTCACTCTCAGTCTATGTGTGTTTCCTGTCACTCTCAGTCTCTGTGTGTTTCGTGCCACTCTCAGTCCCCGTGTGTTTCCTGTCACTCTCAGTCCCTGTGTGTTTCCTGTCACTCTCGGTTCCCGTGTGTTTCCAGTCACTCTCAGTCCCCGTGTGTTTCCTGTCACTCTCGGTTCCCGTGTGTTTCCTGTCACTCTCGGTTCCCGTGTGTTTCCTGTCACTCTCGGTTCCCGTGTGTTTCCTGTCACTCTCAATCCCCGTGTGTTTCCTGCCACTCTCGGTTCCCGTGTGTTTCCTGTCACTCTCAGTCTCTGTGTGTTTCCTGTCACTCTCAGTCCCCATGTGTTTCCTGTCACTCTCAGTCTCTGTGTGTTTCCTGTCACTCTACGTCCCCGTGTGTTTCCTGTCACTCTCAGTCTCTGTGTGTTTCCTGTCACTCTCAGTCTCTGTGTGTTTCCTGTCACTCTCAGTCTCTGTGTGTTTTCTGTCACTCTCAGTCCCCATGTGTTTCCTGTCACTCTCAGTCCCTGTGTGTTTCCTGTCACTCTCAGTCTCTGTGTGTTTCCTGTCACTCTCAGTCTCTGTGTGTTTTCTGTCACTCTCAGTCCCCATGTGTTTCCTGTCACTCTCAGTCTCTGTGTGTTTCCTGTCACTCTCGGTTCCCGTGTGTTTCCTGTCACTCTCAGTCCCTGTGTGTTTCCTGTCACTCTCAGTCTCTGTGTGTTTCCTGTCACTCTCGGTTCCCGTGTGTTTCCTGTCACTCTCAGTCTCTGTGTGTTTCCTGTCACTCTCAGTCTCTGTGTGTTTCCTGTCACTCTCAGTCCCCGTGTGTTTCCTGTCACTCTCAGTCTCTGTGTGTTTCCTGTCACTCTCAATCTCTGTCTGTTTCCTGTCACTCTCAGTCCCCGTGTGTTTCCTGTCACTCTCAGTCCCCGTGTGTTTCCTGTCACTCTCAGTCCCCGTGTGTTTCCTGTCACTCTCAGTCTCTGTGTGTTTCGTGCCACTCTCAGTCCCCGTGTGTTTCCTGTCACTTTCAGTCCCTGTGTGTTTCCTGTCACTCTCGGTTCCCGTGTGTTTCCTGTCACTCTCAGTCCCCGTGTGTGTCCTGTCACTATCGGTTCCCGTGTGTTTCCTGTCACTCTCAGTCCCCGTGTGTTTCCTGCCACTCTCGGTTCCCGTGTGTTTCCTGTCACTCTCAGTCTCTGTGTGTTTCCTGTCACTCTCAGTCTCTGTGTGTTTCCTGTCACTCTCAGTCTCTGTGTGTTTCGTGCCACTCTCAGTCCCCGTGTGTTTCCTGTCACTCTCAGTCCCTGTGTGTTTCCTGTCACTCTCGGTTCCCGTGTGTTTCCTGTCACTCTCAGTCCCCGTGTGTTTCCTGTCACTCTCGGTTCCCGTGTGTTTCCTGTCACTCTCGGTTCCCGTGTGTTTCCTGTCACTCTCAATCCCCGTGTGTTTCCTGCCGCTCTCGGTTCCCGTGTGTTTCCTGTCACTCTCAGTCTCTGTGTGTTTCCTGTCACTCTCAGTCCCCATGTGTTTCCTGTCACTCTCAGTCTCTGTGTGTTTCCTGTCACTCTCAGTCCCCATGTGTTTCCTGTCACTCTCAGTCTCTGTGTGTTTCCTGTCACTCTCAGTCTCTGTGTGTTTCCTGTCACTCTCAGTCTCTGTGTGTTTTCTGTCACTCTCAGTCCCCATGTGTTTCCTGTCACTCTCAGTCCCTGTGTGTTTCCTGTCACTCTCAGTCTCTGTGTGTTTCCTGTCACTCTCGGTCCCCGTGTGTTTCCTGTCACTCTCGGTCCCCGTTTGTTTCCTGTCACTCTCAGTCCCTGTGTGTTTCCTGTCACCCTCAGTCCCCGTGTGTTTCCTGTCACTCTCAGTCTCTGTGTGTTTCCTGTCACTCTCAGTCCCCATTTGTTTCCTGACACTCTCAGTCCCGCTGTGTTTCCTGTC
The DNA here is from genome assembly GCF_047496885.1 of Scyliorhinus torazame. Taxonomy (NCBI): domain Eukaryota; kingdom Metazoa; phylum Chordata; class Chondrichthyes; order Carcharhiniformes; family Scyliorhinidae; genus Scyliorhinus; species Scyliorhinus torazame. Next base: position 266,908,617 of record NC_092714.1, on the reverse strand, counting down.
ACTCTTGGCCCTCGTGTGTTTCCTGTCACTCTCTGTCTCTGTGTGTTTCCTGTCACACTCTGTCTCTGTGTGTTTCCTGTCGCTCTCAGTTCCCGTGTGTTTCCTGTCACTCTCAGTCTCTGTGTGTTTCGTGCCACTCTCAGTCCCCGTGTGTTTCCTGTCACTTTCAGTCCCTGTGTGTTTCCTGTCACTCTCGGTTCGCGTGTGTTTCCTGTCACTCTCAGTCCCCGTGTGTTTCCAGTCACTCTCAGTCCCCGTGTGTTTCCTGTCACTCTCAGTCTCTGTGTGTTTCGTGCCACTCTCAGTCCCCGTGTGTTTCCTGTCACTTTCAGTCCCTGTTTGTTTCCTGTCACTCTCGGTTCCCGTGTGTTTCCTGTCACTCTCAGTCCCCGTGTGTGTCCTGTCACTATCGGTTCCCGTGTGTTTCCTGTCACTCTCAGTCCCCGTGTGTTTCCTGCCACTCTCGGTTCCCGTGTGTTTCCTGTCACTCTCAGTCTCTGTGTGTTTCCTGTCACTCTCAGTCTATGTGTGTTTCCTGTCACTCTCAGTCTCTGTGTGTTTCGTGCCACTCTCAGTCCCCGTGTGTTTCCTGTCACTCTCAGTCCCTGTGTGTTTCCTGTCACTCTCGGTTCCCGTGTGTTTCCAGTCACTCTCAGTCCCCGTGTGTTTCCTGTCACTCTCGGTTCCCGTGTGTTTCCTGTCACTCTCGGTTCCCGTGTGTTTCCTGTCACTCTCGGTTCCCGTGTGTTTCCTGTCACTCTCAATCCCCGTGTGTTTCCTGCCACTCTCGGTTCCCGTGTGTTTCCTGTCACTCTCAGTCTCTGTGTGTTTCCTGTCACTCTCAGTCCCCATGTGTTTCCTGTCACTCTCAGTCTCTGTGTGTTTCCTGTCACTCTACGTCCCCGTGTGTTTCCTGTCACTCTCAGTCTCTGTGTGTTTCCTGTCACTCTCAGTCTCTGTGTGTTTCCTGTCACTCTCAGTCTCTGTGTGTTTTCTGTCACTCTCAGTCCCCATGTGTTTCCTGTCACTCTCAGTCCCTGTGTGTTTCCTGTCACTCTCAGTCTCTGTGTGTTTCCTGTCACTCTCAGTCTCTGTGTGTTTTCTGTCACTCTCAGTCCCCATGTGTTTCCTGTCACTCTCAGTCTCTGTGTGTTTCCTGTCACTCTCGGTTCCCGTGTGTTTCCTGTCACTCTCAGTCCCTGTGTGTTTCCTGTCACTCTCAGTCTCTGTGTGTTTCCTGTCACTCTCGGTTCCCGTGTGTTTCCTGTCACTCTCAGTCTCTGTGTGTTTCCTGTCACTCTCAGTCTCTGTGTGTTTCCTGTCACTCTCAGTCCCCGTGTGTTTCCTGTCACTCTCAGTCTCTGTGTGTTTCCTGTCACTCTCAATCTCTGTCTGTTTCCTGTCACTCTCAGTCCCCGTGTGTTTCCTGTCACTCTCAGTCCCCGTGTGTTTCCTGTCACTCTCAGTCCCCGTGTGTTTCCTGTCACTCTCAGTCTCTGTGTGTTTCGTGCCACTCTCAGTCCCCGTGTGTTTCCTGTCACTTTCAGTCCCTGTGTGTTTCCTGTCACTCTCGGTTCCCGTGTGTTTCCTGTCACTCTCAGTCCCCGTGTGTGTCCTGTCACTATCGGTTCCCGTGTGTTTCCTGTCACTCTCAGTCCCCGTGTGTTTCCTGCCACTCTCGGTTCCCGTGTGTTTCCTGTCACTCTCAGTCTCTGTGTGTTTCCTGTCACTCTCAGTCTCTGTGTGTTTCCTGTCACTCTCAGTCTCTGTGTGTTTCGTGCCACTCTCAGTCCCCGTGTGTTTCCTGTCACTCTCAGTCCCTGTGTGTTTCCTGTCACTCTCGGTTCCCGTGTGTTTCCTGTCACTCTCAGTCCCCGTGTGTTTCCTGTCACTCTCGGTTCCCGTGTGTTTCCTGTCACTCTCGGTTCCCGTGTGTTTCCTGTCACTCTCAATCCCCGTGTGTTTCCTGCCGCTCTCGGTTCCCGTGTGTTTCCTGTCACTCTCAGTCTCTGTGTGTTTCCTGTCACTCTCAGTCCCCATGTGTTTCCTGTCACTCTCAGTCTCTGTGTGTTTCCTGTCACTCTCAGTCCCCATGTGTTTCCTGTCACTCTCAGTCTCTGTGTGTTTCCTGTCACTCTCAGTCTCTGTGTGTTTCCTGTCACTCTCAGTCTCTGTGTGTTTCCTGTCACTCTCGGTTCCCGTGTGTTTCCTGGCACTCTCAGTCCCCATGTGTTTCCTGTCACTCTCAGTCTCTGTGTGTTTCCTGTCACTCTCAGTCCCCGTGTGTTTCCTGTCACTCTCAGTCTCTGTGTGTTTCCTGTCACTCTCAGTCTCTGTGTGTTTCCTGTCACTCTCAGTCTCTGTGTGTTTTCTGTCACTCTCAGTCCCCATGTGTTTCCTGTCACTCTCAGTCTCTGTGTGTTTCCTGTCACTCTCGGTTCCCGTGTGTTTCCTGTCACTCTCAGTCCCTGTGTGTTTCCTGTCACTCTCAGTCTCTGTGTGTTTCCTGTCACTCTCGGTTCCCGTGTGTTTCCTGTCACTCTCAGTCTCTGTGTGTTTCCTGTCACTCTCAGTCTCTGTGTGTTTCCTGTCACTCTCAGTCTCTGTGTGTTTCCTGTCACTCTCAGTCTCTGTGTGTTTCCTGTCACTCTCAATCTCTGTGTGTTTCCTGTCACTCTCAGTCCCCGTGTGTTTCCTGTCACTCTCAGTCTCTGTGTGTTTCCTGTCACTCTCAATCTCTGTGTGTTTCCTGTCACTCTCAGTCCTCGTGTGTTTCCTGTCACTCGCAGTCTCTGTGTGTTTCCTGTCACTCTCAGTCCCCGTGTGTTTCCTGTCACTCTAAGTTCCTGTGTGTTTCCTGTCACTCTCAGTCCCCGTGTGTTTCCTGTCACTCTCAGTCTCTGTGTGTTTCCTGTCACTCTCAATCTCTGTGTGTTTCCTGTCACTCTCAGTCTCTCTGTGTTTCCTGTCACTCTCAGTTCCCGTGTGTTTCCTGTCACTCTCTGTCTCTGTGTGTTTCCTGTCACTCTCAGTCCCCGTGTGTTTCCTGTCACTCTCAGTCTCTGTGTGTTTCCTGTCACTCTCAGTCTCTGTGTGTTTCCTGTCACTCTCGGTTCCCGTGTGTTTCCTGTCACTCTCAGTTCCCGTGTGTTTCCTGTCACTCTCAGTCTCTGTGTGTTTCCTGTCACTCTCAGTCTCTGTGTGTTTCCTGTCACCCTCGGTCCCCGTGTGTTTCCTGTCACTCTCAGTTCCCGTGTGTTTCCTGTCACTCTCAGTCTCTGTGTGTTTCCTGTCACTCTCAGTCTCTGTGTGTTTCCTGTCACCCTCGGTCCCCGTGTGTTTCCTGTCACTCTCGGTTCCCGTGTGTTTCCTGTCACTCTCAGTTCCCGTGTGTTTCCTGTCACTCTCAGTCTCTGTGTGTTTCCTGTCACTCTCAGTCTCTGTGTGTTTCCTGTCACTCTCAGTCCCCGTGTGTTTCCTGTCACTCTCAGCCTCTGTGTGTTTCCTGTCACTCTCAGTCTCTGTGTGTTTCCTGTCACTCTCGGTTCCCTTGTGTTTCCTGTCACTCTCAGTTCCCGTGTGTTTCCTGTCACTCTCAGTCTCTGTGTGTTTCCTGTCGCCCTCGGTCCCCGTGTGTTTCCTGTCACTCTCAGTCTCTGTGTGTTTCCTGTCACTCTCGGTTCCCGTGTGTTTCCTGTCACTCTCAGTCCCCATGTGTTTCCTGTCACTCTCAGTCTCTGTGTGTTTCCTGTCACCCTCGGTCCCCGTGTGTTTCCTGTCACTCTCAGTCTCTGTGTGTTTCCTGTCACTCTCGGTCCCCGTGTGTTTCCTGTCACTCTCAGTCTCTGTGTGTTTCCTGTCACTCTCGGTTCCCGTGTGTTTCCTGTCACTCTCAGTCCCCATGTGTTTCCTGTCACTCTCAGTCTCTGTGTGTTTCCTGTCACCCTCGGTCCCCGTGTGTTTCCTGTCACTCTCAGTCTCTGTGTGTTTCCTGTCACTCTCGGTTCCCGTGTGTTTCCTGTCACTCTCAGTTCCCGTGTGTTTCCTGTCACTCTCAGTCCCCGTGTGTTTCCTGTCACCCTCGGTCCCCGTGTGTTTCCTGTCACTTTCTTGATCAGAAAGGGAATCAGGGTTACAGGGAAATTTCGGGAAAGTGGACGTTAGGAATGTCGGATCAGCCATGATCCTATTGATTGGCAGGGCAGGCTCGAGGGGCCGAACGGCCTACTCCTGTTCCTATTTCTTACCGTCTTATCGTCTTATAGGTTTTTGCTGGCTTGCTTAGAATAACCGGCTGCAGGGCCTCTTTCTATGCAGTACAACTCGATGACTCTATTCAGATGGCCTTGAGGTTTAACAGTGCACCCACATCTCGGCCTGTCACGTTTGGAGGGGGGATCTCTCTGGTTCTGGTACCTTGTGAGCTCAATTTAATTTTCTTTCTGTCCTCCTTCGAATTGCAGTTCTCTTTGTTAATTGCACACTGGTTTTATTTTTGACATGATGATGTTTTTGTCCCATTCCTGCTGGAGGGGAGGGGCTCTCTGTCCATTCCTAGAATGGACACGAACCTTCCGTGGGGTATGCCACGTTCGCACTGGACTGTGACATTTTTCAAATGGGACCTTCACTGTCACCCCTTTCGCAATTTCAGCCTAACATTTGTTTGCTGTTCTATTTTCAAGTCACTTTGCAAACCTTACGAACCCTTTCATTCGCCTTCACCTTTTCTCCCTCCAGCGTCACGTTTCCATTTTCCAACTTGCTTTCTATCTGTTCCGGCTTTGGCTGCAACAGGACTGTGTCCTTGTCCGTCATTCTGGATTCATTATTGGCCGGATTTGTCTCCAGCTACTTGTGACCCCATTATCCGCTCGCAGCTTGGAATCTTCTCCAGCCTTTCCTTTCGGTGCCTCTTCCCTTTCATCCAGCTGCCTCGCCAGCTCTCCAGTCTGTTTCAGACTGTTCCTGGTAGCTTTGGGCTCCCTCCTAGAATATGGAACATTGCTGGGTCTCTGCCAACCGATTCGTCACTTTGTTTAGAGTGACGTTAAGTTCATTTTGCTTCTCTTTGTAATCTTCCAGAGGAATAAACCTCGGCCTGAGGAATTCTTGTAGCTTGTGAAGCTCTTTCGGCAGGTTTTCCTTGCCTTTGGCGAAGCTCGCTGGCGTCATCTTGAGCATTCCAGTAATTCAGCAAAGCCTCCTCACGTTCCTTCTGCTATTTAAGACAGTCTCCATTTCTCCCTGTAGCTGAATGCTCACACGTTCCTTTTGAATTTCATCTTGAAGGCCAATCAACAGTTCTTTCAAGTGATCATTTTCTCGCTGCCTTCCCTCTGGGGTCTCTTCTTATCCTCGGCAGAGTTTCCCTCTCTCTGGTGTGCCTTCTTGCCCTCAGTGGACTTGCCTGCTGTCTGGGGTCTCTTATTGCCCTCGGTGGAGGTTCAATCTCTCTGGGGTCTCTTGTTGCCCTCGGTGGAGGTTCCCTCTCTCTGGGGCCTCCTGTTGCTCCCGGTGGAGGTTCCCTCTCTCTGGAGTCTCTTGTTGCCCTCGGTGGAATTTTCCTCTCTCTGGGGCCTCTTGTTGCCCTCGGTGGAGGTTCCCTCTCTCTGGAGTCTCTTGTTGCCCTGGGTAGAGGTCCCTCTCTCTGGAGTCTCTTGTTGCCCTCGGAGGAGGTTCCCTCTCTCTGGGGCCGCTTGTTGCCCTTGGTGGAGGTTCCCTCTCTCTGGGGCCTCTTGTTGCCCTCGGTGGAGGTTCCCTCTCTCTGGAGTCTCTTGTTGCCCTCGGTGGAGGTTCCCTCTCTCTGGAGTCTCTTGTTGCCCTCGGTGGAGGTTCCCTCTCTCTGGAGTCTCTTGTTGCCCTCGGTGGAGGTTCCCTCTCTCTGGGGCCGCTTGTTGCCCTCGGTGGAGGTTCCCTCTCTCTGGAGTCTCTTGTTGCCCTCGGTGGAGGTTCCCTCTCTCTGGAGTCTCTTGTTGCCCTCGGTGGAGGTTCCCTCTCTCTGGAGTCTCTTGTTGCCCTCGGTGGAGGTTCCCTCTCTCTGGGGCCGCCTGTTGCCCTCGGTGGAGGTTCCCCCTCTCTGGGGTCTCTTGTTGCCCTCGGTGGAGGTTCCCTCTCTCTGGGGCCGCCTGTTGCTCCCGGTGGAGTTTCACTCTCTCTGGGGTCTCTTGTTGCCCTCGGTGGAGGTTCCCTCTCACTGGGGCCTCTTGATGCCCTCGGTGGAGGTTCCCTCTCTCTGGAGTCTCTTGTTGCCCTCGGTGGAGGTTCCCTCTCTTTGGGGCCGCTTGTTGCCCTTGGTGGAGGTTCCCTCTCTCTGGGGCCTCTTGTTGCCCTCGGTGGAGGTTCCCTCTCTCTGGAGTCTCTTGTTGCCCTCGGTGGAGGTTCCCTCTCTCTGGAGTCTCTTGTTGCCCTCGGTGGAGGTTTCCTCTCTCTGGGGCTTCTTGTTGCCCTCGGTGGAGGTTCCCTCTCTCCGGGGGCTCTTGTTGCCCTCGGTGGAGGTTCCCTCTCTCTGGAGTCTCTTGTAGCCCTCAGTGGAGTTTCCCTCTCTCTGGGGTCTCTTGTTGCCCTTGGTGGAGGTTCCCTCTATCTGGGGCCTCCTGTTGCCCTCGGTGGAGTTTCCCTCTCTCTGGGGTCTCTTGTTGCCCTTGGTGGAGGTTCCCTCTATCTGGGGCCTCCTGTTGCCCTCGGTGGAGTTTCCCTCTCTCTGGGGTCTCTTGTTGCCCTCGGTGGATGTTCCCGCGCTCTGGGGCCTCTTGTTGCCCTCGGTGGAGTTTCCCTCTCTCTGGAGTCTCTTGTTGCCCTCGGTGGAGGTTCCCTCTCTCTGGAGTCTCTTGTTGCCCTCGGTGGAGGTTCCCTCTCTCTGGGGCCGCCTGTTGCCCTCGGTGGAGGTTCCCCCTCTCTGGGGTCTCTTGTTGCCCTCGGTGGAGGTTCCCTCTCTCTGGGGCCGCCTGTTGCTCCCGGTGGAGTTTCACTCTCTCTGGGGTCTCTTGTTGCCCTCGGTGGAGGTTCCCTCTCTCTGGGGCCTCTTGTTGCCCTCGGTGGAGGTTCCCTCTCTCTGGAGTCTCTTGTTGCCCTCGGTGGAGGTTCCCTCTCTCTGGAGTCTCTTGTTGCCCTCGGTGGAGGTTTCCTCTCTCTGGGGCTTCTTGTTGCCCTCGGTGGAGGTTCCCTCTCTCCGGGGGCTCTTGTTGCCCTCGGTGGAGGTTCCCACTCTCTGGAGTCTCTTGTTGCCCTCGGTGGAGGTTCCCTCTCTCTGGAGTCTCTTGTTGCCCTCAGTGGAGTTTCCCTCTCTCTGGGGTCTCTTGTTGCCCTTGGTGGAGGTTCCCTCTATCTGGGGCCTCCTGTTGCCCTCGGTGGAGTTTCCCTCTCTCTGGGGTCTCTTGTTGCCCTCGGTGGAGGTTCCCTCTCTCTGGAGTCTCTTGTTGCCCTCGGTGGAGGTTTCCTCTCTCTGGGGCTTCTTGTTGCCCTCGGTGGAGGTTCCCTCTCTCCGGGGGCTCTTGTTGCCCTCGGTGGAGGTTCCCACTCTCTGGAGTCTCTTGTTGCCCTCGGTGGAGGTTCCCTCTCTCTGGAGTCTCTTGTTGCCCTCAGTGGAGTTTCCCTCTCTCTGGGGTCTCTTGTTGCCCTTGGTGGAGATTCCCTCTATCTGGGGCCTCCTGTTGCCCTCGGTGGAGTTTCCCTCTCTCTGGGGTCTCTTGTTGCCCTCGGTGGAGGTTCCCTCTCTCTGGGGCCGCTTGTTGCCCTCGGTGGAGGTTCCCACTCTCTGGAGTCTCTTGTTGCCCTCGGTGGAGGTTCCCTCTCTCTGGAGTCTCTTGTTGCCCTCGGTGGAGGTTCCCTCTCTCTGGGGCCGCCTGTTGCCCTCGGTGGAGGTTCCCCCTCTCTGGGGTCTCTTGTTGCCCTCGGTGGATGTTCCCTCTCTCTGGGGCCGCCTGTTGCTCCCGGTGGAGTTTCACTCTTTCTGGGGTCTCTTGTTGCCCTCGGTGGAGGTTCCCTCTCTCTGGAGTCTCTTGTTGCCCTCGGTGGAGGTTCCCTCTCTCTGGAGTCTCTTGTTGCCCTCGGTGGAGGTTTCCTCTCACTGGGGCCTCTTGTTGCCCTCGGTGGAGGTTCCCTCTCTCTGGAGTCTCTTGTTGCCCTCGGTGGAGGTTCCCTCTCTCTGGGGCCTCTTGTTGCCCTCGGTGGAGGTTCCCTCTCTCTGGAGTCTCTTGTTGCCCTCGGTGGAGGTTCCCTCTCTCTGGAGTCTCTTGTTGCCCTCGGTGGAGGTTTCCTCTCTCTGGGGCTTCTTGTTGCCCTCGGTGGAGGTTCCCTCTCTCCGGGGGCTCTTGTTGCCCTCGGTGGAGGTTCCCTCTCTCTGGAGTCTCTTGTTGCCCTCAGTGGAGTTTCCCTCTCTCTGGGGTCTCTTGTTGCCCTTGGTGGAGGTTCCCTCTATCTGGGGCCTCCTGTTGCCCTCGGTGGAGTTTCCCTCTCTCTGGGGTCTCTTGTTGCCCTTGGTGGAGGTTCCCTCTATCTGGGGCCTCCTGTTGCCCTCGGTGGAGTTTCCCTCTCTCTGGGGTCTCTTGTTGCCCTCGGTGGATGTTCCCGCGCTCTGGGGCCTCTTGTTGCCCTCGGTGGAGGTTCCCTCTCTCTGGAGTCTCTTGTTGCCCTCGGTGGAGGTTCCCTCTCTCTGGAGTCTCTTGTTGCCCTCGGTGGAGGTTCCCTCTCTCTGGGGCCGCCTGTTGCCCTCGGTGGAGGTTCCCCCTCTCTGGGGTCTCTTGTTGCCCTCGGTGGAGGTTCCCTCTCTCTGGGGCCGCCTGTTGCTCCCGGTGGAGTTTCACTCTCTCTGGAGTCTCTTGTTGCCCTCGGTGGAGGTTCCCTCTCTCTGGAGTCTCTTGTTGCCCTCGGTGGAGGTTCCCTCTCACTGGGGCCTCTTGTTGCCCTCGGTGGAGGTTCCCTCTCTCTGGAGTCTCTTGTTGCCCTCGGTGGAGGTTCCCTCTCTCTGGAGTCTCTTGTTGCCCTCGGTGGAGGTTTCCTCTCTCCGGGGGCTCTTGTTGCCCTCGGTGGAGGTTCCCTCTCTCTGGAGTCTCTTGTTGCCCTCAGTGGAGTTTCCCTCCCTCTGGGTCTCTTGTTGCCCTTGGTGGAGGTTCCCTCTATCTGGGGCCTCCTGTTGCCCTCGGTGGAGTTTCCCTCTCTCTGGGGTCTCTTGTTGCCCTCGGTGGATGTTCCCGCGCTCTGGGGCCTCTTGTTGCCCTCGGTGGAGTTTCCCTCTCTCTGGGGTCTCTTATTGCCCTCGGTGGAGGTTCCCACTCTCTGGAGTCTCTTGTTGCCCTCGGTGGAGTTTCCCTCTCTCTTGGGCCTCCTGTTGCTCCCGTTGGAGGTTCCCTCTCTCTGGGGTCTCTTGTTGCCCTCGGTGGAGGTTCCCTCTCTCTGGGGCCTCCTGTTGCCCTCGGTGGATGTTCCCTCTCTCTGGGGTCTCTTATTGCCCTCGGTGGAGGTTCCCTTCTTTCTGGGGTCTCTTGTTACCCTTGGCGGAGTAGCCCTCCCTCTGGGGCCTCTTGTTGCTCTCGGTGGAGTTTCCCTATCTCTGGGGCGTCCTGTTGCCCTCGGAGGAGTTGCCCTCCCTCTGGGGCCTCTTGTTGATCCCGGTGGAGGTTCCCTCTCTCTGGGGCCGCTTGTTGCCCTCGGTGGAGGTTCCCTCTCTCTGGGGTCTCTTGTTGCCCTCGGTGGAGGTTCCCTCTCTCTGGGGCCTCCTGTTGCTCCCGGTGGAGGTTCCCTCACTCTGGAGTCTCTTGTTGCCCTCGGTGGAGGTTCCCTCTCTCTGGGGCCTCTTGTTGCCCTCGGTGCAGGTTCCCTCTCTCTGGAGTCTCTTGTGGCCCTCGGAGGAGGTTCCCTCTCTCTGGAGTCTCTTGTTGCCCTAGGTGGAGGTTCCCTCTCTCTGGGGCCGCTTGTTGCCCTCGGAGGAGGTTCCCTCTCTCTGGGGTCTCTTGTTGCCCTCGGTGGAGGTTCCCTCTCTCTGGGGCCTCCTGTTGCTCCAGGTGGAGGTTCCCTTTCTCTGGAGTCTCTTGTTGCCCTCGGTGGAGGTTCCCTCTCTCTGGGGCCTCTTGTTGCCCTCGGTGGAGGTTCCCTCTCTCTGGAGTCTCTTGTTGCCCTCGGTGGAGGTTCCCTCTCTCTGGAGTCTCTTGTTGCCCTCGGTGGAGGTTCCCTCTCTCTGGGGCCGCTTGTTGCCCTCGGTGGAGGTTCCCTCTCTCTGGGGCCTCCTGTTGCTCCCGGTGGAGGTTCCCTCTCTGGAGTCTCTTGTTGCCCTCGGTGGAGGTTCCCTCTCTCCAGGGCCTCTTGTTGCCCTCAGTGGAGGTTCCCTCTCTCTGGAGTCTCTTGTTGCCCTTGGTGGAGGTTCCCTCTCTCTGGAGTCTCTTGTTGCCCTCGGTGGAGGTTCCCTCTCTCTGGAGTCTCTTGTTGCCCTCGGTGGAGGTTCCCTCTCTCTGGGGCTTCTTGTTGCCCTCGGTGGAGGTTCCCTCTCTCTGGAGTCTCTTGTTGCCCTCGGTGGAGGTTCCCTCTCTCTGGGGGCTCTTGTTGCCCTCGGTGGAGGTTCCCTCTCTCTGGAGTCTCTTGTTGCCCACGGTGGAGGTTCCCTCTCTCTGGGGGCTCTTGTTGCCCTCGGTGGAGTTTCCCTCTCTCTGGGGTCTCTTATTGCCCTCGGTGGAGGTTCCCTCTCTCTGGGGTCTCTTGCTGCCCTCGGTGGAGTTTCCCTCTCTCTGGAGTCTCTTGTTGCCCTCGGTGGAGGTTCCCTCTCTCTGGGGTCTCTTATTGCACTCGGTGGAGGTTCCCTTCTTTCTGGGGTCTCTTGTTACCCTTGGCGGAGTAGCCCTCCCTCTGGGGTCTCTTGTTGCCTTTGGTGGATGTTCCCTCTCTCTGGAGTCTCTTGTTGCTCTCGGTAGAGTTTCCCTCTCTCTGGGGTCTCTTGATGCCCTCGGTGGAGGTTCCCTCTCTCTGGGGTCTCTTATTGCCCTCGGTGGAGGTTCCCTTCTTTCTGGGGTCGCGTGTTGCCCTCGTTGGAGGTTCCCTCTCTCTGGGGCCTCTTGTTGCCCTCGGTGGAGGTTCCCTCTCTCTGGGGTCTCTTGTTGCCCTCGGTGGAGGTTCCCTCTCTCTTGGGCCTCCTGTTGCTCCCGTCGGAGGTTCCCTCTCTCTGGGGTCTCTTGTTGCCCTCGGTGGAGGTTCCCTCTCTCTGGGGTCTCTTGTTGCCCTCGGTGGAGGTTCCCTCTGGGGCCTCCTGCTGCTCCCGGTGGAGGTTCCCTCTCTCTGGGGTCTCTTGTTGCCCTCGGTGGAGTTTCCCTCTCTCTGGGGCCTCCTGTTGCTCCCGGTGGAGGTTCCCTCTCTCTGGAGTCTCTTGTTGCCCTCGGTGGAGGTTCCCTCTCTCTGGAGTCTCTTGTTACCCTCGGTGGAGGTTCCCTCTCTCTGGGGCTTCTTGTTGCCCTCGGTGGAGGTTCCCTCTCTCTGGAGTCTCTTGTTGCCCTCGGTGGAGGTTCCCTCTCTCTGGAGTCTCTTGTTGCCCTCGGTGGAGGTTCCCTCTCTCTGGGGCCGCCTGTTGCCCTCGGTGGAGGTTCCCCCTCTCTGGGGTCTCTTGTTGCCCTCGGTGGAGGTTCCCTCTCTCTGGGGCCGCCTGTTGCTCCCGGTGGAGTTTCACTCTCTCTGGAGTCTCTTGTTGCCCTCGGTGGAGGTTCCCTCTCTCTGGAGTCTCTTGTTGCCCTCGGTGGAGGTTCCCTCTCACTGGGGCCTCTTGTTGCCCTCGGTGGAGGTTCCCTCTCTCTGGAGTCTCTTGTTGCCCTCGGTGGAGGTTCCCTCTCTCTGGAGTCTCTTGTTGCCCTCGGTGGAGGTTTCCTCTCTCCGGGGGCTCTTGTTGCCCTCGGTGGAGGTTCCCTCTCTCTGGAGTCTCTTGTTGCCCTCAGTGGAGTTTCCCTCCCTCTGGGTCTCTTGTTGCCCTTGGTGGAGGTTCCCTCTATCTGGGGCCTCCTGTTGCCCTCGGTGGAGTTTCCCTCTCTCTGGGGTCTCTTGTTGCCCTCGGTGGATGTTCCCGCGCTCTGGGGCCTCTTGTTGCCCTCGGTGGAGTTTCCCTCTCTCTGGGGTCTCTTATTGCCCTCGGTGGAGGTTCCCACTCTCTGGAGTCTCTTGTTGCCCTCGGTGGAGTTTCCCTCTCTCTTGGGCCTCCTGTTGCTCCCGTTGGAGGTTCCCTCTCTCTGGGGTCTCTTGTTGCCCTCGGTGGAGGTTCCCTCTCTCTGGGGCCTCCTGTTGCCCTCGGTGGATGTTCCCTCTCTCTGGGGTCTCTTATTGCCCTCGGTGGAGGTTCCCTTCTTTCTGGGGTCTCTTGTTACCCTTGGCGGAGTAGCCCTCCCTCTGGGGCCTCTTGTTGCTCTCGGTGGAGTTTCCCTATCTCTGGGGCGTCCTGTTGCCCTCGGAGGAGTTGCCCTCCCTCTGGGGCCTCTTGTTGATCCCGGTGGAGGTTCCCTCTCTCTGGGGCCGCTTGTTGCCCTCGGTGGAGGTTCCCTCTCTCTGGGGTCTCTTGTTGCCCTCGGTGGAGGTTCCCTCTCTCTGGGGCCTCCTGTTGCTCCCGGTGGAGGTTCCCTCACTCTGGAGTCTCTTGTTGCCCTCGGTGGAGGTTCCCTCTCTCTGGGGCCTCTTGTTGCCCTCGGTGCAGGTTCCCTCTCTCTGGAGTCTCTTGTGGCCCTCGGAGGAGGTTCCCTCTCTCTGGAGTCTCTTGTTGCCCTAGGTGGAGGTTCCCTCTCTCTGGGGCCGCTTGTTGCCCTCGGAGGAGGTTCCCTCTCTCTGGGGTCTCTTGTTGCCCTCGGTGGAGGTTCCCTCTCTCTGGGGCCTCCTGTTGCTCCAGGTGGAGGTTCCCTTTCTCTGGAGTCTCTTGTTGCCCTCGGTGGAGGTTCCCTCTCTCTGGGGCCTCTTGTTGCCCTCGGTGGAGGTTCCCTCTCTCTGGAGTCTCTTGTTGCCCTCGGTGGAGGTTCCCTCTCTCTGGAGTCTCTTGTTGCCCTCGGTGGAGGTTCCCTCTCTCTGGGGCCGCTTGTTGCCCTCGGTGGAGGTTCCCTCTCTCTGGGGCCTCCTGTTGCTCCCGGTGGAGGTTCCCTCTCTGGAGTCTCTTGTTGCCCTCGGTGGAGGTTCCCTCTCTCCAGGGCCTCTTGTTGCCCTCAGTGGAGGTTCCCTCTCTCTGGAGTCTCTTGTTGCCCTTGGTGGAGGTTCCCTCTCTCTGGAGTCTCTTGTTGCCCTCGGTGGAGGTTCCCTCTCTCTGGAGTCTCTTGTTGCCCTCGGTGGAGGTTCCCTCTCTCTGGGGCTTCTTGTTGCCCTCGGTGGAGGTTCCCTCTCTCTGGAGTCTCTTGTTGCCCTCGGTGGAGGTTCCCTCTCTCTGGGGGCTCTTGTTGCCCTCGGTGGAGGTTCCCTCTCTCTGGAGTCTCTTGTTGCCCACGGTGGAGGTTCCCTCTCTCTGGGGGCTCTTGTTGCCCTCGGTGGAGTTTCCCTCTCTCTGGGGTCTCTTATTGCCCTCGGTGGAGGTTCCCTCTCTCTGGGGTCTCTTGCTGCCCTCGGTGGAGTTTCCCTCTCTCTGGAGTCTCTTGTTGCCCTCGGTGGAGGTTCCCTCTCTCTGGGGTCTCTTATTGCACTCGGTGGAGGTTCCCTTCTTTCTGGGGTCTCTTGTTACCCTTGGCGGAGTAGCCCTCCCTCTGGGGTCTCTTGTTGCCTTTGGTGGATGTTCCCTCTCTCTGGAGTCTCTTGTTGCTCTCGGTAGAGTTTCCCTCTCTCTGGGGTCTCTTGATGCCCTCGGTGGAGGTTCCCTCTCTCTGGGGTCTCTTATTGCCCTCGGTGGAGGTTCCCTTCTTTCTGGGGTCGCGTGTTGCCCTCGTTGGAGGTTCCCTCTCTCTGGGGCCTCTTGTTGCCCTCGGTGGAGGTTCCCTCTCTCTGGGGTCTCTTGTTGCCCTCGGTGGAGGTTCCCTCTCTCTTGGGCCTCCTGTTGCTCCCGTCGGAGGTTCCCTCTCTCTGGGGTCTCTTGTTGCCCTCGGTGGAGGTTCCCTCTCTCTGGGGTCTCTTGTTGCCCTCGGTGGAGGTTCCCTCTGGGGCCTCCTGCTGCTCCCGGTGGAGGTTCCCTCTCTCTGGGGTCTCTTGTTGCCCTCGGTGGAGTTTCCCTCTCTCTGGGGCCTCCTGTTGCTCCCGGTGGAGGTTCCCTCTCTCTGGAGTCTCTTGTTGCCCTCGGTGGAGGTTCCCTCTCTCTGGAGTCTCTTGTTACCCTCGGTGGAGGTTCCCTCTCTCTGGGGCTTCTTGTTGCCCTCGGTGGAGGTTCCCTCTCTCTGGAGTCTCTTGTTGCCCTCGGTGGAGGTTCCCTCTCTCTGGGGGCTCTTGTTGCCCTCGGTGGAGGTTCCCTCTTTCTGGAGTCTCTTGTTGCCCTCGGTGGAGGTTCCCTCTCTCTGGGGCTTCTTGTTGCCCTCGGTGGAGGTTCCCTCTCTCTGGAGTCTCTTGGTGCCCTCGGTGGAGGTTCCCTCTCTCTGGGGCCGCTTGTTGCCCTTGTTGGAGGTTCCCTCTCTCTGGGGCCTCTTGTTGCACTCGGTGGAGGTTCCCTCTCTCTGGAGTCTCTTGTTGCCCTCGGTGGAGGTTCCCTCTCTCTGGAGTCTCTTGTTGCCCTCGGTGGAGGTTCCCTCTCTCTGGAGTCTCTTGTTCCCCTCGGTGGAGGTTCCCTCGCTCTGGGGCCGCTTGTTGCCCTCGGTGGAGGTTCCCTCTCTCTGGAGTCTCTTGTTGCCCTCGGTGGAGGTTCCCTCTCTCTGGGGCCGCCTGTTGCCCTCGGTGGAGGTTCCCTCTCTCTGGGGTCTCTTGTTGCCCTCGGTGGAGGTTCCCTCTCTCTGGGGTCTCTTGTTGCCCTCGGTAGAGGTTTCCTCTCTCTGGGGCTTCTTGTTGCCCTCGGTGGAGGTTCCCTCTCTCCGGGGGCTCTTGTTGCCCTCGGTGGAGGTTCCCTCTCTCTGGAGTCTCTTGTTGCCCTCAGTGGAGTTTCCCTCTCTCTGGGGTCTCTTGATGCCCTCGGTGGAGGTTCCCTCTCTCTGGGGCCTTCTGTTGCCCTCGGTGGATGTTCCCTCTCTCTGGGGTCTCTTATTGCCCTCGGTGGAGGTTCCCTTCTTTCTGGGGTCTCTTGTTACCCTTGGCGGAGTAGCCCTCCCTCTGGGGCCTCTTGTTGCTCTCGGTGGAGTTTCCCTAACTCTGGGGCCTCCTGTTGCCCTCGGAGGAGTTGCCCTCCCTCTGGGGCCTCTTGTTGCTCCCGGTGGAGGTTCCCTCTCTCTGGGGCCGCTTGTTGCCCTCGGTGGATGTTCCCTCTCTCTGGGGCCTCTTGTTGCCCTCGGTGGAGGTTCCCTCTCTCTGGAGTCTCTTGTTGCCCTCGGTAGAGGTTCCCTCTCTCTGGAGTCTCTTGGTGCCCTCGGTGGAGGTTCCCTCTCTTTGGGGCCGCTTGTTGCCCTTTGTGGAGGTTCCCTCTCTCTGGGGCCTCTTGTTGCCCTCGGTGGAGGTTCCCTCTCTCTGGAGTCTCTTGTTGCCCTCGGTGGAGGTTCCCTCTCTCTGGAGTCTCTTGTTGCCCTCGGTGGAGGTTCCCTCTCTCTGGAGTCTCTTGTTGCCCTCGGTGGAGGTTCCCTCTCTCTGGGGCCGCCTGTTGCCCTCGGTGGAGGTTCCCTCTCTCTGGAGTCTCTTGTTGCCCTCGGTGGAGGTTCCCTCTCTCTGGGGCCGCTTGTTGCCCTCGGTGGAGGTTCCCTCTCTCTGGGGCCTCCTGTTGCTCCCGGTGGAGTTTCCCTCTCTCAGGGGTCTCTCGTTGCCCTCGGTGGAGGTTCCCTCTCACTGGGGCCTCTTGTTGCCCTCGGTGGAGGTTCCCTCTCTCTGGAGTCTCTTGTTGCCCTCGGTGGAGGATCCCTCTCTGGGGCCTCTTGTTGCCCTCGGTGGAGGTTCCCTCTCTCTGGAGTCTCTTGTTGCCCTCGGTGGAGGTTCCCTCTCTCTGGAGTCTCTTGTTGCCCTCGGTAGAGGTTTCCTCTCTCTGGGGCTTCTTGTTGCCCTCGGTGGAGGTTCCCTCTCTCCGGGGGCTCTTGTTGCCCTCGGTGGAGGTTCCCTCTCTCTGGAGTCTCTTGTTGCCCTCAGTGGAGTTTCCCTCTCTCTGGGGTCTCTTGTTGCCCTCGGTGGAGGTTCCCTCTCTCTGGGGCCTCCTGTTGCCCTCGGTGGATGTTCCCTCTCTCTGGGGTCTCTTATTGCCCTCGGTGGATGTTCCCTTCTTTCTGGGGTCTCTTGTTACCCTTGGCGGAGTAGCCCTCCCTCTGGGGCCTCTTGTTGCTCCCGGTGGAGGTTCCCTCTCTCTGGAGTCTCTTGTTGCCCTCGGTGGAGGTTCCCTCTCTCTGGAGTCTCTTGTTGCCCTCGGTGGAGGTTCCCTCTCTCTGGGGCCTCTTGTTGCCCTCAGTGGACATTCCCTCTCTCTGGGGTCTCTTGTTGCCCTCGGTGGAGGTTCCCTCTCTCTGGAGTCTCTTGTTGCCCTCGGTGGAGGTTCCCTCTCTCTGGGGCCTCTTGTTGCCCTCAGTGGACGTTCCCTCTCTCTGGGGTCTCTTGTTGCCCTCGGTGGAGGTTCCCTCTCTCTGGGGCCTCCTGTTGCTCCCGGTGGAGGTTCCCTCTCTCTGGGGCCTCCTGTTGCTCCCGGTGGAGGTTCCCTCTCTCTGGGGCCGCTTGTTGCCCTCGGTGGAGGTTCCCTCTCTCTGGGGTCTCTTGTTGCCCTCGGTGGAGGTTCCCTCTCTCTGGGGCCTCCTGTTGCTCCCGGTGGAGGTTCCCTCTCTCTGGAGTCTCTTGTTGCCCTCGGTGGAAGTTCCCTCTCTCTGGGGCCTCTTGTTGCCCTCGGTGGAGGTTCCCTCTCTCTGGAGTCTCTTGTGGCCCTCGGTGGAGGTTCCCTCTCTCTGGAGTCTCTTGTTGCCCTCGGTGGAGGTTCCCTCTCTCTGGGGCCGCTAGTTGCCCTCGGTGGAGGTTATCTCTCTCTGGGGTCTCTTGTTGCCCTCGGTGGAGGTTCCCTCTCTCTGGGGCCTCCTGTTGCTCCAGGTGGAGGTTCCCTTTCTCTGGAGTCTCTTGTTGCCCTCGGTGGAGGTTCCCTCTCTCTGGGGCCTCTTGTTGCCCTCGGTGGAGGTTCCCTCTCTCTGGAGTCTCTTGTTGCCCTCGGTGGAGGTTTCCTCTCTCTGGGGCCGCTTGTTGCCCTCGGTGGAGGTTGCCTCTCTCTGGGGCCTCCAGTTGCTCCCGGTGGAGGTTCCCTCTCTGGAGTCTCTTGTTGCCCTCGGTGGAGGTTCCCTCTCTCTAGGGCCTCTTGTTGCCCTCGGTGGAGGTTCCCTCTCTCTGGAGTCTCTTGTTGCCCTTGGTGGAGGTTCCCTCTCTCTGGAGACTCTTGTTGCCCTCGGTGGAGGTTCCCTCTCTCTGGAGTCTCTTGTTGCCCTCGGTGGAGGTTCCCTCTCTCTGGGGCTTCTTGTTGCCCTTGGTGGAGGTTCCCTCTCTCTGGAGTCTCTTGTTGCCCTCGGTGGAGGTTCCCTCTCTCTGGAGTCTCTTGTTGCCCTCGGTGGAGGTTCCCTCTCTCTGGGGGCTCTTGTTGCCCTCGGTGGAGGTTCCCTCTCTCTGGAGTCTCTTGTTGCCCTCGGTGGAGGTTCCCTCTCTCTGGGGTCTCTTGCTGCCCTCGGTGGAGTTTCCCTCTCTCTGGAGTCTCTTGTTGCCCTCGGTGGAGGTTCCCTCTCTCTGGGGTCTCTTATTGCACTCGGTGGAGGTTCCCTTCTTTCTGGGGTCTCTTGTTACCCTTGGCGGAGTAGCCCTCCCTCTGGGGTCTCTTGTTGCCTTTGGTGGATGTTCCCTCTCTCTGGAGTCTCTTGTTGCTCTCGGTAGAGTTTCCCTCTCTCTGGGGTCTCTTGATGCCCTCGGTGGAGGTTCCCTCTCTCTGGGGTCTCTTATTGCCCTCGGTGGAGGTTCCCTTCTTTCTGGGGTCGCGTGTTGCCCTCGTTGGAGGTTCCCTCTCTCTGGGGCCTCTTGTTGCCCTCGGTGGAGGTTCCCTCTCTCTGGGGTCTCTTGTTGCCCTCGGTGGAGGTTCCCTCTCTCTTGGGCCTCCTGTTGCTCCCGTCGGAGGTTCCCTCTCTCTGGGGTCTCTTGTTGCCCTCGGTGGAGGTTCCCTCTCTCTGGGGTCTCTTGTTGCCCTCGGTGGAGGTTCCCTCTGGGGCCTCCTGTTGCTCCCGGTGGAGGTTCCCTCTCTCTGGGGTCTCTTGTTGCCCTCGGTGGAGTTTCCCTCTCTGGGGTCTCTTGTTGCCCTCGGTGGAGTTTCCCTCTCTCTGGGGCCTCCTGTTGCTCCCGGTGGAGGTTCCCTCTCTCTGGGGTCTCTTATTGCCCTCGGTGGAGGTTCCCTCTCTCTGGAGTCTCTTGTTGCCCTCGGTGGAGGTTCCCTCTCTCTGGGGCTTCTTGTTGCCCTCGGTGGAGGTTCCCTCTCTCTGGAGTCTCTTGTTGCCCTCGGTGGAGGTTCCCTCTCTCTGGGGGCTCTTGTTGCCCTCGGTGGAGGTTCCCTCTCTCTGGAGTCTCTTGTTGCCCTCGGTGGAGGTTCCCTCTCTCTGGGGGCTCTTGTTGACCTCGGTGGAGGTTCCCTCTCTCTGGAGTCTCTTGTTGCCCTCGGTGGAGGTTCCCTCTCTCTGGGGGCTCTTGTTGCCCTCGGTGGAGTTTCCCTCTCTCTGGGGGCTCTTGTTGCCCTCGGTGGAGGTTCCCTCTCTCTGGAGTCTCTTGTTGCCCTCGGTGGAGGTTCCCTCTCTCTGGGGGCTCTTGTTGACCTCGGTGGAGGTTCCCTCTCTCTGGAGTCTCTTGTTGCCCTTGGTGGAGGTTCCCTCTCTCTGGGGGCTCTTGTTGCCCTCGGTGGAGTTTCCCTCTCTCTGGGGTCTCTTATTGCCCTCGGTGGAGGTTCCCTCTCTCTGGGGTCTCTTGCTGCCCTCGGTGGAGGTTCCCTCTCTCTGGGGTCTCTTATTGCACTCGGTGGAGGTTCCCTTCTTTCTGGGGTCTCTTGTTACCCTTGGCGGAGTAGCCCTCCCTCTGGGGTCTCTTGTTGCCTTTGGTGGATGTTCCCTTTCTCTGGAGTCTCTTGTTGCTCTCGGTAGAGTTTCCCTCTCTCTGGGGTCTCTTGATGCCCTCGGTGGAGGTTCCCTCTCTCTGGGGTCTCTTATTGCCCTCGGTGGAGGTTCCCTTCTTTCTGGGGTCGCGTGTTGCCCTCGTTGGAGGTTCCCTCTCTCTGGGGTCTCTTGTTGCCCTCGGTGGAGGTTCCCTCTCTCTTGGGCCTCCTGTTGCTCCCGTTGGAGGTTCCCTCTCTCTGGGGTCTCTTGTTGCCCTCGGTGGAGGTTCCCTCTCTCTGGGGTCTCTTGTTGCCCTCGGTGGAGGTTCCCTCTCTCTTGGGCCTCCTGTTGCTCCCGTTGGAGGTTCCCTCTCTCTGGGGTCTCTTGTTGCCCTCGGTGGAGGTTCCCTCTCTCTGGGGTCTCTTGTTGCCCTCGGTGGAGGTTCCCTCTGGGGCCTCCTGTTGCTCCCGGTGGAGGTTCCCTCTCTCTGGGGTCTCTTGTTGCCCTCAGTGGAGTTTCCCTCTCTGGGGTCTCTTGTTGCCCTCGGTGGAGTTTCCCTCTCTCTGGGGCCTCCTGTTGCTCCCGGTGGAGGTTCCCTCTCTCTGGGGTCTCCTGTTGCCCTTGGCGTAGATTCCCTATCTCTGGGGTCTCTAGTTGCCCTCGGAGGAGTCCCCCTCTCTCTGGGGTCTCTTGATGCCTTTGGACCTTTATTGGGAGCCGCCTTCTCTCTGGGGTCTTTTCTAATATTCCGTCCATGACCATTTTGATCTTGTAGTTACTATTTTAAATGTCATTACCCTGTAAGACTTAGTGCTGTGACCATTGGTTTTAACGCAGGCTCCTAGGAGACAATTGCTAGGAAACAGGTGGCTTTACTCTCTCTTTTCTTTGAGATCTTGTTCATAGAATTCATAGAATTTACAGCGCAGAAGGAGGCCATTCCGCCCATCGAGTCTGCACCGGCTCTTGGAAAGAGCACCGTACTTAAGCCCATACATCCACTCTTTCCCCGTAACCCAGTAACCCCACCTAACCTTTTTGGACACTAGGGGGAATTTATCATGGCCAATCCAGCTAACCTGCACATCTTTGGACTGTGGGAGGAAACTGGAGCACCCGGAGGAAACGCACGCAGACACGTGGAGAACCTGCAGACTCCACTCAGACAGTAACCCAAGCCCGGAATCGAACCTGGGATCCTTGTTGCTGGGTAGATCTTGGAAAAGACTTTGCAGATGTTGTATCTTGCAACATGTGTATCGGTCAATGGAGAGAGTGGGCGAAACTCTCCCCCAACGGCGCGATGTCCGCCGACTGGAGCCAAAAACGGCGCCAATCAGACGGGCATCGCGCCGGCCCAAAGGTGCGGAA
Organism: Scyliorhinus torazame; assembly: GCF_047496885.1. Lineage (NCBI taxonomy): Eukaryota > Metazoa > Chordata > Chondrichthyes > Carcharhiniformes > Scyliorhinidae > Scyliorhinus > Scyliorhinus torazame. The sequence goes on along the minus strand of NC_092714.1, from coordinate 266,888,176 downwards.
TGGTCCGCATCTTTGGCGGCCTAGCCGCAACATTGAGGGGCTAGGCCGACGCCGGAGGGATTTCTGCCCCGCCAGCTGGCGAAAATGGCGTTTGTTGCCCCGCCAGCTGGTGCGGAAATGCGGCGCATGCGCGGGAGCGTCAGCGGCCGCTGTCAGTTTCCCGCGCAGGCGCAGTGGGGAGAGTCTCTTCCGCCTCCACCATGGTGGAGGCCGTAGCGGAGGCAGAAGGGAAAGAGTGCCCCCACGGCACAGGCCCGCCCGCGGATCGGTGGGCCCCAATCGCGGGCCAGGCCACCGTGGGGGCACCCCCCGGGGTCAGATCGCCCCGCGCCCCCCCCCCAGGACCCCGGAGCCCGCCCACGCCGCCTGGTCCCGCCGGTAAATACCAGCTTTGATTTGCGCCGGCGGGACAGGCAATTTCTGGGCGGGACTTCGGCCCATCCGGGCCAGAGAACTGAACGGGGGGGGTCCCGCCAACCGGCGCGGCCCGATTCCCGCCCCCGCCCAATCTCCGGTACCGGAGACTTCGGCGGGGGCGTGGGCGGGATTCACGGCGGCCAACGGCCATTCTCCGACCCGGCGGGGGGTCGGAGAATGACGCCCAGTGTTCCAGCCCTCTGTACTGCACTGGGCTTGGAACTTGGTTATGCATCTGTTTTGGTTTGGGACCAAACGTACTTTCTTTGTTTCAAAATGAGGGTATTTGAAGCCCAATCCCGTCAATTTAGAGTGCTTTTCAAAACTAATATCTTAGCATTTCCATAATGCTTGGAAGTGTTATATTCGGAGCGTGTCTGCAGGTTCTGTATTTGACTCTGTCAGTCTTATAAACATTTTTTTAAACTTGAGGTTCTCTTCCAGTGCTCTCTGTGTGTTGAGACTTGGGACCACCATCTATTCCAAAATGTAAGTACAGCCTCTTTTCATATTTGTGCTCACCTATCTCTGTCCTGCGATGGGCCGAAGTCCCGCTGCTGGAATGCCAGTCCCGCCGGCGTAGATTAAACCACTACCTTACCGGCGGGACTAGGCGGCGCGGGCGGGCTCTGGGGTCCTGGGGGGAGGCGTGGGGCGATCTGGTCCCGGGGGGTGCCCCCACGGTGGCCTGGCCCGCGATCGGGGCCCACCGATCCGCGGGCGGGCCTGTGCCGTGGGGGCACTCTTTTCCCTCTGCCTCGGCCACAGCATTCACCATGGCCGACGTGTAAGAGACCCCCCCCTGCGCATGCGCGAGGATTACATCAGCAGCCGCTGACGCTCCCACACCAGCCGGCGGAGCGGAAACCACTCCGGTGCGGGCCTAGCCCCTCACGGTGAGGGCTTGGCCCCAAAAGGTGCGGAGAAATCCGCACCTTTGGGGCGGCCCGACGCCGGACTGGTTCCTGCCACTCCATCCCGCCGGGACCCCTGCCCCGCCGGGTAGGGGAGAATCCCAGCCCATGTTCTAATATGCTGCGCAGTGATGTCTCCATGATGAGATCTTGAGACTTGTATATTTAAACATGAACCATTTATTGTTCATCTTTCAGTATTGACAGATCCCACGTATGTTCATGAATGGTGCTACCTCCATGCAGGTAGGCTGCTTACCACGGAGTTCTGTTCTAGACCATTCCCCAGAGTCACTTACCGTGTGACTCTATACATCATACCATTGGCAGTGCTATTCTCCAGTCCCATGTTAACCCTTGATGAGCACCTTTAAATTACAATGGTTATGCAGGCAATATCACAAGGTCACTCTCAGCCCCCCTGTGTTTCCTACCACGCTCGGTCTCCATGTGTTTCCTGCCACTCTTGGTTGCTCTGTTTGTTTCCTGTCACTATTAGTGTGAGGGAAGAGCAAAGACATTCAATGCTGTCAGAGTCCTTCCTGTATATTTCCTTTGTTCCCATTTCTTTTATTTTATTTTTATTATTTTGGTCCATGGACCCATAATCGGGATGTGCCTTTAATCAGAAAACTCTGTTGGAACAGCCTGCATTGCCAGCACACTGTGTTCCCAGGTTTCTTTTTGAAGGGGAGCAGCAAGACTCTTTGGCACTGATTTGGATCTTGGGGATCAGGTATGCACAGAGTCGGTTCGATTGGTTAACTAGAAACCACAGGGTTGGAGAGGGACGATGTTCTGCCTGGCAATGGTCAGTGATTGGTTCCTGTGTGATGCAAGCTGAGAGGACTGAGCAGAAATGTTTAGACCTTGGAACTTTCTCTCTCTCCTGCTTCCTGAAGCTGAAAGAACTGCTTTGTTCATCTGAAAGCAGTGAGTCCCTGGCACATTCTCTGTTGTAAACCTGAAAAGATGCAGAGTCTGCAGAGAGAGTCAACAACCTTGACAGAGAAAACCGTCTCAAGCCTAGAAGGAAAAGGTACCAAAACGAAAGCCTGAACTTCAGAAAGACATTGACTAGAAGACATCGCAGTGCATCAAAAATCCTTATTCTTTTATTTTTATTTATATTTTCTTTCCCTTCCCATCAACCTCTCCCCTCTTTGTTGTTGGCCTGTGTATCTGTGTGTAGAGAGTGGGGCGAGTTAGGAAGGAGAGGGTTGGGAAAGAGGTAGTAGATAGTCAGTTACATTTTCTGTCCATTTAATTATAATACTGTACATCACAAAGGATTACTTGTGTTTTAAATGTACAAACCCTGGGCGGGATTCTCTGAAATGGAGGCAGAGTGTTCGCGCCGTCGTGGACGACGTCGCGTTTCATGACAGCGCGAAACGGGCGCGGGCTGTAACGGGTAGCGGGCTGTAGGGGGCCAGCATGGTGCTGGAGCGGTTCACGCCGCTCCAGCCTCCCGTCCCGGCGCCAACCGGGCGGCGCGCCAGCCCGTGAATGCGCGGGGGACTTCCTCAACGCGCCGGCCCCGGCGCAACGTGGCGCGGGGGTTCAGGGGCCGGCCGCGTAATAAAATAGGGCCGGGGCTGGAGAGGCCGGCCCGCCGATCGGTGGGCCCCGATCGCGGGCCAGACCCCATCGGAGGACCCCCCCGGTGAAGGAGCGCTTTTCCCCGCCCCACAAGGCCGCTCCCCGACCCTGCGCGCAGAGTTCCCGCCGGCTGCGAGCTGGTGTGAACGGCGCTGACGGGACTCTGCGTTTCCGCACACCCGCTTGGCCCATCAAGGCCAGAGAATCGGCGGCCCGGCCGTGGACAGTGGCCCGCTACCGACGCCGCACCAAACGCGCCGGCTCCTCGGAGAGTCGCCTGCCGGCGTTGGACTGGCACAGCGGGGAAAAATGGCGTGGACGGCGATTCTGCCATACGCCGCGGCATGGGAGAATCCCGCCCCGGTATCTGTAATGTATATTGGGCTCAACCAAGGACCTTGGGTACTTTAAATAAAACCTAATTTTGCCTGTGTTGCAACTCCGAATCTAGGGGGCTGGAATTGACCCTGCACTAGTCCAGGTTGTTGAGGCAATGTCCTCAGGATAATCTAAAGCACCTCACATTGTTAAAGGTTGACACTGAATGCCTTTGCATGGACGAGGGCGTTGTATCTTTTATCCAGGTCTCCAATGGCTGCACAGAGGGAGAGCCCCACCGACTGAAGTGCCGTCTTCCGAGTGAGGCATGAAACAGAAGTGCTTTATGAGAAAGATTGGTGGAAGTTTCTCTGCTTCCCTGATCAGTATTGACCTCTCAAGTCAACAGTTTGCGACATGTTTCTGGGAGCTCGCTGTGCACAAATTGTCTGCCGCAATTCCCCTCCAATTATAATACCGACAACACCTCAGAAAGTAACTATTTTGACGTGCAGTTCTTTTGGAAATTCTGGATTCGTGAAAAATGCTTTGTAAATGCAAATCATTCCTTTCTTTCTATTCCACGGGGACCACCAGGCAATGTTTGCTGCACTCTGCAAGGTCCAATGCCGATCTGTCCAAAGTTCTTTCTTTCAGGCTTCTGCCTCCCCGGGCGATCCTGAGCAAAGAAGCTGGGGTTGGGAATGTGAGGTGCTCTTGTTGAAAAATAGTCGATTCTGAGGGGGTTTGGCAGGGGAGAGGCCGTGAGGATGTTTCCTCTCTTAGGGGGAATCTAGAACTAAGGGGCCATATAGTTTCCGAATCAGGGGTTCACCCAATTAAGCCGGAGATGAGGAGGCGTTTCTTATTCCAAGGAGGATGTGAATCTTTGGAATTCTCGAGCCCAGGGACAGTGGAGGCTGGGTCATCAAGGTGGTGTTGGACAGTTTTGTAACTGTAGGGGAATCAAGGATTATGGGGGACAGGCAGAGAGTGCAACTGAGGCCAAGATCAGATCAGCTCTTATTGAATAGCGGAGAAGGCTTGATAGTCTCCTCTCCTCCCATTGTTTGTGTTCTTACAGAAGCACCAGATCATCTTAACTCTGCAAGTGAGGAAGACAGCGAGCAGGATGGCTTTGCTGGTGAAGCTGTAATAATGACAAACACGTTTTTATGTGGCCTTTAAAGCTTTCTCCCTGCTGGGAAAAAAAATCTTGATGAACATTTTAGCTCCAGTTTGGAGCCAGCAAAAATCTTCAGCTTCCATCTGCAGTGGCCCCTTCAATTGGTAATGGGCAATAACCCAAAGCTGTAGCAGGGAGCTTAGCCCCTTGATGTGCAAGTCCTGCTTGAACAAGAGGTCTCTGTTCTTGTTTCTCCTGTACAGGTAACTGTATAGTTTGTACATGGACTTGAGGCCTGGTATTGGCACAGCTTTCTGTAGCACTGCCAAGTATCCAGCCCCTCGAGCTCTGTTTTTTCAGTTGTGCGTGGAGACACTATACCTCTCAGTGTCTCCGTACATCAATTTCCAGCCGCCCTTGTGTCGGTGTGCTGGAATTCTATTGAGAAGGTAATGAGCTTGCACAGCACATATGGGTGACTGGCTGGGGGCCAGCGTGTTGAGTGTGTTTACACTGGCTAAATACATTTCATGTTGGACACTTTCAACAGCTCATACACGGTCAACCTTCCCCTCATCAGTCAAACCCATTGTTGAGAGAGTGCGAGAAGTTGTCCTCACCGGGGTCAAAAGTATTGGTGTCAGGGGTCAGACTCTTGTGCTGTTCTCCAATGTAGGACTCCCTCTTCCCAAAGGCAGTTTCCTCTCTCCGTCCCTCGGGTCTCGCACACATATTCCCGACCAAAGAAGTGGGCAAACTTTCAAAGGGGCTCCGGAGCTTGGCTGGTGGCACTTCCCTCCTCGTGTGATAGTCCCCGAAGGTTAGCATTTATCTGACTTCTTAACCTGGCTCCACAATGAAAGCATCAGTGAAGGTTTCCTGTTTGTGAGTTCTCCAACAATCATCTCTTCATTCTAATGCAACGTTTTCCCCTTTTTGCTGAGAATACGCTCCCCTCAGCTTCCGACTTGGGCAACCTGCCTTTCCCATTTACAGGACAGAAGGAGGCTCTTTGGCCCATCATGCCTGTGCTAGATCTCTTAAAGTGCAATTCACCTCATGCCAATCCGCTACCATTTCCGCAGTTCTGCAACTCCTTCCTCTTCAGATAATGATGCATTTTGTTGTGTGGTGGGGGATTTTAGATGGTGGTGGTGGTGGTGGGCCGGGGGTGGGGGGGGGGGGGGGGGGGGGGGATTGTCGGGGGGGGGGGGGGGGGGGGGGGGGGGTGATTGTCTAGTCTCCCAAAAGCATGCTCTTGAGTCCGCAGTCCCTTTAACCATTTTTCTTTATGTGCAGGAAGTACTTGCACATTTGGAACTCCACATGAAGTTCGGAGCTTCCCCTCTTCCAGATCTCTCTCACTTCCCAGTCACATGATCTGACACAATACCGACATCAGCCTCACGTATGCTTCTGATGTTAACTATTTAATCTTCATCTCCGCCCCCCCCCCCCCCCCCCCCCCCCACACACACACACTCCCTGTGCATGCTGAGTCCCTATCATATCCTCCGACGTTTGCAATTCCGTTTTGAAAGCCATGATTGAATCTGCTTCCACCATTCTCAGGGACAGCACATTCCAGATGCTAACCACTGGCGATATAAACAAAGTGTTCCTCGTGTTGCAAGGTGTGTGCTGTGTCAAATCCAGAAGAATCCTGTAGAAAACTCTAATGAGCAATAAGGCTTTTAATCCCCTTCCCAAACTCCAACATGAATTACCCTTTGGTTACTTTTCAGTCATCTCCAGAAGACCAGAAGACAGAGGGGCAGAATCTCAAATCAAGGACCTCTGGATCTCGATTATTCCATCAACAGCAACAGTTCATCCCGATCTACTCCCATCGGACCATTCACGTAGGAAGCACTGTGGCCACCGGAGAGCAGGTAGCTCACACAAACAGCCATGAGTAAACAAACGGAATTTTTGTTTTCCTTCTCGGTGATGTCCTTTGAGGAATCGACATCAACCAGGATTCTGGTGGAACTCCGTAGCTGACACCTTGGCTGGCTTCGTTCAGGGGGTTGTTCTATCATGAGAAGCTGAGTAGGCTGGGTTTATATTCCCTACCATAGATTATGATAGAATTTACAGTGCAGAAGGAGGCCATTTGGCCATCGAGTCTGCACCGGCTCTTGAAAGAGCACCCTACCCTATCCCCATAACCCAGTAACCCCACCCAACACTAAGGGCAATTTTGGACACTAAGGGCAATTTATCATGACCAATCCACCTAACCCGCACAACTTTGGACTGTGGAGGAAACCGGAGCACCCGGAGGAAACCCACGCAGACACGGGGAGGATGTGCAGACTCCGCACAGACAGTGACCCAAGCCGGAATCGAACCTGGGACCCTGGAGCTGTGCAGCATTTGTGCTGTCCACAATGCTACCGTGCTGTCCCTACCAAACCTACCAAATTCCCATGGGGGCAGACACAAAGAGATTGTTTCTGCTGCTCAGGATATGTAAAACACTGAGGGAGAGGTGACGCAATCTCAGGATAAGGGACGGATCATTCATGACCGAGGCGAGGAGCAGTTGCTTCACTCAAAGGGTTTTGCGGCTTTGGAATTCTCCATCCATGGATGATGCTCCAACACTGAATATATTTAAAGCTGGGATAGGCAGATCTTTGATCTCTCGGGGAATTAAGGGACAAGGGCAGTTGATGCCCAATATGACCCAGAAATGGACTGAATGAGTAAGACCTACATGGTGTTCTCCATGCTTCTAATTCTTGTGTTCTTGAAGGTATGTGGAGGGAGAGGGCCTGCTGTATGAGGGCAAAGCAAGGTTATCAAAATACTACCAAGAAAAAGCAGGAGGATTTGGAAATCAATGCCTTGGTGCAGCCATAACGTCTGTAGCAATGAAGACAATCTATTGTACAGTAATGGATGAGGTCATCATTCTTCTCCTCACTCTGAGCAAGCGGTTCACTACTTATCACCCACCCGGGAACTCAGATCCTACTCCCAGTCTCGTAAATCACAGCCTGGCTTCGCTAATTAACTTTTATAGATTTTTTTTTATATGTTTAAACAATATTTTTGACACCTACTACCTCATTCTCCACCCCCCCCCCCACCCCCGCTCCCCCTTCTCCCCTGCTGAGGCAGCGTAACCACCATCCACCATTGAAAGGTCAACTCTCGTTTGGAGCCCTTCGAAAGCAAACAAGGATTAGAGAAAGGAAAAGAACTCAGCCACACACAGCTGGCTGCTAAGGCAAACCCGCAGCTAAAATCGGACTTGTCTTCCGGAAACCTGAAGACCGAGTCACATTGTTTTCAAATGGTCAACTCAATTCACGAGAGGGTGGCGTGAAGTTACTGCAGCGATTCATTCTGCACTTGTTGATCACTGATGACTCTGGTTTCTGCTGGCGACTGAAAGATTAATGTATCTTTCACCGTGGGAATATTCTGTGGCATTCTGGTCTTGATTATTTGTTGAATAGTCCTGGGAATGGCTGGAGTGAAGGGAATGCTCTCCACAGCCGGGCGTTAAGTGGGATGAGAATGATCAATACTGTTAGGGAAATAAAGGTGGTTTTAAGGGGTCTATATTTGTGTTGGTAAACATTGGAAATAAGGGGTGAGATTCTCCGACCCCCCGCCGGGTCGGAGAATTGCCGGGGGCCGGCATGAATCCCGCCCCCGCCGGTTGCCGAATTCTCCGGCACCGGATATTTGGCGGGGACGGGAATCACGCTGCGCCGGTTGGCGCCCCCCCCCCCCCCGCTGTTCTCCGGCCCGGATGGGCCGAAGTCCCGCCGCTAAAATGCCTGTCCCGCCGGCGTAGATTAAACCACCTACCTTACCGGCGGGACAAGGTGGCGCGGGCGGGCTCCGGGGTCCTGGGGGGGGCGCGGGGAGATCTGGCCCCGGGGGGTGCCCCCACGGTGGCCTGGCCCGCGATCGGGGCCCACCGATCTGCGGGCGGGCCTGTGCCGTGGGGGAACTCTTTCCCTTCCGCCTTCACCACGGTCTCCACCATGGCGGAGGCGGAAGAGACTCCCTCCACTGCGCATGTGCAGGAATGCCGTCAGCGGCCGCTAACGCTCCCGCGCATGCGCCGCCCGGAGATGTCATTTCCGCGCCAGCTGGCGGGGCGGAAATTCGTCCGGCGCAGGCCTCGCCCCTTAAGGTTGGGGCTCGGCCCCCCAAGATGCGGAGCATTCCGCACCTTTGGGGCGGTGCGATGCCCGACTGATTTGCGCCGTTTTGGGCGCCAGTCGGCGGACATCTCGCCGATACTGGAGAATTTCATCCAAGGTGTAGTTTTTGAGTGGGTTTAATTTAATGTTTCTGTGCCTGGAAGGGTAAAAACTATAGTTGGATTCATGCTAGACAAAGGTGTTTGTATGTATGGGGGCTGGGTTCAATTCCAACTATTGTGCTTACAGAGAGTTTTAGCATGAAGAGTAAATAAGCCAGCATGGCAGCTTATCAACTGGGACCTTGTAAGGTAGAGAAGCTTTTAAGTTTTAGTTCAGCAAATTTAATTGCAATTGAAGATAGGTAGTGAGAGAGAAGGCAGCTCACACAGCTCTGCTAAAAACAGATAGAAAGATAAAGAAGGTACATCTCACAGCCTTGCTAGAAGAAAAGTCATACTTTGAAGTAATGGTTAAGAAAACGGATGCCGGAAACCTAAAGTCCAGCTAGTTAAGGAAACCAGAGAAATGAAAAGAAGTTTGCAAGAAGTCTGGAGTTAGTGAAACAGAGGAAACTGGAAACCTGAGCAGATTACTGTCCAGTAAAGCCAGCGAGAGTTAAAAAGGCATTGGAACTTGAGAGGCCAGAAAGTGCAGTAGTGCTAAGGTTTGTGAGCAATGTCACGACACCCTGGGCTAGTGCGCGGTCAATTCCAGCCCCACTTGACCCAGAGTCGCAACACAGGTGAAATTAGATGTTATTTTAAAATGCCTGAGGTCCTTGGCCGAGTCCAACAAACTGCAGTCACCTGGTTTATAGCTTTAACACAAGTAATCATTTATTATGTACAATATTATAATTAAACAGCCAATCTAACTATCTAACACTCCTTTCCCAACATGCTCCCCCCCCACCCCGCAAGGACTAAAATAATAAAATTAAATAAATGTGAACAGATGAAATAAGCGAAAGGACTCTGACAGAAATTCTGCCAGTTTGGGAGATATTATTTGAAATAATTGTGGAAATCGATGGCTGGACCCGGGGTTTGTAAGAAAGTCTTTAAGACAAAGGAAAGCTGGAGGGAGAGGTGTAAAACCTGAAAGCGAAACCTTGGTGGAAAGAACGGAGGGAAAGCGGAATTTTATAAAGAAAATTTGAAAGTGTGGCTTTGAAAGCGGAATTTGCAATCTGTGGTGTGGAGGGCGGAGTTCAGCAATACAAGGTGGCTCACGGTGTGAGAACCACCTGGCGGGACGGGGCGGAGCTTCCCGCCGGCGTGCTGAACCAGAAACCTGGCGGGGCGGGGCGGGGCGGAGCTTCCCGCCGGCGTGCTGAACCAGAAACCTGGCGGGGCGGAGAATCCCGCCGGCGTGCTGAACCAGAAACCTGGCAGGGCGGGGCGGGGCGGAGCATCCCGCCGGCGAGCTGAACCAGAAACCTGGCGGGGCGGGGCGGGGCGGAGCATCCCGCCGGCGTGCTGAATCAGAAACCTGGCGGGGCTGGGCGGGGCGGAGCATCCCGCCGGCGTGCTGAACCAGAAACCTGGCAGGGCGGGGCGGGGCGGAGCATCCCGCCGGCGAGCTGAACCAGAAACCTGGCGGGGCGGGGCGGGGCGGAGCATCCCGCCGGCGTGCTGAATCAGAAACCTGGCGGGGCGGGGCGGGGCGGAGCGTCCCGCCGGCGTGCTGAACCAGAAACCTGGCGGGGCGGGGCGGGGCGGAGCATCCCGCCGGCGTGCTGAACCAGAAACCTGGCGGGGCGGGGCGGTGCGGAGCATCCCGCCGGCGAGCTGAACCAGAAACCTGGTGGGGCGGGGCGGGGCGGAGCATCCCGCCGGCGTGCTGAACCAGAAACCTGGTGGGGCGGTGCGGAGCATCCCGCCGGCGAGCTGAACCAGAAACCTGGTGGGGCGGGGCGGGGCGGAGCATCCCGCCGGCGAGCTGAACCAGAAACCTGGTGGGGCGGGGCGGGGCGGAGCATCCCGCCGGCGTGCTGAACCAGAAACCTGGCGGGGCGGTGCGGAGCATCCCGCCGGCGAGCTGAACCAGAAACCTGGTGGGGCGGGGCGGGGCGGAGCATCCCGCCGGCGTGCTGAACCAGAAACCTGGCGGGGCGGGGCGGTGCGGAGCATCCCGCCGGCGTGCTGAACCAGAAACCGGGCGGGGCGGGGCGGGGTGGAGCATCCCGCCGGCGTGCTGAACCAGAAACCTGGCGGGGCGGAGCTTCCCGCCGGCGTGCTGAACCAAAAACCTGGCGGGGCGGGGCGGGGCGGGGCGGAGCATCCCGCCGGTGTGCTGAACCAGAAATCTGGCGGGGCGGAGCTTCCCGCCGGCGTGCTGAACCAGAAACCTGGCGGGGCGGAGCGGGGCGGAGCATCCCGCCGGCGTGCTGAACCAGAAATCTGGCGGGGCGGAGCGGGGCGGAGCATCCCGCCGGCGTGCTGAACCAGAAACCTGGCGGGGCGGAGCGGGGCGGAGCATCCCGCCGGTGTGCTGAACCAGAAATCTGGCGGGGCGGAGCTTCCCGCAGGCGTGCTGAACCAGAAATCTGGCGGGGTGGGGCGGGGCGGAGCATCCCGCCGGCGTGCGGAACCAGAAACCTGGCGGGGCGGGGCGGAGCATCCCGCCGGCGTGCTGAACCAGAAATCTGGCGGGGCGGGGCCGAGCATCCCGCCGGCGTGTTGAACCAGAAACCTGGCGGGGCGGGGCGGACGGAGCTTCCCGCCGGCGTGCTGAACCAGAAACCTGGCGGGGCGGGGCCGAGCATCCCGCCGGCGTGCTGAACCAGAAACCTGGCGGGGTGGGGCGGGGCGGGGAGGAGCATCCCGCCGGCGTGCTGAACCAGAAACCTGGCGGGGCGGAGCGGGGCGGGGCGGAGCATCCCGCCGGCGTGCTGAACCAGAAACCTGGCGGTGCGGGGCGGGGCAGAGCATCCCGCCGGCGTGCTGAACCAGAAACCTGGCGGGGCGGGACGGGGAGGAGCATCCCGCCGGCGTGCTGAACCAGAAACCTGGCGGGGCGGGACGGGGAGGAGCATCCCGCCGGCGTGCTGAACCAGAAACCTGGCGGGGCGGGGCGGGGAGGAGCATCCCGCCGGCGTGCTGAACCAGAAACCTGGCGGGGCGGGGCGGAGCATCCCGCCGGCGTGCTGAACCAGAAACCTGGCGGGGCGGGGCGGAGCATCCCGCCGGCGTGCTGAACCAGAAACCTGGCGGAGCGGGGCGGAGCATCCCGCCGGCGTGCTGAACCAGAAATCTGGCGGGGCGGGGCCGAGCATCCCGCCGGCGTGCTGAACCAGAAACCTGGCGGGGCGGGGCGGGGCGGAGCTTCCCGCCGGCGTGCTGAACCAGAAACCTGGCGGGGCGGAGAATCCCGCCGGCGTGCTGAACCAGAAACCTGGCGGGGCGGGGCGGGGCGGAGCATCCCGCCGGCGAGCTGAACCAGAAACCTGGCGGGGCGGGGCGGGGTGGAGCGTCCCGCCGGCGTGCTGAATCAGAAACCTGGCGGGGCGGTGCGGAGCATCCCGCCGGCGAGCTGAACCAGAAACCTGGTGGGGCGGGGCGGGGCGGAGCATCCCGCCGGCGTGCTGAACCAGAAACCTGGCGGGGCGGTGCGGAGCATCCCGCCGGCGAGCTGAACCAGAAACCTGGTGGGGCGGGGCGGGGCGGAGCATCCCGCCGGCGTGCTGAACCAGAAACCTGGCGGGGCGGGGCGGTGCGGAGCATCCCGCCGGCGTGCTGAACCAGAAACCGGGCGGGGCGGGGCGGGGTGGAGCATCCCGCCGGCGTGCTGAACCAGAAACCTGGCGGGGCGGAGCTTCCCGCCGGCGTGCTGAACCAAAAACCTGGCGGGGCGGGGCGGGGCGGGGCGGAGCATCCCGCCGGCGTGCTGAACCAGAAACCTGGCGGGGCGGAGCGGGGCGGGGCGGAGCATCCCGCCGGCGTGCTGAACCAGAAACCTGGCGGGGCGGAGCGGGGAGGGGCGGAGCTTCCCGCCGGCGTGCTGAACCAGAAATCTGGCGGGGGGGAGCGGGGCGGAGCATCCAGCCGATGCGCTGAACCAGAAACCTGGCGGGGCGCGGCGGGGCGGAGCATCCCGCCGGCGTTCTGAACCAGAAACCTGGCGGGGCGGGGCGGTGCGGAGCATCCCGCCGGCGTGCTGAACCAGAAACCTGGCGGGGCGGTGCGGAGCATCCCGCCGGCGAGCTGAACCAGAAACCTGGTGGGGCGGGGCGGGGCGGGGCGGAGCATCCCGCCGGCGTGCTGAACCAAAACCTGGCGGGGCGGGGCGGGGTGGAGCATCCCTCCGGCGTGCTGAACCAGAAACCTGGCGGGGCGGGGCGGAGCATCCCGCCGGCGTGCTGAACCAGAAACCTGGCGGGGCGGAGCTTCCCGCCGGCGGGGCGGGGCATCCCGCCGGCGTGCTGAACCAGAAACCTGGTGGGGCGGGGCGGGGCGGGGCATCCCGCCGGCGTGCTGAACCAGAAACCTGGCGGGGCGGAGCGGGGCGGGGCGGAGCTTCCCGCCGGCGTGCTGAACCAGAAATCTGGCGGGGCGGGGCGGGGTGGGGCGGGGCATCCCGCCGGCGTGCTGAACCAGAAACCTGGCGGGGCGGGGCGGGGCGGAGCATCCCGCCGGCGTGCTGAACCAGAAACCTGGCGGGGCGGAGCGGGGCGGGGCGGAGCTTCCCGCCGGCGTGCTGAACCAGAAATCTGGCGGGAGGAGCGGGGCGGGGCGGAGCTTCCCGCCGGAGTGCTGAACCAGAAATCTGGCGGGGCGGGGCGGGGTGGAGCATCCCGCCGGCGTGCTGAACCAGAAACCTGGCGGGGCGGGGCGGGGCGGAGCATCCCGCCGGCGTGCTGAACCAGAAACCTGGCGGGGCGGGGCGGAGCATCCCGCCGGCGTGCTGAACCAGAAACCTGGCGGGGCGGGGCGGGGCGGAGCATCCCGCCGGCGTGCTGAACCAGAAACCTGGCGGGTGGAGCGGGGCGGGGCGGAGCTTCCCGCCGGCGTGCTGAACCAGAAATCTGGCGGGGCGGGGCGGGGCGGGGCGGGGCATCCCGCCGGCGTGCTGAACCAGAAACCTGGTGGGACGGGGCGGGGCGGGGCATCCCGCCGGCGTGCTGAACCAGAAACCTGGCGGGGCGGGGCGGGGCGGGGCATCCCGCCGGCGTGCTGAACCAGAAACCTGGCGGGGCGGGGCGGAGCATCCCGCCGGCGTGCTGAACCAGAAACCTGGCGGGTGGAGCGGGGCGGGGCGGAGCTTCCCGCCGGCGTGCTGAACCAGAAATCTGGCGGGGCGGGGCGGGGCGGGGCGGGGCATCCCGCCGGCGTGCTGAACCAGAAACCTGGTGGGGCGGGGCGGGGCGGGGCATCCCGCCGGCGTGCTGAACCAGAAACCTGGCGGGGCGGGGCGGGGCGGGGCATCCCGCCGGCGTGCTGAACCAGAAACCTGGCGGGGCGGGGCGGAGCATCCCGCCGGCGTGCTGAACCAGAAACCTGGCGGGGCGGGGCGGGGCGGGGCATCCCGCCGGCGTGCTGAACCAGAAACCTGGTGGGGCGGGGCGGAGCATCCCGCCGGCGTGCCGAACCAGAAATCTGGCGGGGCGGGGCCGAGCATCCCGCCGGCGTGCTGAACCAGAAACCTGGCGGGGCGGAGCGGGGCGGGGCGGAGCATCCCGCCGGCGTGCTGAACCAGAAACCTGGCGGGGCGGGGCGGGGCATCCCGCCGGCGTGCTGAACCAGAAACCTGGTGGGGCGGGGCGGGGCGGGGCGGGGCATCCCGCCGGCGTGCTGAACCAGAAACCTGGTGGGGCGGGGCGGGGCATCCCGCCGGCGTGCTGAACCAGAAACCTGGCGGGGCGGGGCGGGGCGGGGCATCCCGCCGGCGTGCTGAACCAGAAACCTGGCGGGGCGGGGCGGAGCATCCCGCCGGCGTGCTGAACCAGAAACCTGGCGGGGCGGGGCGGGGCGGGGCATCCCGCCGGCGTGCTGAACCAGAAACCTGGTGGGCCGGGGTGGAGCATCCCGCCGGCGTGCCGAACCAGAAATCTGGCGGGGCGGGGCCGAGCATCCCGCCGGCGTGCTGAACCAGAAACCTGGCGGGGCGGAGCGGGGCGGGGCGGAGCTTCCCGCCGGCGTGCTGAACCAGAAATCTGGCGGGGCGGGGCGGGGCATCCCGCCGGCGTGCTGAACCAGAAACCTGGTGGGGCGGGGCGGGGCGGGGCATCCCGCCGGCGTGCTGAACCAGAAACCTGGCGGGGCGGGGCGGGGCGGGGCATCCCGCCGGCGTGCTGAACCAGAAACCTGGCGGGGCGGGGCGGAGCATCCCGCCGGCGTGCTGAACCAGAAACCTGGCGGGTGGAGCGGGGCGGGGCGGAGCTTCCCGCCGGCGTGCTGAACCAGAAATCTGGCGGGGCGGGGCGGGGCGGGGCGGGGCATCCCGCCGGCGTGCTGAACCAGAAACCTGGTGGGGCGGGGCGGGGCGGGGCATCCCGCCGGCGTGCTGAACCAGAAACCTGGCGGGGCGGGGCGGGGCGGGGCATCCCGCCGGCGTGCTGAACCAGAAACCTGGCGGGGCGGGGCGGAGCATCCCGCCGGCGTGCTGAACCAGAAACCTGGCGGGGCGGGGCGGGGCGGGGCATCCCGCCGGCGTGCTGAACCAGAAACCTGGTGGGGCGGGGCGGGGCGGAGCATCCCGCCGGCGTGCCGAACCAGAAATCTGGCGGGGCGGGGCCGAGCATCCCGCCGGCGTGCTGAACCAGAAATCTGGCGGGGCGGGGCGGGGCATCCCGCCGGCGTGCTGAACCAGAAATCTGGCGGGGCGGGGCGGGGCATCCCGCCGGCGTGCTGAACCAGAAACCTGGTGGGGCGGGGCGGGGCGGGGCATCCCGCCGGCGTGCTGAACCAGAAACCTGGCGGGGCGGGGCGGGGCGGGGCATCCCGCCGGCGTGCTGAACCAGAAACCTGGCGGGGCGGGGCGGAGCATCCCGCCGGCGTGCTGAACCAGAAACCTGGCGGGTGGAGCGGGGCGGGGCGGAGCTTCCCGCCGGCGTGCTGAACCAGAAATCTGGCGGGGCGGGGCGGGGCGGGGCGGGGCATCCCGCCGGCGTGCTGAACCAGAAACCTGGTGGGGCGGGGCGGGGCGGGGCATCCCGCCGGCGTGCTGAACCAGAAACCTGGCGGGGCGGGGCGGGGCGGGGCATCCCGCCGGCGTGCTGAACCAGAAACCTGGCGGGGCGGGGCGGAGCATCCCGCCGGCGTGCTGAACCAGAAACCTGGCGGGGCGGGGCGGGGCGGGGCATCCCGCCGGCGTGCTGAACCAGAAACCTGGTGGGGCGGGGCGGGGCGGAGCATCCCGCCGGCGTGCCGAACCAGAAATCTGGCGGGGCGGGGCCGAGCATCCCGCCGGCGTGCTGAACCAGAAACCTGGCGGGGCGGAGCGGGGCGGGGCGGAGCATCCCGCCGGCGTGCTGAACCAGAAACCTGGCGGGGCGGGGCGGGGCATCCCGCCGGCGTGCTGAACCAGAAACCTGGTGGGGCGGGGCGGGGCGGGGCGGGGCATCCCGCCGGCGTGCTGAACCAGAAACCTGGTGGGGCGGGGCGGGGCGGGGCATCCCGCCGGCGTGCTGAACCAGAAACCTGGTGGGGCGGGGCGGGGCGGGGCATCCCGCCGGCGTGCTGAACCAGAAACCTGGCGGGGCGGGGCGGGGCGGGGCATCCCGCCGGCGTGCTGAACCAGAAACCTGGTGGGCCGGGGCGGAGCATCCCGCCGGCGTGCTGAACCAGAAACCTGGCGGGGCGGGGCATCCCGCCGGCGTGCTGAACCAGAAATCTGGCGGGGCGGGGCGGGGCGGGGCGGAGCATCCCGCCGGCGTGCGGAACCAGAAACCTGGCGGGGCGGGGCGGAGCATCCCGCCGGCGTGCTGAACCAGAAACCTGGCGGGGCGGGCGGAGCATCCCGCCGGCGTGCTGAACCAGAAACCTGGCGGGGCGGGGCGGAGCATCCCGCCGGCGTGCTGAACCAGAAACCTGGCGGGGCGGGCGGAGCATCCCGCCGGCGTGCTGAACCAGAAACCTGGCGGGGCGGGGCGGGGCGGGGCGGAGCTTCCCGCCGGCGTGCTGAACCAGAAACCTGGTGGGGCGGGGCGGGGCGGAGCATCCCGCCGGCGTGCTGAACCAGAAACCTGGTGGGGCGGGGCGGGGCGGGGCATCCCGCCGGCGTGCTGAACCAGAAACCTGGTGGGGCGGGGCGGGGCGGAGCATCCCGCCGGCGTGCCGAACCAGAAATCTGGCGGGGCGGGGCCGAGCATCCCGCCGGCGTGCTGAACCAGAAACCTGGCGGGGCGGGGCGGGGCGGGGCATCCCGCCGGCGTGCTGAACCAGAAACCTGGTGGGGCGGGGCGGGGCGGAGCATCCCGCCGGCGCGCCGAACCAGAAATCTGGCGGGGCGGGGCCGAGCATCCCGCCGGCGTGCTGAACCAGAAACCTGGCGGGGCGGGGCGGGGCATCCCGCCGGCGTGCTGAACCAGAAACCTGGTGGGGCGGGGCGGGGCGGGGCGGGGCATCCCGCCGGCGTGCTGAACCAGAAACCTGGTGGGGCGGGGCGGGGCGGGGCATCCCGCCGGCGTGCTGAACCAGAAACCTGGTGGGGCGGGGCGGGGCGGGGCATCCCGCCGGCGTGCTGAACCAGAAACCTGGCGGGGCGGGGCGGGGCGGGGCATCCCGCCGGCGTGCTGAACCAGAAACCTGGTGGGCCGGGGCGGAGCATCCCGCCGGCGTGCTGAACCAGAAACCTGGCGGGGCGGGGCATCCCGCCGGCGTGCTGAACCAGAAATCTGGCGGGGCGGGGCGGAGCATCCCGCCGGCGTGCGGAACCAGAAACCTGGCGGGGCGGGGCGGGGCGGGGCGGAGCATCCCGCCGGCGTGCGGAACCAGAAACCTGGCGGGGCGGGGCGGGGCATCCCGCCGGCGTGCTGAACCAGAAACCTGGCGGGGCGGGGCGGGCGGGGCATCCCGCCGGCGTGCTGAACCAGAAACCTGGCGGGGTGGGGCGGGGTGGGGCAGGGCGGGGCGGAGCATCCCGCCGGCGTGCTGAACCAGAAACCTGGCGGGGCGGGGCGGGGCGGGGCGGAGCATCCCGCCGGCGTGCTGAACCAGAAACCTGGCGGGGCGGGGCGGGGCATCCCGCCGGCGTGCTGAACCAGAAACCTGGCGGGGCGGGGCGGGCGGGGCATCCCGCCGGCGTGCTGAACCAGAAACCTGGCGGGGTGGGGCGGGGTGGGGCAGGGCGGGGCGGAGCATCCCGCCGGCGTGCTGAACCAGAAACCTGGCGGGGTGGGGCAGGGCGGGGCGGAGCATCCCGCCGGCGTGCTGAACCAGAAACCTGGCGGGGTGGGGCGGGGTGGGGCAGGGCGGGGCGGAGCATCCCGCCGGCGTGCTGAACCAGAAACCTGGCGGGGCGGGGCGGGGCATCCCGCCGGCGTGCTGAACCAGAAACCTGGCGGGGCGGGGCGGGACGGAGCATCCCGCCGGCGTGCTGAACCAGAAACCTGGCGGGGCGGGGCGGAGCATCCCGCCGGCGTGCTGAACCAGAAACCTGGCGGGGCGGGGCGGGGCATCCCGCCGGCGTGCTGAACCAGAAACCTGGCGGGGCGGGGCGGGGCGGAGCATCCCGCCGGCGTGCTGAACCAGAAACCTGGCGCGGCGGGGCGGAGCATCCCGCCGGCGTGCTGAACCAGAAACCTGGCGGGGCGGGGCGGGACGGAGCATCCCGCCGGCGTGCTGAACCAGAAACCTGGCGGGGCGGGGCGGGGCGTCCCGCCGGCGTGCTGAACCAGAAACCTGGCGGGGCGGGGCGGGACGGAGCATCCCGCCGGCGTGCTGAACCAGAAACCTGGCGGGGCGGGCGGAGCATCCCGCCGGCATGCTGAACCAGAAACCTGGCGGGGCGGGGAGGAGCATCCCGCCGGCATGCTGAACCAGAAACCTGGCGGGGCGGGGCATCCCGCCGGCGTGCTGAACCAGAAACCTGGCGGGGCGGGGCGGGGCATCCCGCCGGCGTGCTGAACCAGAAACCTGGCGGGGCGGGGCGGGGCATCCCGCCGGCGTGCTGAACCAGAAATCTGGCGGGGCGGGGCGGGGCATCCCGCCGGCGTGCTGAACCAGAAATCTGGCGGGGCGGGCGGAGCATCCCGCCGGCGTGCTGAACCAGAAACCTGGCGGGGCGGGGCGGGGCGGGGCATCCCGCCGGCGTGCTGAACCAGAAAACTGGTGGGGCGGGGCGGGGCGGGGCATCCCGCCGGCGTGCTGAACCAGAAACCTGGCGGGGCGGGGCGGAGCATCCCGCCGGCGTGCTGAACCAGAAACCTGGTGGGGCGGGGCGGGGCGGGGCATCCCCCGGCGTGCTGAACCAGAAACCTGGCGGGGCGGGGCGGGGCATCCCGCCGGCGTGCTGAACCAGAAACCTGGTGGGGCGGGGCGGGGCGGGGCATCCCGCCGGCGTGCTGAACCAGAAAACTGGTGGGGCGGGGCGGGGCATCCCGCCGGCGTGCTGAACCAGAAAACTGGTGGGGCGGGGCGGGGCGGGGCATCCCGCCGGCGTGCTGAACCAGAAACCTGGCGGGGCAGTGCGGGGCATCCCGCCGGCGTGCTGAACCAGAAAACTGGTGGGGCGGGGCGGGGCGGGGCATCCCGCCGGCGTGCTGAACCAGAAACCTGGCGGGGCGGGGCGGGGCGGGGCATCCCCCGGCGTGCTGAACCAGAAACCTGGCGGGGCGGGGCGGGGCATCCCGCCGGCGTGCTGAACCAGAAACCTGGTGGGGCGGGGCGGGGCGGGCGGAGCATCCCGCCGGCGTGCTGAACCAGAAACCTGGTGGGGCGGGGCGGGGCGGGCGGAGCATCCCGCCGGCGTGCTGAACCAGAAACCTGGCGGGGCGGGGCGGGGCATCCCCCGGCGTGCTGAACCAGAAACCTGGCGGGGCGGGGCGGGGCATCCCCCGGCGTGCTGAACCAGAAACCTGGCGGGGCGGGGCGGAGCATCCCGCCGGCGTGCTGAACCAGAAACCTGGTGGGGCGGGGCGGGGCGGGGCATCCCCCGGCGTGCTGAACCAGAAACCTGGCGGGGCGGGGCGGGGCATCCCGCCGGCGTGCTGAACCAGAAACCTGGCGGGGCGGGGCGGGGCATCCCGCCGGCGTGCTGAACCAGAAACCTGGCGGGGCGGGGCGGGGCATCCCGCCGGCGTGCTGAACCAGAAACCTGGCGGGGCGGGGCGGAGCATCCCGCCGGCGTGCTGAACCAGAAACCTGGCGGGGCGGGGCGGGGCATCCCGCCGGCGTGCTGAACCAGAAACCTGGCGGGGTGGGGCGGGCGGAGCATCCCGCCGGCGTGCTGAACCAGAAACCTGGTGGGGCGGGGTGGGGCGGGGCGGGGCATCCCGCCGGCGTGCTGAACCAGAAACCTGGCGGGGCGGGGCGGGGCGTCCCGCCGGCGTGCTGAACCAGAAACCTGGCGGGGCGGGACGGAGCATCCCGCCGGCGTGCTGAACCAGAAATCTGGCGGGTGGAGCGGGGCGGAGCTTCCCGCCGGAGTGCTGAACCAGAAATCTGGCGGGGCGGGGCGGGGCGGAGCATCCCGTCGGCGTGCTGAACCAGAAACCTGGCGGGGCGGGGCGGAGCATCCCGCCGGCGTGCTGAACCAGAAACCTGGCGGGGCGGGGCGGGGCGGGCGGAGCATCCCGCCGGCGTGCTGAACCAGAAACCTGGCGGGGCGGGACGGAGCATCCCGCCGGCGTGCTGAACCAGAAATCTGGCGGGTGGAGCGGGGCGGAGCTTCCCGCCGGAGTGCTGAACCAGAAATCTGGCGGGGCGGGGCGGGGCGGAGCATCCCGCCGGCGTGCTGAACCAGAAACCTGGCGGGGCGGGGCGGAGCATCCCGCCGGCGTGCTGAACCAGAAACCTGGCGGGTGGAGCGGGGCGGGGCGGAGCTTCCCGCCGGCGTGCTGAACCTGAAATCTGGCGGGGCGGGGCGGGGCGGGGCGGGGCATCCCGCCGGCGTGCTGAACCAGAAACCTGGTGGGGCGGGGCGGGGCATCCCGCCGGCGTGCTGAACCAGAAACCTGGCGGGGCGGGGCGGGGCGGGGCATCCCGCCGGCGTGCTGAACCAGAAACCTGGCGGGGCGGGGCGGAGCATCCCGCCGGCGTGCTGAACCAGAAACCTGGCGGGTGGAGCGGGGCGGGGCGGAGCTTCCCGCCGGCGTGCTGAACCAGAAATCTGGCGGGGCGGGGCGGGGCGGGGCGGGGCATCCCGCCGGCGTGCTGAACCAGAAACCTGGTGGGGCGGGGCGGGGCATCCCGCCGGCGTGCTGAACCAGAAACCTGGCGGGGCGGGGCGGGGCGGGGCATCCCGCCGGCGTGCTGAACCAGAAACCTGGTGGGGCGGGACGGAGCATCCCGCCGGCGTGCCGAACCAGAAATCTGGCAGGGCGGAGCGGGGCGGGGCCGAGCATCCCGCCGGCGTGCTGAACCAGAAACCTGGCGGGGCGGAGCGGGGCGGGGCGGAGCATCCCGCCGGCGTGCTGAACCACAAACCTGGCGGGGCGGGGCGGGGCATCCCGCCGGCGTGCTGAACCAGAAACCTGGTGGGGCGGGGCGGAGCATCCCGCCGGCGTGCTGAACCAGAAATCTGGCGGGGCGGGGCCGAGCATCCCGCCGGCGTGCTGAACCAGAAACCTGGCGGGGCGGGGCGGAGCATCCCGCCGGCGTGCTGAACCAGAAACCTGGCGGGTGGAGCGGGGCGGGGCGGAGCTTCCCGCCGGCGTGCTGAACCAGAAATCTGGCGGGGCGGGGCGGGGCGGGGCGGGGCATCCCGCCGGCGTGCTGAACCAGAAACCTGGTGGGGCGGGGCGGGGCGGGGCATCCCGCCGGCGTGCTGAACCAGAAACCTGGCGGGGCGGGGCGGGGCGGGGCATCCCGCCGGCGTGCTGAACCAGAAACCTGGCGGGGCGGGGCGGAGCATCCCGCCGGCGTGCTGAACCAGAAACCTGGCGGGGCGGGGCGGGGCGGGGCATCCCGCCGGCGTGCTGAACCAGAAACCTGGTGGGGCGGGACGGAGCATCCCGCCGGCGTGCCGAACCAGAAATCTGGCGGGGCGGAGCGGGGCGGGGCCGAGCATCCCGCCGGCGTGCTGAACCAGAAACCTGGCGGGGCGGAGCGGGGCGGGGCGGAGCATCCCGCCGGCGTGCTGAACCACAAACCTGGCGGGGCGGGGCGGGGCATCCCGCCGGCGTGCTGAACCAGAAACCTGGTGGGGCGGGGCGGAGCATCCCGCCGGCGTGCCGAACCAGAAATCTGGCGGGGCGGGGCCGAGCATCCCGCCGGCGTGCTGAACCAGAAACCTGGCGGGGCGGAGCGGGGCGGGGCGGAGCATCCCGCCGGCGTGCTGAACCAGAAACCTGGTGGGCCGGGGCGGAGCATCCCGCCGGCGTGCCGAACCAGAAATCTGGCGGGGCGGAGCGGGGCGGGGCCGAGCATCCCGCCGGCGTGCTGAACCAGAAACCTGGCGGGGCGGAGCGGGGCGGGGCGGAGCATCCCGCCGGCGTGCTGAACCACAAACCTGGCGGGGCGGGGCGGGGCATCCCGCCGGCGTGCTGAACCAGAAACCTGGTGGGGCGGGGCGGAGCATCCCGCCGGCGTGCCGAACCAGAAATCTGGCGGGGCGGGGCCGAGCATCCCGCCGGCGTGCTGAACCAGAAACCTGGCGGGGCGGAGCGGGGCGGGGCGGAGCATCCCGCCGGCGTGCTGAACCAGAAACCTGGTGGGCCGGGGCGGAGCATCCCGCCGGCGTGCCGAACCAGAAATCTGGCGGGGCGGGGCCGAGCATCCCGCCGGCGTGCTGAACCAGAAACCTGGCGGGGCGGAGCGGGGCGGGGCGGAGCTTCCCGCCGGCGTGCTGAACCAGAAATCTGGCGGGGTGGGGCGGAGCATCCCGCCGGCGTGCGGAACCAGAAACCTGGCGGGGTGGGGCGGGGCGGGGCGGAGCATCCCGCCGGCGTGCTGAACCAGAAACCTGGCGGGTGGAGCGGGGCGGGGCGGAGCTTCCCGCCGGCGTGCTGAACCAGAAATCTGGCGGGGCGGGGCGGGGCATCCCGCCGGCGTGCGGAACCAGAAACCTGGTGGGGCGGAGCGGGGCGGGGCGGAGCATCCCGCCGGCGTGCTGAACCAGAAACCTGGCGGGTGGAGCGGGGTGGGGCGGAGCTTCCCGCCGGCGTGCTGAACCAGAAATCTGGCGGGGCGGGGCGGGGCGGGGCGGGGCGGGGCATCCCGCCGGCGTGCTGAACCAGAAACCTGGCGGGGCGGGGCGGGGCATCCCGCCGGCGTGCTGAACCAGAAACCTGGTGGGGCGGGGCGGAGCATCCCGCCGGCGTGCCGAACCAGAAATCTGGCGGGGCGGGGCCGAGCATCCCGCCGGCGTGCTGAACCAGAAACCTGGTGGGGCGGGGCGGAGCATCCCGCCGGCGTGCCGAACCAGAAATCTGGCGGGGCGGGGCCGAGCATCCCGCCGGCGTGCTGAACCAGAAACCTGGCGGGTGGAGCGGGGTGGGGCGGAGCTTCCCGCCGGCGTGCTGAACCAGAAATCTGGCGGGGCGGGGCGGGGCGGGGCGGGGCATCCCGCCGGCGTGCTGAACCAGAAACCTGGCGGGGCGGGGCGGGGCGGGGCGGAGCTTCCCGCCGGCGTGCGGAACCAGAAACCTGGCGGGGCGGAGCATCCCGCCGGCGTGCGGAACCAGAAACCTGGCGGGGCGGGGTGGGGCGGAGCATCCCGCCGGCGTGCGGAACCAGAAACCTGGCGGGGCGGGGCGGGGCGGGGCGGAGCATCCCGCCGGCGTGCGGAACCAGAAACCTGGCGGGGCGGGGCGGGGCATCCCGCCGGCGTGCTGAACCAGAAACCTGGCGGGGCGGGGCGGGGCATCCCGCCGGCGTGCTGAACCAGAAATCTGGCGGGGCGGGGCGGGGCATCCCGCCGGCGTGCTGAACCAGAAACCTGGCGGGGCGGGCGGAGCATCCCGCCGGCGTGCTGAACCAGAAACCTGGCGGGGCGGGGCGGGGCGGAGCATCCCGCCGGCGTGCTGAACCAGAAACCTGGCGGGGCGGGGCATCCCGCCGGCGTGCTGAACCAGAAACCTGGCGGGGCGGGGCGGGGTGGAGCATCCCGCCGGCGTGCTGAACCAGAAACCTGGCGGGGCGGGGCGGGGTGGAGCATCCCGCCGGCGTGCTGAACCAGAAACCTGGCGGGGCGGGGCATCCCGCCGGCGTGCTGAACCAGAAACCTGGCGGGGCGGGTGGAGCATCCCGCCGGCGTGCTGAACCAGAAACCTGGCGGGGTGGGGCGGGGTGGGGCAGGGCGGGGCGGGGCGGGGCATCCCGCCGGCGTGCTGAACCAGAAACCTGGCGGGGCGGGGCGGAGCATCCCGCCGGCGTGCGGAACCAGAAACCTGGCGGGGCGGGGTGGGGCGGAGCATCCCGCCGGCGTGCGGAACCAGAAACCTGGCGGGGCGGGGCGGGGCATCCCGCCGGCGTGCTGAACCAGAAACCTGGCGGGGCGGGGCATCCCGCCGGCGTGCTGAACCAGAAACCTGGCGGGGCGGGGCGGGGTGGAGCATCCCGCCGGCGTGCTGAACCAGAAACCTGGCGGGGCGGGGCGGGGTGGAGCATCCCGCCGGCGTGCTGAACCAGAAACCTGGCGGGCCGGGGCATCCCGCCGGCGTGCTGAACCAGAAACCTGGCGGGGCGGGTGGAGCATCCCGCCGGCGTGCTGAACCAGAAACCTGGCGGGGTGGGGCGGGGTGGGGCAGGGCGGGGCGGGGCGGAGCATCCCGCCGGCGTGCTGAACCAGAAACCTGGCGGGTGGAGCGGGGCGGGGCGGAGCTTCCCGCCGGCGTGCTGAACCAGAAATCTGGCGGGGCGGGGCGGGGCGGGGCATCCCGCCGGCGTGCTGAACCAGAAACCTGGCGGGGCGGGGCGGGGCGGGGTGGAGCATCCCGCCGGCGTGCTGAACCAGAAACCTGGTGGGGCGGGGCGGGGCGGGGCATCCCGCCGGCGTGCTGAACCAGAAACCTGGCGGGGCGGGGTGGGGCGGAGCATCCCGCCGGCGTGCGGAACCAGAAACCTGGCGGGGCGGGGCGGGGCGGGGTGGAGCATCCCGCCGGCGTGCTGAACCAGAAACCTGGCGGGGCGGGGCGGGGTGGAGCATCCCGCCGGCGTGCTGAACCAGAAACCTGGCGGGGCGGGTGGAGCATCCCGCCGGCGTGCTGAACCAGAAACCTGGCGGGGCGGGGCGGGGTGGAGCATCCCGCCGGCGTGCTGAACCAGAAACCTGGCGGGCCGGGGCATCCCGCCGGCGTGCTGAACCAGAAACCTGGCGGGGTGGGGCGGGGTGGGGCAGGGCGGGGCGGGGCGGAGCATCCCGCCGGCGTGCTGAACCAGAAACCTGGCGGGGCGGGTGGAGCATCCCGCCGGCGTGCTGAACCAGAAACCTGGCGGGGTGGGGCGGGGTGGGGCAGGGCGGGGCGGGGCGGAGCATCCCGCCGGCGTGCTGAACCAGAAACCTGGCGGGTGGAGCGGGGCGGGGCGGAGCTTCCCGCCGGCGTGCTGAACCAGAAATCTGGCGGGGCGGGGCGGGGCGGGGCATCCCGCCGGCGTGCTGAACCAGAAACCTGGTGGGGCGGGGCGGGGCGGGGCATCCCGCCGGCGTGCTGAACCAGAAACCTGGCGGGGCGGGGCGGGGCGGGGCATCCCGCCGGCGTGCTGAACCAGAAACCTGGTGGGGCGGGGCGGGGCGGAGCATCCCGCCGGCGTGCTGAACCAGAAACCTGGCGCGGCGGGCGGAGCATCCCGCCGGCGTGCTGAACCAGAAACCTGGCGGGGCGGGGCGGGGCATCCCGCCGGCGTGCTGAACCAGAAACCTGGCGGGGCGGGGCGGGGCGGGGCGGAGCATCCCGCCGGCGTGCTGAACCAGAAACCTGGCGGGGCGGGGCGGGGCATCCCGCCGGCGTGCTGAACCAGAAACCTGGCGGGGCGGGGCGGGGTGGGGAGGAGCATCCCGCCGGCGTGCTGAACCAGAAACCTGGCGGGGCGGGGAGGAGCATCCCGCCGGCGTGCTGAACCAGAAACCTGGCGGGGCGGGGCGGGGAGGAGCATCCCGCCGGCGTGCTGAACCAGAAACCTGGCGGGGCGGGGCGGGGCGGGGCGGAGCATCCCGCCGGCGTGCTGAACCAGAAACCTGGCGGGGCGGGGCGGGGCGGGGCGGAGCATCCCGCCGGCGTGCTGAACCAGAAACCTGGCGGGGCGGGCGGAGCATCCCGCCGGCGTGCTGAACCAGAAACCTGGCGGGGCGGGGCGGAGCGGGCGGGGCATCCCCCCGGCGTGCTGAACCAGAAACCTGGCGGGGCGGGGCGGGGCGTCCCGCCGGCGTGCTGAACCAGAAATCTGGCGGGGCGGGGCGGAGCGGAGAATCCCGCCGGCGTGCTGAACCAGAAACCTGGCGGGGTGGGGCGGGGCATCCCGCCGGCATGCTGAACCA
Organism: Scyliorhinus torazame; assembly: GCF_047496885.1. Lineage (NCBI taxonomy): Eukaryota > Metazoa > Chordata > Chondrichthyes > Carcharhiniformes > Scyliorhinidae > Scyliorhinus > Scyliorhinus torazame. The sequence goes on along the minus strand of NC_092714.1, from coordinate 266,862,050 downwards.
GAAACCTGGCGGGGCGGGGCGGGGCGGGGCGGTGCAGAGCATCCCGCCGGCGTGCTGAACCAGAAACCTGGCGGGGCGGGGCGGGGCGGAGCATCCCGCCGACATGCTGAACCAGAAACCTGGCGGGGCGGGGCGGGGCGGGGCGGTGCAGAGCATCCCGCCGGCGTGCTGAACCAGAAACCTGGCGGGGCGGGGCGGGGCGGTGCAGAGCATCCCGCCGGCGTGCTGAACCAGAAACCTGGTGGGGCGGGGCGGGGCGGGGCGGGGAGGGGCGGAGCATCCCGCCGGCGTGCTGAACCAGAAACCTGGCGGGGCGGGGCGGGGCGGAGCATCCCGCCGGCGTGCTGAACCAGAAACCTGGCGGGGCGGGGCGGGGAGGAGCATCCCGCCGGCGTGCTGAACCAGAAACCTGGCGGGGCGGGGCGGGGAGGAGCATCCCGCCGGCGTGCTGAACCAGAAACCTGGCGGGGTGGGGCGGGGCATCCCGCCGGCGTGCTGAACCAGAAACCTGGCGGGGCGGGGCGGGGCGGGGAGGAGCATCCCGCCGGCGTGCTGAACCAGAAACCTGGCGGGGCGGGGCGGGGCATCCCGCCGGCGTGCTGAACCAGAAACCTGGCGGGGCGGGGCGGGGCGGGAGGAGCATCCCGCCGGCGTGCTGAACCAGAAACCTGGCGGGGCGGGGCATCCCGCCGGCGTGCTGAACCAGAAACCTGGCGGGGCGGGGCGGGGCGGGGAGGAGCATCCCGCCGGCGTGCTGAACCAGAAACCTGGCGGGGCGGGGCGGAGCATCCCGCCGGCGTGCTGAACCAGAAACCTGGCGGGGCGGGGCGGAGAATCCCGCCGGCGTGCTGAACCAGAAACCTGGCGGGACGGGGAGGAGCATCCCGCCGGCGTGCTGAACCAGAAACCTGGCGGGGCGGAGCGGGGCGGGGCGGAGCATCCCGCCGGCGTGCTGAACCAGAAACCTGGCGGGGCGGGGCGGGGCGGGGAGGAGCATCCCGCCGGCGTGCTGAACCAGAAACCTGGCGGGGCGGGGCGGGGCGGGGCGGAGCATCCCGCCGGCGTGCTGAACCAGAAACCTGGCGGGGTGGGGCGGGGCATCCCGCCGGCGTGCTGAACCAGAAACCTGGCGGGGTGGGGCGGGGCATCCCGCCGGCGTGCTGAACCAGAAACCTGGCGGGGCGGGGCGGAGTGGGCGGGGCATCCCCCCGGCGTGCTGAACCAGAAACCTGGCGGGGCGGGGTGGAGCATCCCGCCGGCGTGCTGAACCAGAAACCTGGCGGGGCGGGGCGGGGCATCCCCCGGCGTGCTGAACCAGAAACCTGGCGGGGCGGGGCGGGGCATCCCGCCGGCGTGCTGAACCAGAAACCTGGCGGGGCGGGGCGGTGCGGAGCATCCCGCCGGCGAGCTGAACCAGAAACCTGGTGGGGCGGGGCGGGGCGGAGCATCCCGCCGGCGTGCTGAACCAGAAACCTGGCGGGGCGGGGCGGGGCGGGGCGGAGCATCCCGCCGGCGTGCTGAACCAGAAACCTGGCGGGGCGGAGCGGGGCGGGGCGGAGCATCCCGCCGGCATGCTGAACCAGAAACCTGGCGGGGCGGGGTGGGGCGGGGCGGAGCATCCCGCAGGCGTGCTGAACAAGAAACCTGGCGGGGCGGGGCGGGGCGGGGCGGAGCATCCCGTCGGCGTGCTGAACCAGAAACCTGGCGGGGCGGGGCGGGGCGGAGCATCCCGCCGGCGTGCTGAACCAGAAACCTGGCGGGGCGGAGCGGGGCGGGGCGGAGCATCCCGCCGGCATGCTGAACCAGAAACCTGGCGGGGCGGGGTGGGGCGGGGCGGAGCATCCCGCAGGCGTGCTGAACAAGAAACCTGGCGGGGCGGGGCGGGGCGGGGCGGAGCATCCCGCCGGCGTGCTGAACCAGAAACCTGGCGGGGCGGGGCGGGGCGGAGCATCCCGCCGGCGTGCTGAACCAGAAACCTGGCGGGGCGGGGCGGAGCATCCCGCCGGCGTGCTGAACCAGAAACCTGGCGGGGCGGGGCGGAGCATCCCGCCGGCGTGCTGAACCAGAAACCTGGCGGGGCGGGGCGGAGCATCCCGCCGGCGTGCTGAACCAGAAACCTGGCGGGGCGGGGCGGAGCATCCCGCCGGCGTGCTGAACCAGAAACCTGGCGGGGTGGGGCGGGGTGGGTCGGGGCGGGGCGGAGCATCCCGCCGGCGTGCTGAACCAGAAACCTGGCGGGGCGGGACGGAGCATCCCGCCGGCGTGCTGAACCAGAAACCTGGCGGGGCGGGGCGGGGCGGAGCTTCCCGCCGGCGTGCTGAACCAGAAACCTGGCGGGGCGGGCGGAGCATCCCGCCGGCGTGCTGAACCAGAAACCTGGCGGGGTGGGGCGGGGTGGGTCGGGGCGGGGCGGAGCATCCCGCCGGCGTGCTGAACCAGAAACCTGGCGGGGCGGGACGGAGCATCCCGCCGGCGTGCTGAACCAGAAACCTGGCGGGGCGGGGCGGGTCGGAGCTTCCCGCCGGCGTGCTGAACCAGAAACCTGGCGGGGCGGGGCGGGGCGGAGCATCCCGCCGGCGTGCTGAACCAGAAACCTGGTGGGGCGGGGCGGGGCGGGGCAGCCCGCCGGCGTGCTGAACCAGAAACCTGGCGGGGTGGGGCGGGGTGGGGCAGGGCGGGGCGGAGCATCCCGCCGGCGTGCTGAACCAGAAACCTGGCGGGGCGGGGCGGGGCGGAGCATCCCGCCGGCGTGCTGAACCAGAAACCTGGCGGGGCGGGGCGGAGCATCCCGCCGGCGTGCTGAACCAGAAACCTGGCGGGGAGGGTCGGAGCTTCCCGCCGGCGTGGTGAACCAGAAATCTGGCGGGGTGGGCGGGGCGGAGCATCCCGCCGGCGTGCTGAACCAGAAACCTGGCGGGGCGGGACGGAGCATCCCGCCGGCATGCTGAACCAGAAACCTGGCGGGGCGGGGCGGAGCATCCCGCCGGCGTGCTGAACCAGAAACCTGGCGGGGTGGGGCGGGGTGGGTCGGGGCGGGGCGGGGAGGAGCATCCCGCCGGCGTGCTGAACCAGAAACCTGGCGGGGCGGGGCGGGGCATCCCGCCGGCGTGCTGAACCAGAAACCTGGCGGGGCGGGGCGGGGCATCCCGCCGGCGTGCTGAACCAGAAACCTGGCGGGGCGGGGCGGGACGGAGCATCCCGCCGGCGTGCTGAACCAGAAACCTGGCGGGGCGGGGAGGAGCATCCCGCCGGCGTGCTGAACCAGAAACCTGGCGGGGCGGGGCGGGACGGAGCATCCCGCCGGCGTGCTGAACCAGAAACCTGGCGGGGCGGGACGGAGCATCCCGCCGGCATGCTGAACCAGAAACCTGGCGGGGCGGGGCGGGGCGGAGCATCCCGCCGGCGTGCTGAACCACAAACCTGGCGGGGCGGGGCGGGGCGGAGCATCCCGCCGGCGTGCTGAACCAGAAACCTGGCGGGGCGGGGCGGGGCGGGGAGGAGCATCCCGCCGGCGTGCTGAACCAGAAACCTGGCGGGGCGGGACGGAGCATCCCGCCGGCGTGCTGAACCAGAAACCTGGCGGAGCGGGGCGGAGAGTCCCGCCGGCGTGCTGAACCAGAAACCTGGCGGGGCGGGGCGGGTCGGAGCTTCCCGCCGGCGTGCTGAACCAGAAACCTGGCGGGGCGGGCGGAGCATCCCGCCGGCGTGCTGAACCAGAAACCTGGTGGGGCGGGGCGGGGCGGGGCAGCCCGCCGGCGTGCTGAACCAGAAACCTGGCGGGGTGGGGCGGGGTGGGGTCAGGGCGGGGCGGAGCATCCCGCCGGCGTGCTGAACCAGAAACCTGGCGGGGCGGGGCGGGGCGGGGCAGCCCGCCGGCGTGCTGAACCAGAAACCTGGCGGGGTGGGGCGGGGTGGGGTCAGGGCGGGGCGGAGCATCCCGCCGGCGTGCTGAACCAGAAACCTGGCGGGGCGGGGCGGAGCATCCCGCCGGCGTGCTGAACCAGAAACCTGGCGGGGCGGGGCGGGGCGGGGCGGAGCTTCCCGCCGGCGTGCTGAACCAGAAACCTGGCGGGGCGGGGCGGTACGGAGCATCCCGCCGGCGTGCTGAACCAGAAACCTGGCGGGGCGGGGCGGGGCATCCCGCCGGAGTGCTGAACCAGAAACCTGGCGGGGCGGGGCGGGGCGGGGCGTCCCGCCGGCGTGCTGTACCAGAAACCTGGCGGGGCGGGACGGAGCATCCCGCCGGCGTGCTGAACCAGAAACCTGGCGGGGCGGGACGGAGCATCCCGCCGGCATGCTGAACCAGAAACCTGGCGGGGCGGGGCGGGGCGGAGCGGAGCTTCCCGCCGGCGTGCTGAACCAGAAACCTGGCGGGGCGGGACGGAGCAACCCGCCGGCGTGCTGAACCAGAAACCTGGCGGGGCGGGGCGGGTCGGAGCTTCCCGCCGGCGTGCTGAACCAGAAACCTGGCGGGGCGGGGCGGGGCGGAGCATCCCGCCGGCGAGCTGAACCAGAAACCTGGCGGGGCGGGGTGGGGCGGGGCGGAGCATCCCGCCGGCGTGCTGAACCAGAAACCTGGCGGGGCGGGGCGGGGCGGGGCGGAGCTTCCCGCCGGCGTGCTGAACCAGAAACCTGGCGGGGCGGGGCGGTACGGAGCATCCCGCCGGCGTGCTGAACCAGAAACCTGGCGGGGCGGGGCGGGGCATCCCGCCGGCGTGCTGAACCAGAAACCTGGCGGGGCGGGGCGGGGCGGAGCATCCCGCCGGCGTGCTGAACCAGAAACCTGGCGGGGCGGGGCGGGGCGGGGAGGAGCAACCCGCCGGCGTGCTGAACCAGAAACCTGGCGGGGCGGGGCGGGTCGGAGCTTCCCGCCGGCGTGCTGAACCAGAAACCTGGCGGGGCGGGGCGGGGCGGAGCATCCCGCCGGCGTGCTGAACCAGAAACCTGGCGGGGCGGGGCGGGGCAGAGCATGCTGCCGGCGTGCTGAACCAGAAACCTGGCGGGGCGGGGCGGTGCGGAGCATCCCGCCGGCGAGCTGAACCAGAAACCTGGCGGGGCGGGGTGGGGCGGGGCGGAGCATCCCGCCGGCGTGCTGAACCAGAAACCTGGCGGGGCGGGGTGGGGCGGGGCGGAGCATCCCGCCGGCGTGCTGAACCAGAAACATGGCGGGGCGGGGTGGGGCGGGGCGGAGCATCCCGCAGGCGTGCTGAACCAGAAACCTGGCGGGGCGGGGTGGGGCGGGGCGGAGCATCCCGCAGGCGTGCTGAACCAGAAACCTGGCGGGGCGGGGCGGAGCATCCCGCAGGCGTGCTGAACCAGAAACCTGGCGGGGCGGGGCGGAGCATCCCGCCGGCGTGCTGAACCAGAAACCTGGCGGGGCGGGGCGGAGCATCCCGTCGGCGTGCTGAACCAGAAACCTGGCGGGGCGGGGTGGGGCGGGGCGGAGCATCCCGCAGGCGTGCTGAACCAGAAACCTGGCGGGGCGGGGTGGGGCGGGGCGGAGCATCCCGCAGGCGTGCTGAACCAGAAACCTGGCGGGGCGGGGCGGAGCATCCCGCCGGCGTGCTGAACCAGAAACCTGGCGGGGCGGGGCGGAGCATCCCGCCGGCGTGCTGAACCAGAAACGGGGCGGGGCGGGGCGGAGCATCCCGCCGGCGTGCTGAACCAGAAACCTGGCGGGGCGGGGCGGAGCATCCCGTCGGCGTGCTGAACCAGAAACCTGGCGGGGCGGGGCGGAGCATCCCGCCGGCGTGCTGAACCAGAAACGGGGCGGGGCGGGGCGGAGCATCCCGCCGGCGTGCTGAACCAGAAACCTGGCGGGGCGGGGCGGAGCATCCCGCCGGCGTGCTGAACCAGAAATCTGGCGGGGCGGGGCGGAGCGTCCCGCCGGCGTGCTGAACCAGAAACCTGGCGGGGCGGGGCGGAGCATCCCGCCGGCGTGCTGAACCAGAAATCTGGCGGGGCGGGGCGGAGCGTCCCGCCGGCGTGCTGAACCAGAAACCTGGCGGGGCGGGGCGGAGCATCCCGCCGGCGTGCTGAACCAGAAACCTGGCGGGGCGGGGCGGAGCATCCCGCCGGCGTGCTGAACCAGAAACCTGGCGGGGCGGGGCGGAGCATCCCGCCGGCGTGCTGAACCAGAAATCTGGCGGGGCGGGGCGGAGCGTCCCGCCGGCGTGCTGAACCAGAAACCTGGCGGGGCGGGGCGGAGCATCCCGCCGGCGTGCTGAACCAGAAACCTGGCGGGGCGGGGCGGAGCATCCCGCCGGCGTGCTGAACCAGAAACCTGGCGGGGCGGGGCGGAGCATCCCGCCGGCGTGCTGAACCAGAAACCTGGCGGGGCGGGGCGGGGCATCCCGCCGGCGTGCTGAACCAGAAACCTGGCGGGGCGGGCGGAGCATCCCGCCGGCGTGCTGAACCAGAAACCTGGTGGGGCGGGGCGGGGCATCCCGCCGGCGTGCTGAACCAGAAACCTGGTGGGGCGGGGCGGGGCGGGGCGGAGCATCCCGCCGGCGTGCTGAACCAGAAACCTGGCGGGGTGGGGCGGGGCGGGGCGGGGCATCCCGCCGGCGTGCTGAACCAGAAACCTGGCGGTGCGGGGCGGGGCGGGGCGGGGAGGAGCATCCCGCCGGCGTGCTGAACCAGAAACCTGGCGGGGCGGGCCGGGGCGTCCCGCCGGCGTGCTGAACCAGAAACCTGGCGGGGCGGGCCGGGGCGTCCCGCCGGCGTGCTGAACCAGAAACCTGGCGGGGCGGGGCGGGGCGGAGCATCCCGCCGGCGTGCTGAACCAGAAACCTGGCGGGGCGGGGCGGGGCGGGGAGGAGCATCCCGCCGGCGTGCTGAACCAGAAACCTGGCGGGGCGGGGCGGGGAGGAGCATCCCGCCGGCGTGCTGAACCAGAAACCTGGCGCGGCGGGCGGAGCATCCCGCCGGCGTGCTGAACCAGAAACCTGGCGGGGCGGGCCGGGGCGTCCCGCCGGCGTGCTGAACCAGAAACCTGGCGGGGCGGGCCGGGGCGTCCCGCCGGCGTGCTGAACCAGAAACCTGGCGGGGCGGGGCGGGGCGGAGCATCCCGCCGGCGTGCTGAACCAGAAACCTGGCGGGGCGGGGCGGGGCGGGGAGGAGCATCCCGCCGGCGTGCTGAACCAGAAACCTGGCGGGGCGGGGCGGGGAGGAGCATCCCGCCGGCGTGCTGAACCAGAAACCTGGCGCGGCGGGCGGAGCATCCCGCCGGCGTGCTGAACCAGAAACCTGGCGGGGCGGGGCGTCCCGCCGGCGTGCTGAACCAGAAATCTGGCGGGGCGGGGCGGAGCGGGCGGGGCATCCCCCCGGCGTGCTGAACCAGAAACCTGGCGGGGCGGGGCGGAGCGGGCGGGGCATCCCCCCGGCGTGCTGAACCAGAAACCTGGCGGGGCGGGGCGGGGCGTCCCGCCGGCGTGCTGAACCAGAAATCTGGCGGGGCGGGGCGGAGCGGAGAATCCCGCCGGCGTGCTGAACCAGAAACCTGGCGGGGCGGGGCGGGGCGTCCCGCCGGCGTGCTGAACCAGAAACCTGGCGGGGCGGGGCGGAGCATCCCGCCGGCGTGCTGAACCAGAAACCTGGCGGGGCGGGGCGGGGCGTCCCGCCGGCGTGCTGAACCAGAAATCTGGCGGGGCGGGGCGGAGCGGAGAATCCCGCCGGCGTGCTGAACCAGAAACCTGGCGGGGCGGGGCGGGGCGTCCCGCCGGCGTGCTGAACCAGAAATCTGGCGGGGCGGGGCGGAGCGGAGAATCCCGCCGGCGTGCTGAACCAGAAACCTGGCGGGGCGGGGCGGGGCGGAGCGGAGAATCCCGCCGGCGTGCTGAACCAGAAACCTGGCGGGGCGGGGCGTCCCGCCGGCGTGCTGAACCAGAAACCTGGCGGGGCGGGCCGGGGCGTCCCGCCGGCGTGCTGAACCAGAAACCTGGCGGGGCGGGGCGGAGCATCCCGCCGGCGTGCTGAACCAGAAACCTGGCGTGGCGGGACGGAGCATCCCGCCGGCGTGCTGAACCAGAAACCTGGCGGGGCGGGGCGGAGCATCCCGCCGGCGTGCTGAACCAGAAACCTGGCGGGGCGGGGCGGAGCATCCCGCCGGCGTGCTGAACCAGAAACCTGGCGTGGCGGGACGGAGCATCCCGCCGGCGTGCTGAACCAGAAACCTGGCGGGGCGGGGCGGGGCATCCCGCCGGCGTGCTGAACCAGAAACCTGGCGGGGCGGGGCGGGGCGGAGCATCCCGCCGGCGTGCTGAACCAGAAACCTGGCGGGGCGGGGCGGGGAGGAGCATCCCCCGGCGTGCTGAACCAGAAACCTGGCGGGGCGGGGCGGGGCATCCCGCCGGCGTGCTGAACCAGAAACCTGGCGGGGCGGGGCGGAGCATCCCGCCGGCGTGCTGAACCAGAAACCTGGCGGGGCGGGCGGGGCATCCCGCCGGCGTGCTGAACCAGAAACCTGGCGGGGCGGGCGGGGCATCCCGCCGGCGTGCTGAACCAGAAACCTGGCGGGGCGGGGAGGAGCATCCCGCCGGCGTGCTGAACCAGAAACCTGGCGCGGCGGGCGGAGCATCCCGTCGGCGTGCTGAACCAGAAACCTGGCGGGGCGGGGCGGGGCATCCCGCCGGCATGCTGAACCAGAAACCTGGCGGGGCGGGGCGGGGCATCCCGCCGGCATGCTGAACCAGAAACCTGGCGGGGCGGGGCGGGGCATCCCGCCGGCATGCTGAACCAGAAACCTGGCGGGGCGGGGCGGGGCGGGGCGGAGCATCCCGCCGGCATGCTGAACCAGAAACTTGGCGGGGCGGGGCGGGGCATCCCGCCGGCATGCTGAACCAGAAACCTGGCGGGGCGGGGCGGGGCATCCCGCCGGCATGCTGAACCAGAAACCTGGCGGGGCGGAGCGGAGCATCCCGCCGGTGTGCTGAACCAGAAACCTGGCGGGGCGGGGCGGGGCGGTGCAGAGCATCCCGCCGGCGTGCTGAACCAGAAACCTGGCGGGGCGGGGCGGGGCGGAGCATACCGCCGGCATGCTGAACCAGAAACCTGGCGGGGCGGGGCGGAGCATCCCGCCGGCGTGCTGAACCAGAAACCTGGCGGGGCGGGGCGGGGCGGTGCAGAGCATCCCGCCGGCGTGCTGAACCAGAAACCTGGCGGGGCGGGGCGGGGCGGTGCAGAGCATCCCGCCGGCGTGCTGAACCAGAAACCTGGTGGGGCGGGGCGGGGCGGGGCGGGGCGGGGAGGGGCATCCCGCCGGCGTGCTGAACCAGAAACCTGGCGGGGCGGGGCGGGGCGGTGCAGAGCATCCCGCCGGCGTGCTGAACCAGAAACCTGGTGGGGCGGGGCGGGGCGGGGCGGGGCGGGGAGGGGCATCCCGCCGGCGTGCTGAACCAGAAACCTGGTGGGGCGGGGCGGGGTGGGGCAGGGCGGGGCGGAGCATCCCGCCGGCGTGCTGAACCAGAAACCTGGCGGGGCGGGGCGGGGCGGGGCGGAGCATCCCGCCGGCGTGCTGAACCAGAAACCTGGCGGGGCGGGACGGAGCATCCCGCCGGCATGCTGAACCAGAAACCTGGCGGGGCGGGGCGGGGCGGAGCATCCCGCCGACATGCTGAACCAGAAACCTGGCGGGGCGGGGCGGGGCGGGGCGGTGCAGAGCATCCCGCCGGCGTGCTGAACCAGAAACCTGGCGGGGCGGGGCGGGGCGGTGCAGAGCATCCCGCCGGCGTGCTGAACCAGAAACCTGGTGGGGCGGGGCGGGGCGGGGCGGGGAGGGGCGGAGCATCCCGCCGGCGTGCTGAACCAGAAACCTGGCGGGGCGGGGCGGGGCGGGGCGGAGCATCCCGCCGGCGTGCTGAACCAGAAACCTGGCGGGGCGGGGCGGGGCGGGGCGGAGCATCCCGCCGGCGTGCTGAACCAGAAACCTGGCGGGGTGGGGCGGGGCATCCCGCCGGCGTGCTGAACCAGAAACCTGGCGGGGCGGGGCGGGGCGGGGAGGAGCATCCCGCCGGCGTGCTGAACCAGAAACCTGGCGGGGCGGGGCGGGGCATCCCGCCGGCGTGCTGAACCAGAAACCTGGCGGGGCGGGGCGGGGCGGGAGGAGCATCCCGCCGGCGTGCTGAACCAGAAACCTGGCGGGGCGGGGCATCCCGCCGGCGTGCTGAACCAGAAACCTGGCGGGGTGGGGCGGGGCATCCCGCCGGCGTGCTGAACCAGAAACCTGGCGGGGTGGGGCGGGGCATCCCGCCGGCGTGCTGAACCAGAAACTTGGCGGGGCGGGGCGGGGCGGGGCATCCCCCCGGCGTGCTGAACCAGAAACCTGGCGGGGCGGGGTGGAGCATCCCGCCGGCGTGCTGAACCAGAAACCTGGCGGGGCGGGGCGGGGCATCCCCCGGCGTGCTGAACCAGAAACCTGGCGGGGCGGGGCGGGGCATCCCGCCGGCGTGCTGAACCAGAAACCTGGCGGGGCGGGGCGGAGCATCCCGCCGGCGTGCTGAACCAGAAACCTGGCGGGACGGGGCGGGGCATCCCGCCGGCGTGCTGAACCAGAAACCTGGCGGGGTGGGGCGGGGCATCCCGCCGGCGTGCTGAACCAGAAACCTGGCGGGGCGGGGCTGGGCATCCCGCCGGCGTGCTGAACCAGAAACCTGGCGGGGCGGGGCGGGGCGGGAGGAGCATCCCGCCGGCGTGCTGAACCAGAAACCTGGCGGGGTGGGGCGGGGCAACCCGCCGGCGTGCTGAACCAGAAACCTGGCGGGGCGGGGCATCCCGCCGGCGTGCTGAACCAGAAACCTGGCGGGGCGGGGCGGGGCGGGGAGGAGCATCCCGCCGGCGTGCTGAACCAGAAACCTGGCGGGGCGGGGCGGGGCATCCCGCCGGCGTGCTGAACCAGAAACCTGGCGGGGCGGGACGGAGCATCCCGCCGGCGTGCTGAACCAGAAACCTGGCGGGGCGGGACGGAGCATCCCGCCGGCGTGCTGAACCAGAAACCTGGCGGGGCGGGGCGGGGCGGAGCATCCCGCCGGCGTGCTGAACCACAAACCTGGCGGGGCGGGGCGGGGCGGAGCATCCCGCCGGCGTGCTGAACCAGAAACCTGGCGGGGCGGGGCGGGGCGGAGCATCCCGCCGGCGTGCTGAACCACAAACCTGGCGGGGCGGGGCGGGGCGGAGCATCCCGCCGGCGTGCTGAACCAGAAACCTGGCGGGGCGGGGCGGGGCGGAGCATCCCGCCGGCGTGCTGAACCAGAAACCTGGCGGGGCGGGGCGGGGCGGGGCGGAGCATCCCGCCGGCGTGCTGAACCAGAAACCTGGCGGGGCGGGGCGGGGCGGGGAGGAGCATCCCGCCGGCGTGCTGAACCAGAAACCTGGCGGGGCGGGGCGGAGCATCCCGCCGGCGTGCTGAACCAGAAACCTGGCGGGGCGGGGTGGAGCATCCCGCCGGCGTGCTGAACCAGAAACCTGGCGGGGCGGGCGGAGCATCCCGCCGGCGTGCTGAACCAGAAACCTGGCGGGGCAGGGCGGGGCGGGAGGAGCATCCCGCCGGCGTGCTGAACCAGAAACCTGGCGGGGCGGGGCGGAACGGGCGGGGCATCCCGCCGGCGTGCTGAACCAGAAACCTGGCGGGGCGGGGCGTCCCGCCGGCGTGCTGAACCAGAAATCTGGCGGGGCGGGGCGGAGCGGAGAATCCCGCCGGCGTGCTGAACCAGAAATCTGGCGGGGCGGGGCGGGGCGTCCCGCCGGTGTGCTGAACCAGAAATCTGACGGGGCGGGGCGGAGCGGAGAATCCCGCCGGCGTGCTGAACCAGAAACCTGGCGGGGCGGGGCGGGGCGGGGCGTCCCGCCGGCGTGCTGAACCAGAAATCTGGCGGGGCGGGGCGGAGCGGAGAATCCCGCCGGCGTGCTGAACCAGAAACCTGGCGGGGCGGGGCGGAGCATCCCGCCGGCGTGCTGAACCAGAAACCTGGCGGGGCGGGGCGGGGCGGGGCGTCCCGCCGGCGTGCTGAACCAGAAACCTGGCGGGGCGGGGCGGGGCGGAGCATCCCGCCGGCGTGCTGAACCAGAAACCTGGCGGGGCGGGGCGGAGCATCCCGCCGGCGTGCTGAACCAGAAACCTGGCGGGGCGGGGCGGGGCGGGGCGGAGCATCCCGCCGGCGTGCTGAACCAGAAACCTGGCGGGGCGGGGCGGGGCGGGGAGGAGCATCCCGCCGGCGTGCTGAACCAGAAACCTGGCGGGGCGGGGCGGAGCATCCCGCCGGCGTGCTGAACCAGAAACCTGGCGGGGCGGGGTGGAGCATCCCGCCGGCGTGCTGAACCAGAAACCTGGCGGGGCGGGGCGGAGCGGGCGGGGCATCCCGCCGGCGTGCTGAACCAGAAACCTGGCGGGGCGGGGCGGGGCGTCCCGCCGGCGTGCTGAACCAGAAATCTGGCGGGGCGGGGCGGAGCGGAGAATCCCGCCGGCGTGCTGAACCAGAAATCTGGCGGGGCGGGGCGGGGCGTCCCGCCGGTGTGCTGAACCAGAAATCTGGCGGGGCGGGGCGGAGCGGAGAATCCCGCCGGCGTGCTGAACCAGAAACCTGGCGGGGCGGGGCGGGGCGGGGCGTCCCGCCGGCGTGCTGAACCAGAAATCTGGCGGGGCGGGGCGGAGCGGAGAATCCCGCCGGCCTGCTGAACCAGAAACCTGGCGGGGCGGGGCGGAGCATCCCGCCGGCGTGCTGAACCAGAAACCTGGCGGGGCGGGGCGGAGCATCCCGCCGGCGTGCTGAACCAGAAACCTGGCGGGGCGGGGCGGGGCGGAGCATCCCGCCGGCGTGCTGAACCAGAAACCTGGCGGGGCGGGGCGGAGCATCCCGCCGGCGTGCTGAACCAGAAACCTGGCGGGGCGGGGCGGGCCATCCCGCCGGCGTGCTGAACCAGAAACCTGGCGGGGTGGGGCGGGGCGGGGCGTGGCATCCCGCCGGCGTGCTGAACCAGAAACCTGGCGGGGCGGGGCGGGGCATCCCGCCGGCGAGCTGAACCAGAAACCTGGTGGGGCGGGGCGGGGCGGGGCATCCCGCCGGCGTGCTGAACCAGAAACCTGGCGGGGCGGGACGGAGCATCCCGCCGGCATGCTGAACCAGAAACCTGGCGGGGCGGAGCGGGGCGGAACATCCCGCCAGCGTGCTGAACCAGAAACCTGGCGGTGCGGGGCGGAGCATCCCGCCAGCGTGCTGAACCAGAAACCTGGCGGGGCGGGGCGGAGCGGAGAATCCCGCCGGCGTGCTGAACCAGAAACCTGGCGGGGCGGGGCGGGGCGGAGCATCCCGCCGGCGTGCTGAACCAGAAACCTGGCGGGGCGGGGCGGGGCGGAGCATCCCGCCGGCGTGCTGAACCAGAAACCTGGCGGGGCGGGGCGGGGCGGGGCGGAGCATCCCGCCGGCGTGCTGAACCAGAAACCTGGCGGGGCGGGGCGGGGCGGAGCATCCCGCCGGCGTGCTGAACCAGAAACCTGGCGGGGCGGGGCGGGGCGGAGCATCCCGCCGGCGTGCTGAACCAGAAACCTGGCGGGGCGGGGCGGGGCGGGGCAGAGCATCCCGCCGGCGTGCTGAACCAGAAACCTGGCGGGGCGGGGTGGGGCGGGGCGGAGCATCCCGCAGGCGTGCTGAACCAGAAACCTGGCGGGGCGGGGCGGAGCATCCCGCCGGCGTGCTGAACCAGAAACCTGGCGGGGCGGGGCGGAGCATCCCGCCGGCGTGCTGAACCAGAAACGGGGCGGGGCGGGGCGGAGCATCCCGCCGGCGTGCTGAACCAGAAACCTGGCGGGGCGGGGCGGAGCATCCCGTCGGCGTGCTGAACCAGAAACCTGGCGGGGCGGGGCGGAGCATCCCGCCGGCGTGCTGAACCAGAAACGGGGCGGGGCGGGGCGGAGCATCCCGCCGGCGTGCTGAACCAGAAACCTGGCGGGGCGGGGCGGAGCATCCCGCCGGCGTGCTGAACCAGAAATCTGGCGGGGCGGGGCGGAGCGTCCCGCCGGCGTGCTGAACCAGAAACCTGGCGGGGCGGGGCGGAGCATCCCGCCGGCGTGCTGAACCAGAAATCTGGCGGGGCGGGGCGGAGCGTCCCGCCGGCGTGCTGAACCAGAAACCTGGCGGGGCGGGGCGGAGCATCCCGCCGGCGTGCTGAACCAGAAACCTGGCGGGGCGGGGCGGAGCATCCCGCCGGCGTGCTGAACCAGAAACCTGGCGGGGCGGGGCGGAGCATCCCGCCGGCGTGCTGAACCAGAAATCTGGCGGGGCGGGGCGGAGCGTCCCGCCGGCGTGCTGAACCAGAAACCTGGCGGGGCGGGGCGGAGCATCCCGCCGGCGTGCTGAACCAGAAACCTGGCGGGGCGGGGCGGAGCATCCCGCCGGCGTGCTGAACCAGAAACCTGGCGGGGCGGAGCATCCCGCCGGCGTGCTGAACCAGAAACCTGGCGGGGCGGGGCGGGGCATCCCGCCGGCGTGCTGAACCAGAAACCTGGCGGGGCGGGCGGAGCATCCCGCCGGCGTGCTGAACCAGAAACCTGGTGGGGCGGGGCGGGGCATCCCGCCGGCGTGCTGAACCAGAAACCTGGCGGGGTGGGGCGGGGCATCCCGCCGGCATGCTGAACCAGAAACCTGGCGGTGCGGGGCGGGGCGGGGCGGGGAGGAGCATCCCGCCGGCATGCTGAACCAGAAACCTGGCGGTGCGGGGCGGGGCGGGGCGGGGAGGAGCATCCCGCCGGCATGCTGAACCAGAAACCTGGCGGTGCGGGGCGGGGCGGGGCGGGGAGGAGCATCCCGCCGGCATGCTGAACCAGAAACCTGGCGGTGCGGGGCGGGGCGGGGCGGGGAGGAGCATCCCGCCGGCATGCTGAACCAGAAACCTGGCGGGGCGGGCCGGGGCGTCCCGCCGGCGTGCTGAACCAGAAACCTGGCGGGGCGGGGCGGGGCGGAGCATCCCGCCGGCGTGCTGAACCAGAAACCTGGCGGGGCGGGGCGGGGCGGGGAGGAGCATCCCGCCGGCGTGCTGAACCAGAAACCTGGCGGGGCGGGGCGGGGAGGAGCATCCCGCCGGCGTGCTGAACCAGAAACCTGGCGCGGCGGGCGGAGCATCCCGCCGGCGTGCTGAACCAGAAACCTGGCGGGGCGGGCCGGGGCGTCCCGCCGGCGTGCTGAACCAGAAACCTGGCGGGGCGGGCCGGGGCGTCCCGCCGGCGTGCTGAACCAGAAACCTGGCGGGGCGGGGCGGGGCGGAGCATCCCGCCGGCGTGCTGAACCAGAAACCTGGCGGGGCGGGGCGGGGCGGGGAGGAGCATCCCGCCGGCGTGCTGAACCAGAAACCTGGCGGGGCGGGGCGGGGAGGAGCATCCCGCCGGCGTGCTGAACCAGAAACCTGGCGCGGCGGGCGGAGCATCCCGCCGGCGTGCTGAACCAGAAACCTGGCGGGGCGGGGCGTCCCGCCGGCGTGCTGAACCAGAAATCTGGCGGGGCGGGGCGGAGCGGGCGGGGCATCCCCCCGGCGTGCTGAACCAGAAACCTGGCGGGGCGGGGCGGAGCGGGCGGGGCATCCCCCCGGCGTGCTGAACCAGAAACCTGGCGGGGCGGGGCGGGGCGTCCCGCCGGCGTGCTGAACCAGAAATCTGGCGGGGCGGGGCGGAGCGGAGAATCCCGCCGGCGTGCTGAACCAGAAACCTGGCGGGGCGGGGCGGGGCGTCCCGCCGGCGTGCTGAACCAGAAACCTGGCGGGGCGGGGCGGAGCATCCCGCCGGCGTGCTGAACCAGAAACCTGGCGGGGCGGGGCGGGGCGTCCCGCCGGCGTGCTGAACCAGAAATCTGGCGGGGCGGGGCGGAGCGGAGAATCCCGCCGGCGTGCTGAACCAGAAACCTGGCGGGGCGGGGCGGGGCGTCCCGCCGGCGTGCTGAACCAGAAATCTGGCGGGGCGGGGCGGAGCGGAGAATCCCGCCGGCGTGCTGAACCAGAAACCTGGCGGGGCGGGGCGGGGCGGAGCGGAGAATCCCGCCGGCGTGCTGAACCAGAAACCTGGCGGGGCGGGGCGTCCCGCCGGCGTGCTGAACCAGAAACCTGGCGGGGCGGGCCGGGGCGTCCCGCCGGCGTGCTGAACCAGAAACCTGGCGGGGCGGGGCGGAGCATCCCGCCGGCGTGCTGAACCAGAAACCTGGCGTGGCGGGACGGAGCATCCCGCCGGCGTGCTGAACCAGAAACCTGGCGGGGCGGGGCGGAGCATCCCGCCGGCGTGCTGAACCAGAAACCTGGCGGGGCGGGGCGGAGCATCCCGCCGGCGTGCTGAACCAGAAACCTGGCGTGGCGGGACGGAGCATCCCGCCGGCGTGCTGAACCAGAAACCTGGCGGGGCGGGGCGGGGCATCCCGCCGGCGTGCTGAACCAGAAACCTGGCGGGGCGGGGCGGGGCGGAGCATCCCGCCGGCGTGCTGAACCAGAAACCTGGCGGGGCGGGGCGGGGAGGAGCATCCCCCGGCGTGCTGAACCAGAAACCTGGCGGGGCGGGGCGGGGCATCCCGCCGGCGTGCTGAACCAGAAACCTGGCGGGGCGGGGCGGAGCATCCCGCCGGCGTGCTGAACCAGAAACCTGGCGGGGCGGGCGGGGCATCCCGCCGGCGTGCTGAACCAGAAACCTGGCGGGGCGGGCGGGGCATCCCGCCGGCGTGCTGAACCAGAAACCTGGCGGGGCGGGGAGGAGCATCCCGCCGGCGTGCTGAACCAGAAACCTGGCGCGGCGGGCGGAGCATCCCGTCGGCGTGCTGAACCAGAAACCTGGCGGGGCGGGGCGGGGCATCCCGCCGGCATGCTGAACCAGAAACCTGGCGGGGCGGGGCGGGGCATCCCGCCGGCATGCTGAACCAGAAACCTGGCGGGGCGGGGCGGGGCATCCCGCCGGCATGCTGAACCAGAAACCTGGCGGGGCGGGGCGGGGCGGGGCGGAGCATCCCGCCGGCATGCTGAACCAGAAACTTGGCGGGGCGGGGCGGGGCATCCCGCCGGCATGCTGAACCAGAAACCTGGCGGGGCGGGGCGGGGCATCCCGCCGGCATGCTGAACCAGAAACCTGGCGGGGCGGAGCGGAGCATCCCGCCGGTGTGCTGAACCAGAAACCTGGCGGGGCGGGGCGGGGCGGTGCAGAGCATCCCGCCGGCGTGCTGAACCAGAAACCTGGCGGGGCGGGGCGGGGCGGAGCATACCGCCGGCATGCTGAACCAGAAACCTGGCGGGGCGGGGCGGAGCATCCCGCCGGCGTGCTGAACCAGAAACCTGGCGGGGCGGGGCGGGGCGGTGCAGAGCATCCCGCCGGCGTGCTGAACCAGAAACCTGGCGGGGCGGGGCGGGGCGGTGCAGAGCATCCCGCCGGCGTGCTGAACCAGAAACCTGGTGGGGCGGGGCGGGGCGGGGCGGGGCGGGGAGGGGCATCCCGCCGGCGTGCTGAACCAGAAACCTGGCGGGGCGGGGCGGGGCGGTGCAGAGCATCCCGCCGGCGTGCTGAACCAGAAACCTGGTGGGGCGGGGCGGGGCGGGGCGGGGCGGGGAGGGGCATCCCGCCGGCGTGCTGAACCAGAAACCTGGTGGGGCGGGGCGGGGTGGGGCAGGGCGGGGCGGAGCATCCCGCCGGCGTGCTGAACCAGAAACCTGGCGGGGCGGGGCGGGGCGGGGCGGAGCATCCCGCCGGCGTGCTGAACCAGAAACCTGGCGGGGCGGGACGGAGCATCCCGCCGGCATGCTGAACCAGAAACCTGGCGGGGCGGGGCGGGGCGGAGCATCCCGCCGACATGCTGAACCAGAAACCTGGCGGGGCGGGGCGGGGCGGGGCGGTGCAGAGCATCCCGCCGGCGTGCTGAACCAGAAACCTGGCGGGGCGGGGCGGGGCGGTGCAGAGCATCCCGCCGGCGTGCTGAACCAGAAACCTGGTGGGGCGGGGCGGGGCGGGGCGGGGAGGGGCGGAGCATCCCGCCGGCGTGCTGAACCAGAAACCTGGCGGGGCGGGGCGGGGCGGGGCGGAGCATCCCGCCGGCGTGCTGAACCAGAAACCTGGCGGGGCGGGGCGGGGCGGGGCGGAGCATCCCGCCGGCGTGCTGAACCAGAAACCTGGCGGGGTGGGGCGGGGCATCCCGCCGGCGTGCTGAACCAGAAACCTGGCGGGGCGGGGCGGGGCGGGGAGGAGCATCCCGCCGGCGTGCTGAACCAGAAACCTGGCGGGGCGGGGCGGGGCATCCCGCCGGCGTGCTGAACCAGAAACCTGGCGGGGCGGGGCGGGGCGGGAGGAGCATCCCGCCGGCGTGCTGAACCAGAAACCTGGCGGGGCGGGGCATCCCGCCGGCGTGCTGAACCAGAAACCTGGCGGGGTGGGGCGGGGCATCCCGCCGGCGTGCTGAACCAGAAACCTGGCGGGGTGGGGCGGGGCATCCCGCCGGCGTGCTGAACCAGA